>NC_089814.1:25204090-25544090 GCF_029633855.1 Hoplias malabaricus
TTGTACGTTTAGTGACAATAATGTACTTCCACCATACTTTTTTTTTTCTGAGAGTGTAAAGCCTTGCATCCTTCTTTGCTGCTGCTGTCACATTTTGTTCTGTTTTATAGTGATGCTTTTCTGTTTTAAATTCATTCTCTCAGGGCCAAGCACTGTCTTAGGCAGGAGATTAGGCCCCGAACATATGACATGGTTTTCTTTTAGAAATAAGTGAAAACACAGTCTACATTTGGATGTACATAATTGCTGTTTGCACAGTGCTGTGGAGGTAGAATACAGACTATATGAGGTTACATAAGGTTGCTCTCTATTGTCTGTGTTGGAGGCTAGGTTTTATTATTTATATGAGGTTACATGCATTACTAAGACATTACATGTGGCTGTGCAAGACTCTGGGGGGGTTGTATGACTCTTTGTGGAGCTATACATCAACATGAGAGGCGTTATTAGGTGCCAATGTGAGTGCGCATGGGGTTATGTGATTTTACAGGGGGCTGTGTGATAAATATATATATATAAACTAACATCACTACACTGGAAAGACTTTCTATTAAGAGGAGTGTCCAGCAATACTGACACAAAGTTCCTGTCCTCTATCAATGTAATGTATGGTTGATGACATTCATATAAAAATTGTATAACAGGTTGTTTATTGATACTATGATTAAGCACCCCAGGGGTCAGCTCTAACCACTACAAACTCTGCTCTGAATAAGCCCTCACACTCAAAAAAAACAAACAAACACTGCCCCCAACCAGAGAGAAAATCTTGTGCATCATTTCTACAGTGATATGAGAAATGGAGTGCACAGAGAGCTCTGATTATATTCTGATTTCACTCTGCAGCATGAATATACACATGCTGTGACTCCTCTATTACCAGTGTCTCACCAGTGGCTGGATTCACAACAGTGTCTTAAGAAAGATCTTAAATGTTTCTTATGCCTCTTTCATACAGTGCAGACTGGGAGATTTTCTACATCAAATCCTCTTAGAGCAGAAATGGAGCACATACTTTAGGCATTGTTTTCTGCTGGCTGTTTCCTTCACCTTCACTTCGTATTCTTATTTACTTACATTTTTTTACAATAATTGGATTCTTTTTATTCATTCATGTTGCTCTCAGCTGCTCTCGTAGCATGTATTTTAGGACACTTCATACATTTTTTAGGAAAGCCTTTGTGAATCCAGCTGTGATCAATTTCAATCAACTTTCAATTTTATTCCCACTCCACCACCACGAGTGAACGCCACCCTTCTAAAGAGCTTTATATGGAATGAAGATGATGAATATTATGTTGGAGTGTTGGGGCTTTTAGACTAATTTACCTAACAATACCCTTCAGAACTTCAGACGTTCACTTCCTATCACTAGAGTGTGACTTCAAAAAATGTCTCCAGGCCAGAGCCTTTAACACAAATCAATCCCTTACTAAAATTTAGGAAGACATTGGAATTCCTCTGTAAATGTAAATGTTAATCTGTATGTTTCATGTTTAAAGCTTCAGAACAATTCATTAATTTAATAAACGCCCTCTTTACTTCAGCAGGGTATTTCTGTAAGCCGTTTACATCTGTTGTCTGTAATTAACTTTCTTCTGTCAATTAAGCTGTGGTGTTCTCAGCTGTGTGTATACATACTCCAATCTGCCATAACATACATGGCCACCTCTTTGTTTCTCTATACACTGTTCTTTCTGTCAGCTCCACTTACCGTACAGGTGGACTCTGTAGTTCTACAATTACTGTAGTCTAGCTGTTGTTCTGCATATTATTTTGAGCCCATTTTTTTCTGCATTTTAATGGCCAGGACCACCACAGAACCAACGAGGTATTTGTGTTTAATAGAGTGGACATGAGATCTTTAATATTATAGCTAATGGGAGTATGTATAAAAATGTATATATGGTTTCAGGTGACTGAGTAGGCTTTGTGTAATGACTGCTCTGTAACTTTAATTTTATATACAGCCATCATTTGCTGGTGTCGTGGAATACTCCAGCGTTGTGACCTGTCTGTCTGCTGCCTCTGTGTTATAGAGTAAAGCAGTAATGCAGTTTTCAGTACCTGCCAAAAGTGTTTCCAGAAAGGATCTCCAGTGACAAACCACAAATGAAGAATCTCAGTGAGCCCTGGGCATTCATGACCCTGTCACCAGTCCACTGGTCATCCTTCAAAGGACAACTTTGGTCTGTACTGAAAACCGCTCACTTGGAACCCTACAAAAAGACTGTAACCAGATCATCAGTGATATTCTGTAATCTTGGGCTGATCGGCCTAATGCATATACGTAGCAGATGGACATTATTTTTAAAGTTGGTTGAATATTCAGTCATCAGTGATTGTACTTTCGCATGTTGCCAAGCTCTGTGCTTTGAGGAATTCTGTATTCCATGTTTCCAAATTTCTGTGGTGCCTAAATGCTGCCATTTAAAGTGCTTTAAGCTGCTGTTGTGTTTTATTATTTAAGCTCATCTTAATTTGCCATGAATTGAAATCAGATCTGTATTATGGATGAGTGTCTGGGGATTTGCTCTGAACTGTGTGTACGCTTTCACCTCTGTGTTCTGCAGTTATGATTTAATCTGAGGTGCATCTGCTGATCTGAGCTCTATGTTTCCCAATGGCTGCTGTACAGAGATGCTTGTGGGACCCTACATACAGAAACTCAGTTTTGAATTGTCTGAAATGGCATCTTTAAGCAGTGAACTGAATAAATTCTGGTTATAAGGATGTTTCTGTTGTCATTTTATTTGTGGCTGCAATTTCCTCAACCAACACATTTGTTGAAAAATGGAGAACTTTCACCCAACAGAGAAAATACTTGTGATTCAACACTATGGATGAATGGTATTATTGCAGAGTTAAAACACCAATAAACAACAGATTATATGAATATTGATTAAGTAGGTTGGAAATGCCTTCTTTCAGCCACTCCGTCAACATACAAAGGGTCTGGGTGTTGGGGCCTTTGATGCCATAAACCACATCTTATCACTGAGAGCTGGTCAGAGGAGCTGGAAGTAAGGATACATTTCATTACAGGAGTCCACAGGACTCCCATCTCCAGAACTGAGTGAGTCAACTGCATTCCAGAGAACAATGCAATGTTTGTATGTTTGTATATGGAGTGACTGTGGAACTGTCTCATTCACCTGCCCCTCCAGTCCTCAATTAAATGCTAAAATCTCCTCTATCTCTCTTTAGAGATATGGACATAGAAGTTATTCCCAGAATTAAAGTCCTTAGCGTATTAAAATTGTCTTCGCTGTAGCTCTATGCCTTTATTCCCCGTCAATCAGTATGCATGCATCAATGACTATGCAATTATTCTCCAAATTTATCTACACGCACTCATATGCCACTACCCTGCAGTTGGAAAGCCCCTCCTGAGTGGATGGAGTTGGTTACTTAGGCTGTCTGAATCCATGTTTCAGACTGAGTCTGGAATGCTGTAGTTTTAAAGCAGAAATAGCACAGATCATATTTTCCACTGAGGATACCTTTAAAAAAAAGCTGTAAAAAAATTTCAGATGTCTAAATAAATTCACTAATGTGAAAAATTCTCACTGAATTAATTTCTCCAGATTGGGGCAACAGACTCTCACACAATATGTTAATATGTATTGTTTATAGTGTTGAAAATTGTTTGTGAAATTTCTAATCTACAGAAACGCAGAGGGCACTTTACAAGCTCTTGGCCCAATCAGACTGCTTAATTGATATTAATGAGCTTCTCCATAGTGCACACAAGTTTGAAAAGGCCTCTACTCACTATATAGTGCATTATTATAGGGAACTTAATACAGGAGGGAAGTGAACGATTATCTTACTGTACGACAGCAAATTGTGTCTCATAAAGACTACTGGGTCCACTAACCTGAGACTAAATGCACACATGATAAGAGCTTTCACATGTTGTTTCACAAAATACCTATTAAATATTTATTGACTTTAAAAATATTCTTCTAGTGAGTGATGTGGGTTGTTGTGTTCTGAATACTACTTACCTGAACAAGCTACTGCAAATGTTCCTGTCTCACGAAACAAATTTGTCTCAGACTAAATATATTAATTCAAAACGTCGAAAAGATTTCTAGATAGGGCTGCTCTACTGACAAGGTAAGAAGTGAGGAATTAAATATATTTTTTGATATTATTACCTGTTATATAAGCTTTGTGTGAGGTTTGTAAAGCATTACAATACATACATACATACATTTTCTTTTCCGCTTCTCCATTTCAGGGTCGCGGTGCATTACAATACAACCAACCTTTAATTAGCTAATTGATTTTAGTTACCAGAGCAAACTGTGCATTACTTGTGAGGTAAAGCTGATTGTATAGGCTCCTATATATTAGGTTATCTCACTAATGTTAATGAATAAGTTATTCATTTTCAAGCTGTTTTCTACAATGTGGCACTGTTTCTCTACTTAACACGGCAGTGCCCAGCAGCGGGCAAAAAACACTCATTGCTTGTAACCGTCAGTATATCTCAAGTATTACAGGTCTAATATCGACAGTCAAGGTAGCTACCAAATTAAAGCTTTAAGTCTTTGCTTTTTTGCTTTTCATAGATTTTGCCATTTTCCATTATACATACATACATACATACAGGGGTTGGACAATGAAACTGAAACCTGACACCTGGTTTTAGACCACAATAATTTATTAGCATGGTGTAGGTCCTCCTTTTGCGGCCAATACAGCGTCAATTCGTCTTGGGAATGACATATACAAGTCCTGCACAATGGTCAGAGGGATTTTAAGCCATTCTTCTTGCAGGATAGTGGCCAGGTCACTACGTGATGCTGGTGGATGAAAACAGCTCGAGCTCAGTGAGGTTGGATGGAGAGCATTTGTGAACAGCAGTCTTCAGCTCTTTCCACCGATTCTTTCCACAATTGGCCATTCCAGCACCTGGATACGTTTATTGGTGAACCATTCCATTGTAGATTTGGCTTTATGTTTTGGCTCATTGTCTTGTTTGAACATAAATCTCCGTCCCATTCTCAGGTCTCTTGCAGACTCCAACAGGTTTTCTTCCAGAATGGTCCTATATTTGGCCCCATCCAACTTCCCATCAATTTTGACCATCTTCCCTGTCCCTGCTGACGAAAAGCAGGCCCAAACCATGACGCTGCCACCACCATGTTTGACAGTGGGGATGGTGTGTTCAGGGTGATGAGCTGTGTTGCTTTTACGCCAAACATATCGTTTTGCATTGTGACCAAACTTCAACTTTAAATGAGACTTTTTATTGATATTTTTGAGAAATGGCTTTCTTCTTGCCACTCTTCCATAAAGGCCAGATTTGTGCAGTGTACGAATTTTTGTCCTATGGACAGACTGTCCCACCTCAGCTGTAGATCTCTGCAGTTCATCCAGAGTGATCATGGGCCTCTTGGCTGCATCTCTGATCAGTCTTCTCCTTGTTTGAGATTAAAGTTTAGAGGGACGGCCGGGTCTTGTGAGATTTGCAGTGGTGTTATACTCCTTCCATTTCAATATGATTGCTTGCACAGTGCTCCTTGGGATGTTTAAAGCTTGGGAAATCTTTTTGCTGCACTGAAAGTAAAGGGGCCGAATAATATTGCACGCCCCACTTTTCAGTTTTTTATTTGTTAAAAAAGTTGACACATTCAATAAATTTCATTCCACTTCACGATTCTGTCCCACTTGTTGTTGATTCTTCACAAAAAATTTAAATTATATATCTTTATGTTTGAAGCCTGAAATGTGGCAAAAGGTTGAAAAGTTCAAGGGGGCCGAATACTTTCGTAAGGCACTGTACACACACACACACACACACATATACACATATATATCTATATATACACATATCAGTGGCGATTGCTCTAAGACTGCAAGGGAAGCTCAGCTTCCCCTACAATGTCAAAAAATAAGTGATCAAATATATACTGTTGTTGTGTGTACATGTCATTGAATAAATATGCACTACAATGCGATTAACTTTTGTTCAGAATCAGCTTCTTATCACGCGGCTTTCTTCTCAATCATTCGCGCAGATTCACAGTGACTTAAACAGAGCTCAATAGCGAAGCAGCGAAGGGCGGCGAAACGAGACGAGTCATTGGATAAATGCTGGCTTTTGTCCCGCCCATCGGACGCTCAGCGTCTCTGGGGGTCTATGGGGAAGTGGGCTGGCCTCGGCTGGCTCGGACGCTCATCTTCTGCATGAGGATTGGATGATCTGTCTGAGGCTGAATCCCTTTTTGATTGACAGCGAAATCAGCGAATCAGCGATCCCTCTTTCTGACTTCTATCGCAGTTTCTAGCGGGTGCTGCTGAGCCCCTCCACCGTCACAAAGCACTAACAGGTGGACACACTTCACATGGGCCAAGGCCGTTTAAGCAGCCTAGCTCTGCTGGCCATTGAGAGGACACTAGTCAAGTCCCTGGAAAAGACGCCTTGTTGGTTCGACAGGATCACAGATCATTTTCTTGAAAAGGAACGGAGGGTAGAATTTACGTATAAATAAACCGAAACATTTTATGATGTAGGCCGATATTCAGCTTCCCCTCTTTGAAAGACCAGCATCCGCCACTGATATATATATATATACACACACACACACACACACACACACACACACATATATATATATATATATATAAAGTATACATTTTTGGTATAAATATACCTTGCCAGTAAAGTTATGAAAAAATATTTCATATTTCATTTAATATAGTATAGACATTCAGATCTATCACTGAGCCAGATTTGAGTCAATGTGTACTTATAAATAATGTGTAATTATTTGTCATTGTATAACTTACAACAAAATGTGTCCTCATTTAACCCGTTTGTAGCAGTACCTTCCAGTACCAAGCCTGGTCCTCTAACCATTAGGCCAAGGTTACCCCTTATTATACATCAGTGAACAGGCAGACTCTCGGGATTACAAGCATATAAGCCATTATACTCTAAAATTACTAAGGAAATAAATGTGATAGAAAACGTTTTTTCCAAACTTCAGATAAACTATCAAAAGGACACAAAAAGTGCTACCAGATTATGTTTGGCTAAATTTGTCGGTAATGTCATTGGAATTGCTCTTGAAAATTCTGTACAGTGCCAACTTATCACAATGGACAAGACCCAAAAGTAGAGTGCTCAACTGATGGATTTTCATGATGGAAAATACACTGACATAGAGTGAAATAACAAGGAAAAAAAGCATTTACACATTTAGACATCAGACTTGGACTATTATACATTTACTCCACCCAATTACTCTAACACTAAGGAGGGCTAGTGTTCTCCTCTGCCAAACAGTGTCATGGGAACAACCAAAAACATTAACCTTTATTCCTTGGGAAATCTTTAAATCTTGAAGTCCTGCCCTCAGAATTGTCATCACTGAGGTTGGGTCAACATGGTCTAAACATCATATATTTTAATACAATATACACAACTAGGACAATTATTTGATTACCGGTAAATATTTCATCATTATGACCATTCAATTAAATTATAAAAACGTATTGTTTTCTCTTCACACGTTACTCAAAGAAGAACGGACCCCCCTTTCATTTCTTCATCGGTGGATCCTCCTGACAAGGATAAGGTAAGTAGGTCTCTATGTTGCCCCCCTTTTGCTATTTCTACTTCACAGGTGAAGTCAGGTAAGTACATTGACATACACATATATACACTTAGCCCTTGGGTCAATGAACTGGTGATGGGAGTAGCCTTGCCACATCACAAGGACCTTTGGGAACAGAACTTGACTTTAAAACCACTGCAGCACATTTAAAAGAACATTTACACTGTGTGTAACTTTCATGACAATAATGTACCTCTACAGTACTTTGTTTTTCTAACATGGGTTGGATCTCTGCGCCGAGTGACAAGCTGAACCACTACTCCACCGCCACATATTAGTGATCACCGTTACACAGTCAATTTTATTAATTGCCACTTCCACATTCTCACTGCCAACTTTTCAAATACAGCCAATAGAATCTGGCTGCAGACATGCACTCCCTGCCTCCGCTACATCACATGCACTCTCTACTACAATGACAGAAACTGCACAGCAGAACCGTTCTGTTTGACTGTTTCTGCTTTACGAGTTGATGGATATCTTAATATGGTGTAATCTTTGTAGAGTTCTGGTGCTATATATGACGACCATATCATTAGTGTAGTGATTTCTGGTGCTATATATGATGACAGCTTCCACTAAATGTGCTTCATGCAGCTGAGCAATTGCTTTCTGTTTCTGCTAATAAAACAGACCTTATCGTCGTTTCAGGGTTGTTTATTTTTATTTATTTATTTATTTTTTTAAAAAAAGGTACCATAATCCCTATTTCTTCCCATTATTATTAGTGTAGAGTAACGGTATATCATACATTTATAAGACGTGCATGTGAAAATGTTGGTTGTACAATAACTGGCAGAAGTACAGTCACTGCAGGGTAGGGTTTTTTTGTTTGTTTTATTGGGTAAGATTACCAGTAAACAAAGACAAAACACCCCAACTCAACTTTCCTCCTCAAACCCCATGCTTAAATACCTTCCACTCATTAACACTACCTGGGATATACCATTCATGAAGGTACAGTTAACCAGGAACATGCAGTTTCTAGAGGAACAAAAATTACTCTTCATCCCTTTAAAATGACACCAAGCACCAAAACACAGCCAATTATTCATAATATTTAACTGGCACTGTATGGACACCAGTAATGTTCATATGGCACGGCGAAACCTGAAGTGACTATTGGTCCAATGCACTCTGTGTGAAATAAGGTGAGTTCTGGCAAGTGTTTAACAAAGATATTATTGAACAAACCAATGTTTATACATGAATGGTGTGTGTGCATATTGTTTCAGTTCTCACAAGCATATGTCCAGGCTCATGGGGCAGTGAGCAAGTGAGAGGGTTTCTTCACCCCTTTCACATTTCCTGCCCCTTCTAAGGCTCACCACCAAGGTGGTGAGATAAGAAGCCACTGCATTCTGCGTTCTCACACGATACCATACCTGGAACTGGTACGTTGCAGTGCTAAAATCCAGTGAGTAATTTAGGCATTTGAGACTTTCATTTTGTCCAGCCACTGAAGTGCTCGGTAGTCTGTTTCCAACCTAAAAGTTCTTCCCAACAAATAGTACCAGAAGGTATCCAGTGTCCACTTGATGGCCAAGCACTCCAGCTCCATGTCAGCATACCTGGTTTCCCTGGGAAAGAATTTGCGACTGATGTAGGCCACCGGCTTCTGGTCCACTCCTTCTCCTTGGTGCAAAACTACCCCAGAGGCATCAGTCTGTACCAAGAAGGGTCGGCTGATGTCTGGGCTTTGCAAGACAGGGCCCTTGCATAACATGTCCTGCAGATCATGAAAGGCTTTTTCTTGTTCAGCACCCCAAGTAATCTGATTCGACACAGACTTCCAGGTCAAGCCCATGAGAGTGGCAGCTCGAGTTGCAAATCCCGAAGTGAACCTTCGGTACCAGCCTACCAAACTCAGAAAGGATTGGAGATCCTTTTTTGTTTGAGGCTGTGGACAGGACTGTATGGCCTCTACTTTATCCATCTGTGGACGAATCACTCCTCAACCCAAGACGTGTCCCAGATACCTCACCTCCTGACGGGCCAGAGCACATTTGTGAGGACGGACAATCAGACCTGCTTGATGGAACCACTTCAACACTTCCTTCAGATGATGAAGATACTCCTTCCAGGTGGAGCTGTACACCACAATATCATCAAGGTACGCAGCAGCAAATGCCTCCATACCTGCCAGGACACAATCCATCAATCTCTAAAAAGTGTCCGGGGACCCTTGGAGGCCAAAGAGCATCACTGTAAATTGGAAGAGCCCCTGTGCTATCCAGAAGGCTGTGTATGGCCGACATTCTTTTGCCAGGGGTACCAGCCAGTAGTCCTTACTCAAGTCCAGTGTGCTGATGTAGTGCACTTTCCCTAGGTGCTCGATCCGATCCTCTATCCAAGGCATCGTATATGCATCGAAGAGGGATGGAGCAGTTAGCCGACAGAAATCAATACAGAAGCGGATTGAGCTTCTGTATTGCTCCTTCTTTGGCACAAGCACCACCAGACTACTGCATTCACTGTACGACCTTTCAATCACTCCAAGACCCTGCATCACCTCTAACTCATCTTTGAGGGATGGGAGTAGGCACTCAGGTACCCTGTACATCCTCTGCCAGAATGTAGTAGGATCTCTCAGGGAAATGGAGTGCTCCACCATTGTCGTAGCCCCAGGCTGGCACAATTCTGCCGGGAAGACTGCTGCAAGTTCTTTCTGCTGATGCAGGGGAAGATGGGAGAGGTTCAATGATGCTGATTTCGGATGGATTGGGAAAAACTGCTCAGGACAGTCCTCCTCCTCCTCCACAGCTTGTACTAAGAGCTGTAAGCTGGGCGGCCCCTCCTTGTCTGTCCATTCTTTCCGTAGGTTGACATGGAAGATGGTCCTTGCCACCATACCAGCAGTTTGTTCTCTGTGGTGGGTAGCAAAAGCACTTTCTGTCCTGACTGGAAAGTCCTTTGTCTGGCTGTTTTGTCATACCAGATTTTCTGCCACTTTTGAGCATTCTCCCAGACCAAGTCTGCCATTTCTTCCAATTACTCCCTCATTTTTAAAACATGGGAGATAATACTGTCTTTCTGGGCTATATGTGGCTCTTCCCAGGCCTCTTTCAAAATGTCCAGTGGACCTCTAACCTGGCATCCGTAAAGAAGTTCAAAAGGAGAAAATCCCGTTGAGGCTTGGGGTACATCCTGGTAGGCGAACAGTAAGTATGGTAGCCAGCAATCCCAGTCCTTGCCATTGGTAGCCACAAATTTTTGGAGAATACCCTTGAAAGTCTGGTTGTACATCACTGTACACTCTTGGCCAAAAGAATCTATGGCTGATCCTCTCCCAGGTCTTGACACTCCCCAAATGGCCTGCCCACGGAATACTGTGTCCCATTGATAACACCTGCTCTCTCATTTCCCTAGGTACAACCAATTGCTCCGGACGGTCCCCCTCAGGTTGGTGATAAAGCAGGCCCCTTTTTATTGAATCATTCTCCCACAACAGTGCCACTGCCACCCTGGTTGAAACTTCCTCTACCTGGGCAACTTTGAAGTAAGCCGCAGAGGTCTTGTTTCTGCAGATGCTCTGAGAGGGACCTACTTCTCCTACCTTCTCTCCCTTGATCTCGGAGCGCCCTAACCTGCTGTATTTTTAATAAGGAACCAACAAGCTTCTCCCTCTTTCCTTGGCTGTGAGACTTCCTCTGTTTCCCTTGGCCTTCTCTACCCAGCTTCACCCCACTGCCAGACCTCAGAACTATCACCCTCACCCTTTTGCTTTTCCTGGACTTTAGCCTGGGAACAGGTGAATGCCATCTGGACGGGCTTAGTTGTTTTTACTAACTCCGGTAAAACTAAAACATCCTGCCTCAGTATCACGGCGGCACGGTGGCTTGGTGGTTAGCACGTTCGCCTCCCAGCACTGGGATCTTGGGTTCAAGTCCCATCTGGGTGGAGTTTCCATGTTCTCCCTGTGTCTGCGTGGGTTTCCTCGGGGTCTCCGGTTTCCTCCCACAGTCCAAAAACATGGAGGGTAGGTGAATTGGCTTCTGTAATAACTGTCCTGGTTTGTGAGTTAATGAGTGTGTATGTGTGAGTGAATGTTTGTGCCCAGATATGGATTGGCGCTCTGTCCTGGGTGAAATCCTAGTGCCCAATGCAGTCCTCCAGGTGGACGGTTGTTTCTGGTTGAGAGTATGCTGTGTGCGTTTGGCTGCCGCTTCTCGCCAGTGTGTGTGAATTGAGCGTTCTGAGCAGTGTAGATTGTTAAGCGTCCATGGGTATCTAGAAAGGCGCTATATAAGTGTAACGATAACTAACTAACTATCACAGGATGACTCAAGCTGTTGACCACCCCCACCGGGAGCAGAAATATGTGTCCTCCCACCACCAGGTAGACTTCTGCTGTAGGGTACTTGTTCTTATCCCCATTAACACACAGTACGTCAAGCCGTTTATCTCCCACCTGATCTTTCCCATCGACCAAAGCTGGCTGCACTAGGGCTTGGGTTGCCTTGCCATTGATTCTCACACTCACTGTCTGCAACCTCCCCATAAGCTCAGACTCCTCCCCCTCAGGTCTTGGAAGACAACAACGACTGGCTGCTTTTGCTTTTCTTACTGAGCAGTCAGGTTTGATATGTCCTTTCTAACCACACACATAACACACCACCTTTGCTCTGTATCCTAATGAGTTGCTAGACCTTGTGTGTGAGTGTACTGTGGGCACTGTATCCAGTGCCTTACCCAACTCTCCCAGGACCACATCCATCAGACTTACCCCTGGTTGTCATCTTTAGGGTTGATTCATAACGGAAGCTCCTTGTGCCTTGATGTGCAGCCATGAAGGACTTCACCAGCTGTGCAGCACTCTGACCAATTTGAGGGCCATGCTCCTTGACCCATACTCTGACCTCAGGGCCCAGGATACGAAGGAACTCTTCCAGAATCAGGATCTCTCCCATCTGTTCCACCGTCTTATCAGCTGGTCAAATCCACTTCCAGAATAAATCTTTCAGGCGGTGGTTTAACTCACGGGGGGTCTCACCAGGCCTTATGTCTGGGTCCCAAAACCTCTGCCTATAAAGTTCTTCATTAATTACATATATTTAAATAAATACATTTCCAAAGGATGGCATCTTTTACCTTGTCATAATCCATTGATACATACATACATACATACATACATACATACATGCATGCTTTATTGGTCCCCAGGGGAAATTCAAGGTCTCAGTAGCTTACAGACATCACATACAACAATCACTAACAGCAAAGGACTAATATAAAAAAAAAGTTCCACTGTACATAAGAGACAGTAGAAGATAGAACATGATACTAAATGTTAAAGCACACTATGTTAATGTTTTGGTATTTGATTTTTTTATATTTTGATATATGACTCTACATAGTATAGTATAGCCTACATAGTATATTGAAGTACTCTATGTTGATTTTGATATTTGTTTTAGGTTAAAAAGTATTTTTAACATTTAGTATCATGTTCTATCTTCTACTGTCTCTTATGTACAGTGGAACTTTTTTTTTATATTAGTCCTTTGCTGTTAGTGATTGTTGTATGTGATGTCTGTAAGCTACTGAGACCTTGAATTTCCCCTGGGTATCAATAAAGCATGCATGTCCCGTAGCTGGTTCAGCCGGCCCTGCACACTCTTCCATTGCTGCTCCTGCTTGAATGCCTCCCTTTCTTGAGACTTGACAGGTTTTGCAGCAGGGCTCCCTCCTCTGGGATCCGCTTCTCCACTACCATCTCCATCTCAGGTACCTCCATATTTGTCAAATGTAACAACTAGACAGGTAATACAAAGACAGGCAGGAGGGAAGTTTTTGAATGAGAGCCCTAAACTATTTAAATATAAAAATTAATAATTTTAATAATAATAACAAAATGTATATATATTTGTAGTGGAAACAGCATGCACACGTTGAGGAGGCATAAGCATTACATAGCGGAGTCAATGATAATTAATTATTATTTTATTCATGATTAATTATTTAATTAATTTTGATAAGCTCCATGTTTGGGAGTCATTAAATAATATGTATTGTGTTTACCTGGAGAATGGAGATAGCTGGGATCATGTCGCTGACGCACTGTGCTTTCGGGCGCGGGCCTTGTATCGTTGCAGTCGCGGGCATTGTAGCGGTAGCCGCTGGCGTTCCTTTTCTCCCCCTTCTCAGACACGGCGACCCCTCCGTTTTCTGTGGGGATTCTCTGTCATCGCTGATCTGCCGCCTTGTGGGAGACGTCCATGCAGGTCTCTCCTAGGCCTCCTCTCAGAAATGTCATTCTGAGGATGCATGTGCCCCTCTTCTCCGTCATTTGGCGCCACTAGGCTTTTTAACCAGAATTTAGAAAGCCCGCCTTTAAGACCTGATTGGAGCATCTCTTGCTCCTGATTGGTTGTTTCCTGTACCTTGGCAGTGACATCACCTACAATTTATGACCCTTAACAAGACAAAGGCTTGAAGAGCATCCCTTTTTGAATGAATGTCCCAGGATTCTGAATCATAATTTGCAATATAAAAGGTTAAATGTTAACACGAAGTAATATCATTAAGACAACCATGTTTCATAATTATTAAGCAAATACACCCATAATATGTGACTACCTTGGTTCTACATAAATTCATATAAAACAAATATGACTTTAAACACATGTAAATTAATCCCACCTACTTTGATTGTCCAAATGGAATTAATTTCAAACAATTGTGCCCATAGGCAAATTGTTGTTTTAAACCAATGGGAATTAAGGTTTAATACTACAGTTTGAGAAGTGCTTCATTAAGCAGTTGTATACAGAGCATAAACTGATCCTCAGGAGTGTCTCCCAAAAGATTCTTCTCTTGACCCTGTGTGGCCTTGGGTCATAAAAAGGGTCCCTGGAGAGTGGTTTTTATGACTCTGCTCTGTGTTATCTCAAATTCCATCTGCTGGTGCAACGAGGGGATGTCTCTGAGAGCCAGCTAAAGTTTGGGTGTTAGAATCAAATCTCAGAAAGTCAAATTTCTTATTAGAAATTAATACACATTCATCATATCACACTACATATTTCAATGTGTATAAATAATTATAAATAACAAATGTAAATAAAATATCATTTTCTTAGTTCCTGGTGCTTTCAAATCCTGTTTAGTTAATGATCAATCCATGTTTAAGGTTGTAAAATGGGGTATAAAGATGTGTGCCTCTTACAGCCCATCAGATCAGTCTGAAGTTCAACCAGAGCGCTCAATAAACGGCATTATTATCCAGACTGGTCGCCTCTCTTCACTTTGAAACCACCAGAAGACAAGTTTACAGCAGTTGGTGTTTCTGCCTAGTTCTGATGGTTTCAGGTGGTTTCTGAACACTCCTGGTGGCTCTTCATGACGGTTTTGACTGCTCACCAAGAAGACAACTGAAGTTGTGCTGCAGATCATCCCAGAAGCAGAATCAGCTCCCTATATCCAGATGGGGTGGTGATTCTCCATCTGACGACAACAAACTACATGCAAGCGGTGAGCCTACTAGAACCTTATGAGTCCATTATGGAGAAAAAGAGCTGTTAAATTAAGAGAGTCTATGTTTTGTCTTTGTATTGTTTTTGGCTTCTTAGTACTAGTCTAAGAAGTGAGGCAGGGTGTTTTCCTGGCCTTAGCACACAGTCGTTCCTAATTGGGTTTATTAGGATTTAGTGGGATTTGAATGTGATCAAATCCAGTTTCCGGTCTTTGCTACGCGCAGGTATTTTTCATAATTGTGTTTCATTAGGACAACAGGTGCAGGAATTATTTGCCTAAGGTCTGTTGCAACACTGCAATATTCTTCAGTGTGTTTCCTTAAGACAGAAGACACGGTGGGGCAGAGTGTTTCTCGTGCCCATAGAAGTGTGCTTAAACTTTCCCTAGTTGAAAGGGTGAACTAGAATGGAATTTTCTCTAGGTTGTGTTTAATTTGTGTTTTGTGTTAAAATATGTACATCAGATGTTAACATGGCAACAGCATAAGCAGACAGAGCTTCATTTGAGGCTGGTCTGACAAAAATGTTAGACAAATTATGCTCCAAAAGGAAGGCTAAGCTATGTAAGAAATTTTATATTCCAGTAGAGTTGGACTGGAATCAGGAGCAGTGTTTTATAGTCTTAGGCAAATGTATGAAAAAGAAGGACCTTGAGGGGTGTGTTCAGGTGTTCAAACAGTGGCATTCTTTACTAATGAATGAAAAGAAGGAACAAAATGCAGAACTGTTACAAGAGTGTGCTAATCATAAACATGCAGCCATTAGTGCACAGAACACATGTGAACACACTCAATGCAGTCTCATTGCACTACAAGTTAAAGTAGATACACTTGTAAAAGAGAAAAGGGACCTTCAGGAATTAGCTGCAAAAAGGTGGAGAAGCTGTATCTATCTCTTACAAAACTCCAGAAGAGAAGTCTTCCAGCTCAGATTCTAGTGACAGCACTGATGACGAAAGTTATGATCTAACAATGTTAGAAACTGCTCCAGTTGTAGTTAAACAAGTAAAATCTAGAGAGGGGGAGGATACAATTTCAATGAAAAGCAACACACTAAATCCAGAACAGATAGACCGCCTGTTTAAAGAGTTTAAGCATCCAAAGGAAATGGGCATTGGCCCGTTCTTAATTCAAATGACACATAAAATCAAATTATATTCTCTCCATCCATTAGACATCATATCTGTGTGCTCTCAAATACTCCTACCAGTTGAGATTGAAGTCATGGAGGAATATTATGAGACACAGATAGATAAGTTGAAATCTAGAAAAGCAGTGCAGGAATGTAATTTAGGGTCTATGGTTTGATGGCCAAAGGTTGTGGAATGTCATCTGGGGAGAAATGAACCTGTGAGTCAGTACGCACAGAGGTTTGCTGAGGTGTTTTTGCTCAACCATATAAATGAAACTGAAACAAATTTCCTTACCACTTGGTTTGGATCATGGTGGAGGTTATTTTATTAATATATGTGATAATTAATATATGTTGTTGTATTATTTGTGTCACTAACAAAAATTACACATTACATGTAGCGCAAATTAAAATAGAATCAATGTTGTTGCATCCTATGTTAATATCAACTAACAAGTATATCTAATGTAAGATACATTCATTCATTATCTGTAACCGCTTATCCAGTTCAGGGTCGTGGTGGGTCCAGAGCCTACCTGGAATCATTGGGCGCAAGGAATACACCCTGGAGGGGGCGCCAGTCCTTCACAGGGAAACGCAGACACACACACACTCACACATACAGACACTTATGAGTTGCCAATCCACCTACCAACGTGTGTTTTTGGACTGTGGGAGGAAACCCACGCGGACACGAGGAGAACACACCAAACTCCTCACAGACAGTCACCCGGAGCAGGAATCGAACCCACAACCTCCAGGCCCCTGTAGCGGTGTGCCTGCGACACTACCTGCTACGCCACCATGCCACCCATGTAAGATACATTAGGAAAGAAATAAGGCCTATTCCACTTAGGAATGTGAAAAAAGTTTTTGTTTTGTTTATTTTTGTTTTATTTTTTATTTAGTTTATTGTGTGTAGATTTTTTTTTACGTAGAAGAGGGAGGAAATTTGTATTGTTTTTTCCTTTTTCCTGAATTGTACAATTTCTCCTGTAACATTTGAACTGTTTTAGACATCACACAGTCCCTGGCTTTAACACCTCTGATAAGAACATCTGTTAACTTTATGACAGTGCACCAGGAACAGATAATATTTATGGCCTAGGTTCAGTCTGAAGTTCAACTAGAGCGCTCAATAAACAGCATAATTATCCAGACTGGTCTCCTCTCTTCACTTTGAAACCACCAGAAGACAAGTTTACAACACATCTCATTGGCTCTTGAAGGGCAGGACTTCATCTGTTCACAGGAAGCTGACTGACTCTTTATGCTTAAGTACGGAACATTATCTGTAAACAGAATCCATGTTCAGTGTTATGCGAAATTCAACCGGTAATCATTTCCTCCTAATTAAAATTTCTGGTTTTAGAGTGATAGTGATGAATCCCCTAATGCACAAGGAAAATGTACTGCGTCACAGATATCCAAACACTCATCTTCCTTCAGGCTATGCAGAGAATCATATGGGCTTCTCATTGCTGTCCACAAATCACATTATAGTTGCTCAATACAAAGTGAAAATATTTTAACATGTATTGGTTAGAATGCATGGCACATTGATATTTAAGTTGCTGTCACAAAAATACCTTGTATGCAACAAATACCTTTATATGTGTCATTCGCGGAGGGCGGACTGACGGAGATGGACGCACATGCTAAAACACAGTACTTTTAATTAAACAAAAGATAACAAAATAAAGACAGGCAACTACGGAAACAACAAGACATATGAAATGAAACGAGGAAAATGACAGAGACAGACAGACCGAACTAAGAAACAAGACACGGAAACACTAGAGGCTAAACAACAAGACAACAAGAGGAAAGAAACGACATGGCTTGGGGAGAGAAACGAAATGACATGACTAGGAATGAGAATAACACAAACCGACATGACTAGGAAACAAAACGACTTGACTAGGAGTGGGAAAGAAACAAAACGACATGACTAGGAATAAGAAAGAATCAACACGACATGACTGGGAAAGAGAAAGACACAAAACGAATGACCGACACACGGAAGTGACACCAGGGAGCTTAAATACATGAATAGACGAGACACACCTGAAACAGATAATGAGGACGGCAGACAAGGAGGCAGAACAAAGGCGGGACATGGGCGGAGACAAGGACAATAACAGACAGACCCATGTGCAGAGAGAGCACATGGCGGGGAAAACAGGCATGACAGGACGAAGGCGTGACAATATGTTAACATAATTATTCGTACTAATAGCCTGGCTTATTCAGCTTAAATTTGGTTGGGCATGCTTTTTCCAGAGAGGAATCTTAACCAAATTTGAGCACCCTTAGTGAACATGAAATAAGCAATATCAGGCTTCCCTGGTCGTTGATTCACACAAACTCTTGACAGAAAAGAAAGAAAAAAGTGTAAAGTTGAAAGGATAAAGTTGTAATACATTTTCTAATGAAATTACCTTGAAACAAACAATTTCTCTCAATAGAGCTTATAAAATACTACTCCTCTTGAAAAGCAATTAATGGCCCCAAAATTGTTTATACATATATGCGAGAGTGTCAACTTTTGTTTTAATTACTAAAATACAATTTTTCTGCCTGTAGAGTAGTACAACAGTACATTCCTCCTGCCCTTAGAGAAGTACTACACATACAATCGCTACATCACTTCTGCCCTCATTTCTGCATTCACCCTGCCCTCAGAACATCCCCTCTGCACCAGAGCAGTAGCTACATTCTTCCTTCCCTCAAAGCAGTACCGCACTACATTAGCTACCTTGCCCCTGCCCTCAGAGCTGTAGGTACGTTCTTCTGCCCTCAGAGCAGTAGCTACATTTTTCCTGCCCTCAGAGCAGTACCACACTACGCTAGCTATATTCCCCCTGCCCTCAGAGCAGAAGCTACATTCCCCTTCTGTCAGAACAGTACCACACTACACTAGTTTCATGCCCCCGGCCCTCAGAGCAGTAGCTACATTCCCCCTGCCCTCAGACCAGTAGCTACATTCCTTCTGTCTTCAGAGCTGTAGCTAAATTGCTCCTGCCCTTAGAGCAGCAATACAGTAGATTTCCCCTCTTATTAGAGCAGCACTATTACATTGCATAGTACATTTATGCTTTAAGCGCAGCTTTAATCAGTAAAATATTCATTAAAACATTGTTTAAGTAGGCATAAATTACCCCAAAATACACAGTACTCCTGCCCCAAGAACAACATTTCTCTCACATTTCTCTCTATGCATCCTTCTAATAGCAGCACACTTGCTCCAAAAGCAAGCCCCCACCACCAACACCACCCCCCACCCCACGCTGTGTAGTATGATATGGGCTAATGAGCTAAGTTAGATAACTAGGTTTGCTATGGCCCACAATACTCAGTTAAACTCAGTCACAAACATATAAGGATGCCTAGCATGGGCCTGCATCTAAACATGTAACTACATAGCTACCAGTCAACATTATGTGATATTTCACTGTCATTACAATTAGCTAATTTTGCTACAGCTAACTATCTCTCAACTAGCTCTCAAATGCAAGTTTCACTTCTTGGTTCTCCACCAAATCATGTTAGTAAAGTTATATTTGTCTGTGAAATGTTACCAAAGGGACAAAATTCAGCAGTGAAAACTATTGTTAACTATAAGGTAAATCAGGTAACTTGCACTCTCTTAGTTGAAGTTTGCTAAATAAAATAAGCTCAAATAACTAAATAATACAAATAACATTTGGATAATTTGTCTTTTTTATGAGAGTTTGCTCCAATTTTCTCAGCACAGGAGCTGCTGTGCTCCTGAGTGTACCTGTACAGGAGCCGCTGCTCTGCTGTGTGTACCGGCACAGGAGCCGCTGTTCTGCTGTGTGTACCGGCACAGAAGCCGCTGTGCTGCCGAGTTTACCGGCACAGGAGCCGCTGCTCTGCTGTGTGTACCGGCACAGGAGCCGCTGTTCTTCTGTGTGTACCGGCACAAGAGCCGCTGTTCTGCTGTGTGTACCGGCACAGGAGCCGCTGCTCTGCTGTGTGTACCGGCACAGGAGCCGCTGTTCTTCTGTGTGTACCGGCACAAGAGCCGCTGTTCTGCTGTGTGTACCGGCACAGGAGCCACTGTGCCATATTTCCGGTATTAGTGTGACGGGACAAAAGGAGACTGCTCAGTAACATCTCCGCTACAGCTCCTGCTGGGTAACACCGCACTGACGCTAGCGTTATTTCTGTACGCACATTTTAACACAAGCTCCGCTCCATGCTAGGATTGGACAATCCGATTGGTCGTGAAGCTGATAAATAACATTAGATGTCCTATCATAGTAAGGGGGGCGGGACGTGTCTGAAAACGGGTGGGACTAGAAAACCAACCGTAGACGGATGTAGGCAGCTGTACCGCAGAAGAAGGGCGATGATCGGCGGAATAAACGGCATGATAACGGCTTGGTAAGTGGAGAGAACAGAGAAACTGGGTTTTCGGAGTGTAACTGGATGTAGGTGTACGGGGCAGGTTTAAGATTGTTTTATGGCTGGATTTTGGCGTGTTATGGAAGGGCTTTGTTGTTACGGGGGTCTGGTGCTGAGGCAGTTATTTTAGGCTGTGTGTTAGGCTCTCTCTCTCTCTCGCTCTCTGTGTTTGTGTGTTGGGGCGTTTTGGGTTGAGGGTCTCAGTGTTTACTAAGGGGCTGTGACTGAATACGGCGTCCACAGCCTTATATTATTCCACGGATGAGAGAAGCAGGTACGTTATTTCACATTAACCCTTAAAACCCTCAGGCCTTGACATATTCTTTCATACATTTTCAGAGAAGAATAAAAGTCCCTCTGTGTGCGTGCATACATTACATGAATGTAACTTAATAATAATATTCTGTATAAATAATAGTTATAATAATTATAATAATAATACATTTTATTTGTAATGCACTTTAAATTTCAAGGAAATCTCAGAATCATTATCAATGTATCAAAATCAATGTAATCATTATTAATAGGCCTCTAATGTTAATAATTTTTAGCCCTATATTGTATTTAATTTTGTGCTTTAAATACTGTAAATATTACTATAATATTATGACTATTGTCTATTAAAATATTTATTACATGCTTATTATATTATTGTTATTACATATTCTTGCTTTTAATATGACACAGGTGGGGCAGCACAGCAGGTAGTGTCTGTGAAGTGTTTATTGTGTTCTCCCCGTGTCCACGTGGGTTTCCTCCGGGTGCACTGGTTTCCTCCCACGGTAAAAAAAAACAACACGTTGGTAGGTGGATTGGCGACTCAAAAGTGTCCGTAGGTATGAGTGTGTGAGTGAATGTGTGTGTGTGTCTGTGTTGCCCTGTGAGGGACTGGCACACCCTCTGGGGTGTATTCCCGCCTTGCCCCCAATGATTCCAGGTGGGCTCTGGACCCCCACACGACCCTGAACTGGATAAGTGGTTACAGATAATGAATGAATGAATGAATGAATAATGTGACTTGTAAAGATAATGAAACCCTGTTGCTGTGAAGACTACATGATGCTTTACCCACAGGAAGAGTACTTTTGGCTGTCTCACTGGGGCCTGGGGTTAAGTACATGCCTAAAGTCACATATTGTCACGTAAGTCTGTGGGGAGTTGTGGCTTGGCTGGTCCTCTGTAGTGCTCTCTCACTGCAGAAGTCAGGTATTAAACAAGCGCGACAGAGAAGGAATACAGAACCAGATGAGGAACCATGGGTTCTACAGAGAAGGCTTGTTATTCAGAGAGCAGTATTAATAAGATTGGCCTATCATAATTATCTAAGTCTTGTTTTTAGTGGGCTGGGAATGCGTGGCCTAAGACAGATCCGTGTTGTGTTAGAAGGCCTGTTTGCTCCTCTGGAGCCGGTTCCAAGATTAATCCGGCTCTGATTGGATTACGCTCAGCTGAATCGCATCAGTGAGGTAGCACTAAGTGGTTTGATCCTTCTTAAACAAGGCTCAGATTCACAAGGAAACAGAGCATTTCTGAAACGTTCATTAGTCACTGGTCTTTATTTACAGTTGTGCACAGATGTTTGAAACCCAAAACCCTGGTCATATGACAGGTTTTGCAAATGTATCATTTATACCTCAAATATTTACCTCAGATGTCTGCAAATATCTTACTAGAAAATTCAAAACAGTAAAGCATAAAAAGTGCTGTAATTTTGGCAGAGGTTTTGTTTCCTCCTCCACGTTCTTCAGGTCAGGGAACACACTGTCTTTAAAGCACAGAAAGATGAGATGACACCTGAGACCCCTCCACTCTGAAACACCAGCCACAATATCAGAGAGCACATTCTTAATACAGGCTCAGCTGTAGTCCTGTATTAGAGACATGTGTGGGTGATCTGTGGGGGTCTCTCTCTCTCCCCAGGCGTGAAGTCTGCATTATGTGATGGTGGCTGGGAGCCAGGAGAATGGGGCTGCGCTTGGTGGAAAAGGTGAGATACACAATCACAAAGCTGCATTGTCTTTGATGAAGAGCTGCGTGGTGGACAGAGCTTAGACTCAGAGTTGGTCAAAGAGATTCATGGATGAGGACATTACCTGATTGAAGTTCTAATGAATCAGTACATTAATCTGCTTATTAAATTAGGTAGTCTACAGGTCCAATGACTGTATAATTGAGTAATCTCCTCATATGATGATGATAATTGATTATTTATTGATTACTTTGTTGTTTACCTCATCATTTATTGATTTATTAATGATCGATGAGGGGTCTGAATATTCAAATTGCAAACCGAAAAAGGGTTGAAGCCGAACCTTTGCTCAGTTTCCATCACTGTGTTTTATGCACATGTAAGTATCTCAAATAAAAATTAGTTGAATTAAAAATACTTTAGTAGTTTGTCTGCTGAGCTGAGGGTGGTCCTCCAATCAGCGATCCTGTAGTCGGACACTGATCAGTGATCATTAGCAGGTGTGGGGTTATTAATTGTATGTGGATTTCAGAAAGAGGACACTTTGTGTAACTGTAAGATCAAGGTTTTTACAAGTTTACTGTTTTTCTGACACAGGGACATCACAGCCAGCGGATGGCTGTCTTTGGGGCAGTCTTCATCATCACAACCCTCCTTATCCTTTACAGCTCCAACACCGGTAATGAGCCTTACTGGACAATGAAAATGAGCAGGTTCCACACCTCCATCAATGCCACAAACCTGAAGAAATGGGCCAGAAAAGAAGGCTACATCCCTGTCTACGGCAACAAGGTATACACTAGAGACTTTATAAAGGAGGAGGAGATTGCTCCCTAAAATATGAAAAGGATAGATTTCTACACTGCAAAAAAATGAAATCTAAGCAAGTAAAATTGGCTTAAACCTAGTCTATATATCTAGTATTACTCATTTGGAAATTGTTGTAAGAATATAATAAGATTATTCAACTTATTTCTAGCTTATTTTTACCATTGGCAGATATTTTTTCTTAATTCAAGAAATAACGTAAAATGATGCTTAAAAGAAGCAAAAGTATTTGCCAATGGAATAAGACACTTTCTGTAGATAAAATGATTGAAAACAAGTAAAAATAAGCTAGAAATAAGTTGAATTATCTTATTACATTCTTACGACAATTTCCAAATAAGTAATACTAGATATATAGACTAGGTTTAAGTCAATTTTACTTTATTTTTTATTTCATTTATTTATTTATATTCATTTATTTATACATTTATTTCATTTTTTGCAGTGTATGTTTCTTTACAGTAAAGGTCTAAAGGGCATGGGTTGTGTGCATGTTATTTGAGCTAGGTTTCCCCTCTCATTTCCTCTTTTCTTGATTTAGTTCTCTCAGATCCTCAAACCAAAAAGATGTATAGAGTTGTTGGTCATAAAATTAGAATATCATGAAAATGTTTATCTGATATATTTCAGTAATTCCTTTCAAAAAGTGAAACTTGTGTATTATACTCATTCATTACAAACAGACTGATATATTTATTTCTTTTAATTTGATGATTATAACTGACAACAAATAAACCCCAAATACAGTATCTTAGAAAATTTGAATATTATTTAAGACCAATAAAAAAATATTTTTAGAAAAACTGGCCAACTGAAAAGTATGAACATGAAAAGTATGAGCATGTACAGCACTCAATACTTAGTTGGGGTTCCTTTTGCCTGAATTACTGCAGTAATGGGGTGTGGCATGGAGTCCATCAGTCTGTGGCACTGCTCAGGTGTTATGAGAGCCCAAGTTGCTCTGATAATGGCCTTCAGCTCTTCTGCATTGTTGGGTCTGGTGTATTGCATCTTCTTCTTCAAAAGGTCAGACGAGTTTGCTGGCCAATTAAGAACAGGGATACCATGGTCCTTAAACCAGGTACTGGCAGCTTTGGCACTGTGTGCCAAATCCTGTTGGAAAATAAAATCTGCATCGCCATAAAGTTAGTCAGCAACAGGAAGCATGAAGTGCTCTAAAACTTCCTGGTAGACGACTGACTTGACCTTGGACCTCAGTAAACACAGTGGAACAACTCCACCAGATGACATGGCATATCAAACCATCACTGACTGAGGAAACTTTACACTGGACCTCAAGCAACGTGGATTCTATGCCACTCCTTCCAGACTCTGGGACCTTGATTTCCAAAGGAAATGCAAAATTTAGTTTCATCTTTTATTATTTACAGACCTAAATGTTCCCATTCTTGATTGTATTGTTTGAGCTCTTGACTTCCGGGTTGCGAGAGATACGCTGGCGCGTTTGGCTGCCGCTTCTCTCCCCGTGACAAAGTTTTTTATAGTTTTAAAGTTTGTATTCGGTTTTTCTGCCCGCTGTGTGCAAAAGGGCTGTGGAACCCAACATGCTGTATCAAACTTTGTACTGGATTTACTGTAATATGAGCCTTGGATTTCTCCTTGTGGCTCTGAGCTCTCTTAGAGTTTAGCGTCCGTGACTGTGCTTAACATCTGCCGCAAGAGTACCTGTGTTGCCCGTGCTATGTGGATTATTTCGGGTTTATTTCTCTGGCTTCTACTGGGCTGTTACGGCTGCAACTTCCATTGTGGCCTTATCATGACGACAAGGAGGATAAGGTACTCTTTTGGTGAACTTTTTATGCTCCGAAATGCACAGTGTAAAACTCCTGCCCCTCTATTGATCCATCATCCCCTTGGTATTTTGCGACAACCTAAATATTGTCATCAGGGTCTTGGTTGGACTTATAACTACTACCAGCACCCCAAAAATATTACCTCGCTCTGGTCATCGTGTCGCCGTAAATCTTCCCAGGCGACGGCAGGCTCATCTGATCACGCAAATAAGCGGAACCTATGTTATGTGTTTACAACATCTCTACACGCTCCGAGCACTGATCATAATCTTAAATGTGCTCTGTTTAATGTTCGTTCCTTAAATAATAAGGCAACGTTTGCCGCAGATATTATCCAGGAACATGACATTGACCTGCTCTGTCTCACGGAAACCTGGCAGCGGCCCAATGAGTATTTCGCGCTCAATCAGACTCTGCCTCCACATTATCAATACGTGGATAAATTTCGTTTAACTGGACGAGGAGGAGGACTTGCAGTGGTGTACAGCCCTGGCCTCAAAGTTAAAACAGTTTTAATCCCAAATATGACATCGTTTGAGTGTTTGGCACTGTTGGTCTCTGCTGTTAAACCTGTATTGTTTCTGCTTATCTATCGCCCCCCAAAAACCTCATCTGTTTTTTGAGTTTTCTGAGCTAATCTCCACACTTATTCCTGTTTATTCTGATTTGTTGCTGCTTGGTGACTTTAATATTCATATCAATTCTGGTAACTGTTTGTTTGCTAAAGAATTTCTTGATGTTTTACAGAGCTTTGATATTTCTCAGCACGTTGATTTTCCTACACATAAAAAGGGCCACGCCTTGGACATTGTTTGCTCTATGGGTAAAACCCCTTTTAATGTGAGAGGCTCTGTTCTTGGGCCCCTGCTTTTTATTTTGTACATCCTTCCTCTTGGTGACATCATTAGACATCATGGGCTGCAGTTTCAGTTTTGCTGATGATGTCCAGATATATATTTGTACAAAACCTTCTCACAGCTTGCCACCTAGTGCCTTGCTGAGATGCTTAACTCATGATCGAGAACGTCCTGAGCTTAAATAATAAAAAATCTAAAGCCATCATTATTGCTTCTCCTGCAACAGTCAGGAGGCTTAGTGACACTACTGTTTGTATCCCTGGTTTTGTTGTCTCTACCTCAACACTAGTGAGAAATCTTGGAGTAATTTTTGATTCTACATAATCATTTGAATCACATATTAACAAAACATGTAGGACAGCCTTCTACCATCTTAAAAATATCTCTAGGATTCACCCTTTTCTCTCTTTCACTGCTGCCAAGACCATAGTCCATGCATTTGTAACTTCCAGACTCAACTAATGCAATGCTCTGTTGTGTGGCCTCCCTGCTCAGGCTTTGAGCAGGTTGCAGTATGTGCAGAATTCTGCTGCTAGGGTGCTGACCCATACAAGATCTTGGGAGCATATTACTCCAGTCCTAAGTCGTCTTCATTGGCTTCCAGTGAAGTTTCGTATACAGTACAAATTGCTTGTGTTGGTGTTTAAATCCTTGCATGACCTTGCCCCTTCTTACCTAAGTAGTTTACTTCAACCTCTCCAGTGCGTACTCTTCGGTCCTCAAGCTTCCATTTGCTTGAGGTCCCACATTTTAAGCTAAGCACCATTGGAAATAGAGCATATTGTGTTGCGGGTCCAAAGCTGTGGAATAGTCTTCCTGATGAACTGCGAGCTTATTCATCTTTAGATGTTTTAAAACCAGACTCAAAACTCATCTTTTTAAACTAGCATATGGATGATACTATGTATATGTCTCTATGGTTATTTTGTGTTTGTATGTGCATTTACCTTTTATTGACTTTTTTAACTTTTTATTTTTATTTATTTATTTATTTAATTTTATTTTATTTTCTATTGTACAGTGTCCTTGGGTCACTTGAAAGGCGCTTTCAAATAAAAAATTATTATTATTATTATTATTTACTTTGGACCAATCAGCAGCAGTCCAGTCTTTTTTGGAAGCGAGACGCTTCTGACACTGTCTCTTGTTCAAGAGTGGCTTGACATAAGGAATGCGACAGCTGAAACCCATGTCTTGCATAAGTCTGTGCATGGCGGTTCTTAAAGCACTGACTCCAGCTGCAGTCCAGTCTTTGTGAATCTCCCCCACATTTTTGAATGGGTTTTTCTTCACAATCCTCTTCAGGGTGCGGTTATCCCTATTTCTTGTACAATTTTTTCTACCATATCTTTTCCTTCCCTTCGCCTCTCTATTAATGTGCATGGACACAGAGCTCTGTGAACAGCCAGTCTCTTTAGCAATGACCTTTTCTGTCTTGCCCTGCTTGTGTAAGTTGTCAATGGTCATCTATTGGACAACTGTTAAGTCAGCATTCTTCCCCATGATTGTGTAGCCTACAGAGCTAGACTGAGAGACCATTTAAAGGCCTTTGCAGTTCTTTTAGTTAATTAGCTGATTAGAGAGTGGCACTAGGTGTCTTCAATATTGAATCTATTCAAAATATTCTAATTTTCTGAGATACTGAATTTAAGGTTTTCATTAATCATCAAATGAAAAGAAATAAACACTTGAAATATATCAGTCTGTGTGTAATGAATGAGTATAACATACATGTTTCACTTTTTGAATGGAATTACTGAAATAAAAACATTATCAGGATATTCTAATTTTATGCCCAGCACCTGTATATTCTGCTTTCTGTGAGGTAATGTCTAGTCATTGGTCTGTTCAGAAGCTCAGCTGTGGAACAACATCTCTCGGTGAATAATTAAGTGGAAATGAGCATAAACTGGGGGTCAGGGTTGTTGGTTTAGTTGCAGATCAGAATGTGAGATCAGTGGACTGGAAAATGAGGTTAAGACCAGGTATGAGAAGAGCTTGTGTAGCCTATGAAGTGTAGCAGTGTTTATTCTCATGGTAATGTGTGTGTTTTTATCTTAGAGTTTGACCCTGCACTGTCAGCAATGTGCTATGGTGACGAGTTCCAGCCATGTGCTGGGTAGTAATGCTGGGGAGGAGATTGATCGTGCCGAGTGTGTGATCCGCATGAATGATGCCCCTGTCTCTGGGTTTGAGTCAGACGTTGGGAACCGCACCAGCCTTCGTGTGGTGGCCCACTCCAGTGTGTTCCGGGTGATTCGCAAGCCACAGGAGTTCCTCAACCGTTCTGAAAACCTGTCCATCATCTTCTGGGGCCCACCGTCCAAGATCAGCCGGGATGCCAAAGGAACTCTGTACAGGCTGATCCAGAAGGTCAGCACGACCTACAGCAACCTGTCCACCTTCACCATCTCCCCTAGCAAGATGCGCAAGTTCGACATGCTCTTTCAGGAGGAGACCGGCAGAGACAGGTACTCAATGACACGGACAAGAGGCAGCAGTCCAGACATGGACTTTAGACAAAGTTTGGCTTTTGTTCTGCGCTGAAAAATCATCTTCCAAGCCAAAGCACAGGTGTGCATAAAATCTGATGTTTGAGTTTGGGAACAGACTTGCCATAAAAAGTTAGCCCAGTGCTTAACCTAAGTGCAGCTGAAGGCTGAATGCCTAGGGGGCAGCCAACTTGAAGACTGAACATCTAAATCTGCACTGTGTTTCCAAAGAAAGACTAACATTTAGCCAGAGGGGCCCAGAAACCTCCTGAGCACATCTGCTTGAGAATAGCTGATAGACACATCTTAAACCATATCCAGATTAACTTTTCTTGAGGTCTTGGGGTAATTATCTCTTTTATGGGGATCGTCTGTAATTTTATTTCCATCTGAATTGACTATGTTTATTAATTCATCTGCAACGAAAATTACAGGCTGAATTACCTAGTGTTTTTCACTGTACTCAGCTGTCATCTGATCATTTTAATCCTGTCCTGATGCAAATCACAAATCTCTGAATTCAAAAGGCAGATCTTTTCTTGCATTTGATAAAATAGGGGTTTGAGCACTGCCATGCACTGTATTTGGCCTTTGCAGCCACGTTTCCATAGATACTCCCAATAAATATATTCTGAGCAGTGAAACAATATGAAAACGTAAGAGTTATCAAAGATGGACAAAAATAATTAAATCAATAGGAAACATGAGATCATGCAGGATTTTGAAAGGAGCGATTAAATTTCCATCTGTATTTATATAGCAGTAATTTACTATTCATATAATATATTCAGAGAATTGTAACCTCGCTCATGATTACATGACAATGCAATATTATTTGGGAGCTAGAAATTCTGAGATCCTCTAGATTTTCACTGCTTTCCGGATGTAAGAGTTTTATTACAGAGGTAGCATGCAAAAGTTTTATTACAAGCACCCTCTTAAAAATGTATCCAATCTGAATAGGGCTTTAGAAGGACAAACAGGTCTGCAGAGTTTAATCTTTACAGTGATGAATACACTGGCCATGTCATTATGCTCTGTTATCCCTGTATTTTCAGACAGAAGTCTCATTCGTGGCTGAGTACTGGATGGTTCACCATGGTCATTGCCATCGAGATCTGTGACAGCATTAAGGTTTATGGGATGGTGCCTCCCAACTACTGTGGGTAAGACTTACTTTCATTCTCCCTAAAACTAAAACTAAAATGAATGTCAAACGCAGGGGCTCATAACAAGCTGATCTAAAAACAGCTTGTTCTTTAAAATTTAACCACACCTGAAAGCGGAAGAGTGTGTTCGGAGTGTAACTTATGGAATATCGACCGATATATCAATTTTTGGCATTTTTTATATAATCGGCATTGGCCGATATATTAGCGCAAGAGTCCAATATTTACACAAGGCACACAGGCAATGCTGTGGGCAGCTCCGTCATTCTGGCTGTTAGAGCGCCCCTTGCGTCCATTTTGCCATCTTACAGGCAGACATCATTGAGCACAAGTACAGGAGTACAAGCCTCCAACCAGTAGCTGCATGCCGTCTCATCAGAGAAAATGGTATGAATTATTTTCTCTTCTTCAGCTCTCACTATTTGTTACTGGCTGCTCTTTGTAACCTACACTCAATAATCTGCTCACATAAATGACTGAGTTGATAGTTGTAACCTAGAAACCCAGCATTATTTAGCCTCTTATTTTGCACATTGGTCGGCGGCGCCTATATAAAAATCACTCATTCTTATATCCGTCAGTATATCTCAAGTACTACAGGTCCAAAGTCGACAATCCATGTACCAAATTAAAGCTTAAAGTCACTGATTTTCATTGATTTAATCATTTTATATATAATCCCACTCGATAAATAAGTATTTTTGCTGTTATTGGAAATTGTTATGAAAAAATATTAGTGACCGTACAGATTTTCAGATTTTTCACGGCGCCATATTTGAGTCAATGTGTACATATCATACACCAATCGAATGGTCAGACTCTCAGGATCACGAGGATATACGCTTTGAGATATTCTGAACTTCAGGTTTCTTCCTCATCAATGACAAAACTGCTGCTTCTAAAAGCCTGAAGAGCTCGCAAACAAAGTTAGCACAGCAGCACTTACCTTAGATAGTCCCCTTCAAAATGAGACTAAATCTGAGCCTCTCTGTCAAACCGTAATTGTCAAACAGTAATTCTCATGTGTGTGTCAAGAGCACTGTCCGAAAAAATAGTACACATGTTCAAAATATAATTAAAATATGATCCCTGTGTCTGAGGCTCTCAGCTTTCCTACGACATGTCAATCAAGTCTGTAGACCAATCAGGGGCAGAGTTATGGCGATGCGCACCCAAGGAGGAGGGACAAATACACAAGAGAGGGCATATGTTTTCAGCGCCTAACAGACCCAGACATCACGAGAGAGACTCAAACGGTTCTATTTGGCAGCCACAAGCTCCACAAACAATAATCAAGTCAATAAACATGTTTCAAAGCTTAGATGTCTTTTACTAGTTACATTTCCCCCACTGAGGACATTTAAATGCAGCAGGGGGTGTGGGGAAGGTTGCCTTGCTGTACAGCCAATCAGAGTGCAGCTCTCACCTTTTAACACGTCAGTCATTTAAAGGAACACTGTCCTCTGTGAGAAACAAGTGAAACATCGGAAATAAACTCAGTACATCAGAATAAAACACACCATAACTAAGGGTTTTTACTGTTTGGTAGGGGTAAATGGCCACTTGGTGAGGGACAGGAGACGAGTTTCTCATAGAAAGTAAAGAAAAACACTACGATGTTGAAATTAGGTCTAGACAAGATATAAACACTGTATTTTTGCAGTAAAAGTAATCATTTTCCTTATGGAGAGCTTGGGGTCTAAAGAGACACTGCTCCAGCTTGAATGAACTCATGAACTCTTCAGTTTATAGTCACTAACATTTTTTTTTCAAAAATAAGACAAGCACCTACATTTTTTTGTGATTTTAATAAGCTTTTGACCACTTCATATATATTTCAGGACCACTAAATGGTTTCTTTTACAAATTTGAAGGGTTTTCTGTAAAAATAAATCATGATAATGCCTCTAGTTTATTCACTGCTTGAGGAATGGGAATATTGGCTTTACATATTGGCCATGGGCCAATACTGCTGTCCCATATCGGTTGATCACTACTATGGATGCTTGTTCTGTAGGAGACACCCTCAGCCCAAACGGATGCCATACCACTACTACAAACCGCGAGGGCCGGACGAGTGTTTGACATACCTGCAGAACGAGAGGGGGCACCGTGGAAACCACCATCGCTTCATCACAGAGAAACAGGTGTTTTCTCACTGGGCCAAGCTCTACAACATCACCTTCAAAAACCCAACCTGGTGAGAGGCTGCCCATTATCTGTTCCTCTGTCATCAGCCTGCCCTTCCTTTCTCTCTCTCTCTCTCTCAATGTATCACTCCAAGCCTGAACTGAGATTAATCCAAAATGGCTGCCCATGACACTCCCAGCTGGGGAAACGCACTGAGCCGAAAGACATCTCAAGAGTGGTGTGCAGAGGAAGAAGCCGGCTGATGTAACTCTTAAAAAAAACTAGCCAAGGCTCAGACCCCGCTCTTATTTTAAATTTCCTCCATACTAGACCTGCGTGCTCAATCACAGGGAATGTTTCAGTGGCATAACCCGGTGTGTATTTCAGTGGTAATATAATTATTTTATGTTTAATGTATTGAAATTAGAACTGTAATATTGTTGAAAGAAGTAAGTTATGACAAAGATTTTATGACAAATTTTGCAATAATCTTTAAAGTGTTGCTGAGCCTCTTATATTTTGTAAAAACTGAGATTATTTAATGAAGAATATTTTTAAACATTTATAATATTTTGAAAAATCCCTGATTAACAAAAAAAAGCAGACACCAAGAAAAAGTGTGTGATAACTCCAACTGCTAAAGAAGAGCCTCCTGTGGACACACCTGTGCCATCCTCCTGTACTTACGCTTTCCAACATCATTGGGGTCACATCTTACAGACAGAGGATACATTTCCACTGACACACGGAAAGCTGCAGATGATTCATCTATCAGCCAAGGTGTATTTGAAAATTACAACAAAGTGCTGTCTGTCCACCCGTCCTGCGCGAAACCTCCCAGACCAAATGTCCCAGCCCAATCACAGACCTAGAGTCTTATTCAACAAGAAACTGTTCAGCCATTCTTGAACTCAGAACTCCAGCCCTTACTCTTTCAGCGAAATCAGCGGTGCCCAGAACTTTTGGATGTTCAATCCAGATCTCAGTGCAGGAAAGAAAATGGAATGCAACATCCAAGCAAAAGCCAAAAGTGTGGAAGGGGAAATTCTAAAAGTGTAAAAGCCTTAACTTCTGTTGCTGACAGACAGCTGTGTTTATACAGATGATGCTTTGTACAGTTGAAGTTGCAAAGGCTGTCATTACTGGCAAAATTATTACAGAGTTCTTATTGTCCAGTTCAGGGCCTTGATGGTCAGACACAGGTATATAGATATATTTATTATGTTGTTAACTGCTTCAAGATTTCTTGCTGCTCATGTGACTGGATACAGGATGCTCCCAGCATGCTCTGGGTTGACTGATATAAATGTGACACCCAGCTTTGATAAGAGGTGTGAATGACCTGTTATTAGAGTTTTTAGTTTGAACTGCGAATACTTGCATCTGATCTGATTAGCAGAACAGCTCTGGGCACATTAACAGATCCAGTCCATCTTAAAGGGATAGTTTTAAATCAAATTTCTTTAAAGTGTTGTCGATCCAAGTATGTGCTTTCTGCACAGTTTATGGTTGTGATAATTCAAATGGACTCAATCTGACTTTTTAAACTGGAATTTAAGAAAATGTATGAACTGAAAAATTCTATAAGCTAATTTTCCATTGAACTAGAGCTTTAAGGTGCTCGACATGGCCATTTCAGAGTTGTCCGGCACCACTGATATGCCAGACCTAAAACACCTGATACACAGCAACCTCAGACACAAACGCCTGGCCTCTCAGTGAATGCATAATAATTAAAAACTGCTGTTCAGTTCATACTGCATCCCAGAGGCCATGTCCAGAACCCCTCCCTGCATCTTTCCTCCTGCACCCTAGGTATGCCGACCTTACTCCCAGCCTAGAGGGTTAAATATGGGCTACAGATGTGCCAAACATATATAAGTCTAATGTTTTTGATAGGATGTAACAAGTGTGCGCTGCTTGTTTTCACAAGCTTGAGAAACGGTCTAATGGCAGATTCTTTTGCTTCAGGTTATAATCCTGATCTCATTCTCACACAAATTCACATACCCACTCATTTACATGTTTCTCATGTATTCACCCACATTTAGGGATTGCTGTTCAGTGCTTTTCAGTGGCTCTGCTTCTAGCTTTTCAATTAGGCAAATCCAGTGCCTGGGCAGCACGGTGGCGCAGCAGGTAGTGCTGCAGTCACACAGCTCCAGGGACCTGGAGGTTGTGGGTTCGAGTGATTGTCTGTGAGGAGTTTGGTGTGTTCTCCCTGTGTTTGAATGGGTTTCCTCTAGGTGCTCCGGTTTCCTCCCACGGTCCAAAAACACACATTGGTAGGTGGATTGGCGGCTCAAATGTGTGACTGACTGAGTGTGTGTTGCCCTGTGAAGGACTGGTGCCCCCTCCAGGGTGTGTTCCTGCCTTCTGCCCAATGTTTACAGGGAGGCTCTGGACCCACCTAAACTGGATAAGTGGTGGTGTAAAAATGTCTCAAACGTCAATCAAGCCATTTTGGAGATAACAGGAATTTATGCACAGAATTGTTTTAAAGTCAAACCCATCTGAAAACTTTGGGCTTCTCCGGCTTCTGTATATTTTTCTTCTCTGACGAACAGTATGTTCACATCAAATTGTGGGAAAATAAACAAAGGAAAGGATACAAGGGCAATCCTGTAAATCTCTCAGAATAAAGGCTGAATTTCTCAGCTCTATATAAAAGGATCCTTCAAAACAGAATTTGTTCAGTGACGTAACAGTCGAGAAATACAGCATTCTAAGGCAGCAGCCCAGGTTGTTTCCTTGTAGCAATGTAGAGCTGTGTGATACAGAGGTCAAACAAAGGTCATGTAATCATACTGGGATTGTTAAATGCTGTAAACTAAAGCACTGCTGACTGTCTTAGAGACAGACTGGACCTGCTGGGAACAATGTTTCATTAGCACTCTCATATGGAGCTGATACCGGTCAGGATGCCTTCAGTAAAAACACTGTGTTTGGTTAGAAGGCTCAGTTGTACATTGCTGCTCTCTGGTTATGTTTTGCCAAATCCAATATCACATTAATTATTTACACAAATAGTGCAGATTCTGGAGTTTGGTGGAGCTCTGTACGGAGTTTAACACTGGTTCTGGGCTCAGGGAAGATGGGAGCAGGGATTTATTCTGGACGAAGTTGGGAGACAGACGCAATAGAGAATGAATGTAATAAGGTTCATATGATTATTAATATTCTGCAGTAATTTTGACATCACCTTTGATTGTGTTCTGGTATTAGTCACTCTTGATGAATGTTCTGTACATAATGTGTCTTAAAAATATATGTTTGAGAAAACACTCCTGAGTTTGGTCTTTTTCTTCTTCTTCTACCGAAAAACGTAGCACTGTCCAGGAAAATTTACAGCAAGAAACATAAAATATATAAAATGACTCAACACTGAGAAATGATTCTGGGTGAAAATTGTTCTGTTCGGTTTCTCTGGGTCCTCTGACTGTGTCCAAACTCATAACATAATGGTTTCATGTCCTTGAGCAATTGGCTTATGTGTAACTATGTGAGGGGAGGCTGATGTCAACATGTGGTTATCCTTTAGCCTGGTCTGATGGTACAGCAGCAATCTTTTGCCGTAGTGAGGACAGGGAGATCAGTATGGCCTCCTGTGGAGGGAAAGAAGACAACATCGGCTTAAACACAGCTGGAGACACGGGGTTCGATACAGAGAGACAGAGACAAAATAAACCACTTTAAAAAGCCCCCTTTTCACCATTTCCCAATGTGTGTCTGTGTGTCCTTGAAATTGACTACCACAAATGGACTGCTCCTGAGCTTTCTCCATCTAAACCTGATCTGTCTTCATGAAGCTACACCTCTGTCCACTTATTGATTAGGAAATGAAAGTCACATCTATATTTAAACATTTAAAGTATAACTGCACCCCACTGTTTTTTAGCCACCACTCAACCCCCAGCCCAACTTTGAAAAACGCTCATAAATGGTAGAAATGTTCTGGGGTGGATTACCGGGCCCCTCCACTTAATTTAATCCCCCTCACCTCAGTGCGGATGGTGCGGCTGCCTTGTCTTGGGCAGGTATTGAGGTAGAGGTCAAATAGCAGGCTGGGGTCATTCACATCCAGATTGGGATCTGCCTCCACACTCGCCTCGAGACCCTGGAGCCCCCCAAACACCACCAACATGTGTCTGAGAGAGGGGTGGGTAATTTAATGGTTAAAAAAAAAAAAAGGAATTTCACACTTATACCAAGGCTTAGTTCCAGCAATAAAAGGTGATGTGTGTGTGTGAGATTCCACATAATGACAATTTAGCCCACTTCCTGATTATTACACACCTGAAGGAAGACAGAGAAATGTGGTCAACATCACTGCCCTTCTCTGAAGTCCCAATTGTCAGATCATATCCATCTTTAAACGGACACTCTGTCATCACAGCACCTGCAAACACACACACACAAAATAAATCAATCTGCCATAACATTAAAGCTCTACCTTGTTCCAACACATCATGTTTGTTGCATCAAAAGCACTCTTTAGTTCTACATTAACAGAGTGTAGTCCATCTGTGGCTCTGCATAATTTACTTGCCCCATTCACACAGTTCTTCTGTGGCTAGGATCCCCACAGGACCACCAGAAGGCAGGTATGATTTGGGTGGTGGATAATTCTCAGTGCTGCAGTTACAATGATGTGGTGGTGATGTGTTAGTGTGTGGATCAGACACATGAGTGCTGCTGGAGTTTTTAAAGCTCTCAATGTCTACTGATCTGCGAATAGTCCACCAGACAAACATATTCAGCCAGGAGCATCATGTGGACAGGGTCCTGTGGGGGGAGCTTCTAGTGACTACTGAAGGGTGACTATCACAAACTGTGCAGCAACAGATGAGCTACTGTCTCTGACTTTAAATCTACAAGATGGACCAATGAGGTAGACGTAAAATAATTTTGGACTGGTAACTCACTAAGGCAAGAGGCCAGACGGACGCTGTAGCCCCAGTACAGTCCACCTTCTGTTCTGGGAACATGAGGAGCCACAACCACTCCCTTGTATACCTTGCTGTCTGTATATACACACAAAACACACACACACACACAGAGTTAGGCTGAAGAGGCACTTATTCTAATTGATCACATCATTGATGTTCTCAATGTATGCGCATGTTTGTGTATGCATTGACCTGTGTTCTGGCTCTTATGAAGTTGTACAGTCACTCTCAGTCCAGGCTGAAGCTGTTTATCAATCTGAACTTCCTGGGAATGTATAAGGTTCTTATAAATGTTGCTGTGAGATGTAGCTCAAAATAGGTTTATCATTTACTGTAATGTAGATCAGAAAATGGTATAAACAAAGTGAAAGGTCTTCACTGAAATTAATTTGTAAACTCTCACAAACACAAGTGTACACACATACACAAACCTTCCTCATTCCACAGTTGACAAAAGATCCCTTTCCTGCTTTACATGGTCTGTCCACCACCACTCCCTCTCGATATTCCGCTTCCTCATCGACCCTCATGTGATGGGGGCTGTCCAGAGGATTCAGCAATCCTGAAAACAGACAGTAGCACAAACGAGTCAGAGGTGTCCGCTGCTCAGAGCTGTATTAGTCTGGGTAAAGAAACGGCGTAGCACCCACCAGCGAACTGCAGGTCAGGGTGTTTGGGAAAGAACACTTTCCTCAAGTACCTACAGAGACAGAAAAACAAAACCACAACTGAATCAGGAGATATACCTCAGTTCACCCAGAACAAAGGGTTCATTTAAAAGAATGGACCACAATGGAGCTGAGTGATTGGGGGTTAGAGAGGGCAATCTCACCTACGCAGAAAGACAGGGCACCGAGTGTATGGTTTTTGTCTCAGACAGACAAGAATGTAAATGTTTTCTTGAACTAAATTTAGGCATTTGGGCAACAACACAATAAAACCACTGCCAAAGTGAACGAATAAAAACAGCACTCACTGTGGACACTCCAGGTACTGCAGAATCCTGGCCAGTTGAACACAGGCATGACCTTTCTTGCCCACACCTGTAAACTCCCCCTCCACTGTCCTAAAACACAGAAACAATTATAACATAAGGAACTAACACAAACTTACACTGTGAGCTTCTGTCAGAACACAACTTTGTATCTCCAAAATTAAGTAATGTAAATAGATCGTTATATTTATGATCATTTCTATGGATCTGTATTGTCACAACCTCTCAACAGAGTAGTGGGCTTGCAGAGATATGAAATCTATAAGCCAGCAGTGATATACAGTGAATGAAATACTAAATGACTGAAAGACTGATTCATTTGTCTGCCAGTTTAACAGAACACAGTGCTGGAGCTCTCATGTTTACCTGTTATCCTCCCCCTCCTCATCAAATATGACCACCTCGTCCACACAGAACACAGCACAGGCCCGAGCAATCTGTCCGGCCAGGTATGTCCTCAGCTCGGGAGACTGGGCGTTGTCCAACACAGAGCCAGGCAGAGCGACACTCACAGTGTACAGACGACCTGCCAGTGACCACAGTGGACAATACTCATAATCACACTTCACTCCTTCACTTTCACCACTACACTAACTTTTATTATTCCTGCTGTACAGTTATAACAGATATTAATGTTCCTGGTGACCTTATGATTGGTGATGCACCGATTTTGAATTTATTGGGCCGATATGATAACTGATATTTAGCACCTTGGAGTAGCCAATACCGATATTAATAACTGAATTTTTTTTCTTTTTGTAATTAAAGAAAATTCACTTTGGATTAAAACAAAACAAATTATTTTTATTGTGGGTTGTCATAGGACATGCCTTTTCTTCTGTATTTGTACATTTCTGTATTTTTTAATGTTATCTTTTAAGTTTATTAGTGGTAGTTAATTTATATATTGATACTTTAAATCAGATTTCACCACGGTGAAATTTAATCCCAGAAACTGTTCTCTGCCGAAACTGTGAAAAACGTCCACATGGAAGACATTAGTTGTGTATTTTAAGGCGTGAGTGCACATATGCTAACACAAAAAATGTGCCAATTTATTGGTTGTAATATCAGCTAAAATTCCAATATCGAGCCAATAAAAATAATAAAATAAATTTTAAAAAATCCCCATATCTGCAAATTATATATTGGCAGCTGATATATTATGACTTACTACTTATCATACCTTGATCTTTCTGCTCCTGTGGCTTTTCCTTTACCTCCTTCACCACAGAGTGTTTCTCCAACTGCTGGATCAGCTTCTTCTCCTTCAACATCTTCTTCTGTTCCTTCTCTATGAGTTAAAGAGCAGAAGAATAAATGAGAACAGCACATTGACTGTTGCATACAGCCACAATTAATCCCTTATAACAAGCCCAGTGTCCAATGTATACAAAACGTAGCACAAAAGTTGTTGCAATGCCCCTGGTTCTGCAGCTGGTTCTGATCCAGGAGGAGAAGAACACATAATAGGAACAATCAGGGTTCTTTATATAGTATATATATGAGTGATAAATGCTGACTGATTAATTCAGTCATTACAGAGCATCTCACCTCATCAGAAGGACCAGAGATTTTATCTATGAACTCAGTAACTAACTAACTCAGATTTAGCTAATAAACCCATCTCACACACTGCACATTTAACTACAGCCTCAGCTTTACAGAAAGAACCTCAGTGTTTCTTACTTTCTGCTTTCAGCTTCCTCCAGTTCACTTTATTTTCGCCCTGGAAGCGCAAATGACAAATTTAAGACACACATATTAATAAGATTTCTGTGGTAATGATTAAGGAAATGCCAAAGTTCCAGTGTTGCACTGCTACCGCTCTCAAATGTATTAGAATCGTCCTTTTAAAACTAAAACAGGGTACAAACTTCTCCCGAGGACATTTTCTGCTTCTTCTTCTCAGGTCCCTCAGACATGCTGCTCTCTTTCTGACCGCGTCCTAATTAATCCAGTCCAGTCCAGTCCACTTCTACTACGTACTCGTAACACAGATTCAACACATACAAACTACAACTCACCCTCAGACACAACACACATACACACTTATATTTAAAATCGAAAATTAACGGCGTGTGTAGACACAACAGCTTGCACTGCATATGTTATGTCCAAATCAGTGAAGTGTCGTTTGGCAATGAGTCGACTCTTTAAACAAACTCTGAATCTGATTCAAATGATTCTTCTGATGAATTCCATTTTTTTTTTCATAAAAAAGTCACATAATGCATATTCCACATTTTGTGATGATAATAATAAAATGTAATATATAATAAAATAATATTAAAAATATAATTTATAAAATACTGCATTAAGCCTAGTTCTCTGAACATAATTCTCCCTCAAAAAAAAAATTCAAAGACAAAGACAATATTATTATAAAATAATATTATTATTTTGTGCCTACTCAATCTTATTTTCTTTATACATTTTCCTCAACACGCCTTATTTATTAAACAATAATATTAAGTGGTTATATTAGAAGGTGGAGGGCTGATATATCTTGAAAATGTTTTGTTTATGAGCTGAGTCGATTCATCAGTGATTCACTTAAAAGAGACGGAAGAAATTTTAAACTAATTATTATTATTATTAATATACAATGTTGCTTAACAGAAGAAAAATATAATAAATAATTGTTTCGAATTAGTATTAATACTAAAGTGTAGGCATTGTTTGAAGGATGTTAGCTTTATGTTATGTTAGGTTATGTTATGTTTATGTTATTTATTTTAGTATTTTTCTTTGCTCATACTTTATGTTTTTTTTAAAAAAACCATTACATGTATTAATATATAATGAAATTCAGATAAAAAATGTCTATAGAAAATACAAATAAACACTGCTAGGTGTTAACATTTTTCAAATTATAGTAATATATGTTTAAGAGGTTCCGGTGATTTTGTTGTTGCTTAAAACAGAAATAAAATGTAGATATTTTTACATTTCTTGTTGAAGAAAAGAAGTAGCGGGTTGTTACATTTATTTTTGTTTACGAGAAATGTCACTCAAAGGACTTTTAAAATGAAAGACCATGTGAAAGCCTCCTGGTGATGCGCTTCCTTTCTAGCTCGGCGTGCGGGGAGAGTAAAGGCGAGGGCCGAAGACCGCCGAGAAACCAACAAAACAGCCTTTATTTCCCCCAAAGTCAACAGAGTCCCGCAAGATAAACTCCTCCACACACCGAACCACGCCGCAGGACCATGGTGAGGACGAGCAACTCCGTCCCTGTTCGGGGTTAAAGCGTTTTGTGCGTGCGCGTGTGTATACGTTCGTTCGTTGGTGTTCGGTCTCTGAAACGCGTTTAGAAACATCCGTCAAAAACGTACAAGCTTTTCCTTTAACACTTAAGCTACACTCTGCTTTGGGATATGAACCGAGTCGATAAATCCGAACCAGTCTGTAGTTTAATAGTTTATGCACAGGGCTATTGTTTATACACTGTTATTGTTTATGGTGTGGATTTTCTTGTATGAGGGTTATTATTATTATTGTTCATGGTATATTAATTATTGATATTTTTAAAAATGCACTGGTGTATATTTAAAACATAATTGCAATTTATAATATTGTTAGTTATATAGTTGTAATCATTTTTATGTGTGTTTAAATATAATTAAAACGTTGTGTAATAGGCAAATGCTACAGTTTAATTTTGAGAAATATAATGACATTCAATTTACATTTACAGCATTAGAAATTAAGCTGTTTAGTTTTTAATAATATAATATATTAATAATGCTTTGTTCCAGATACTAATTTGCCCGAATTTCTAATTCCGTCGCCACCAGGCAAAACACCTCTACCTTGTCTAGGACATTTTGTGGAATTCACCCACTCATCTGACCCTTCTAATTAAAATCTATTCTGGAATATGTTTATAATTCTTATTACTATTCATTAATAAGTCAGAGGCTATGCTCGATTTCTCTAGAGTTCAGATGTGTCTCCCTGTGTCAGATGAATTTTTTTATAATTAGATTAGTTTTGTGTGAAGCTGAAATGTTCTGTTTTTCTGGATGTGTTCCACAGCCTCAAAACGAGCACATTGAGCTACACCGTAAACGCCATGGCTACCGGCTGGACCACCATGAGAAGAAGAGGAAGAAGGAGAGCCGTGAGGCACATGAGCGCTCACACAAAGCCAAGAAGCTGATTGGTCTGAAAGCCAAGCTCTACCACAAACAGAGACATGCCGAGAAGATTCAGATGAAGAAAACGTGAGTGGGAAGTGGGACCTGCACTATAAACACTCCTCTGACAATAGATTTCTCACACACATTCTTCCAGGAGCTCAGAGGTTTTCAGCTGGATTTTTGTGTTCCCTCCCTTACCTGACATTTTAATCATGAATACAGAGGATACTGTGCATAATCAGTGTTTTATCACATGTTCGGATTCTATTGACACAAAGCTTGGGCTGACTGAGTGGACTACTTGACCAGTGAGACGTAGAGTCCAGGTGTATCTCTGTGTATGTGCTGTTTTTGTTAATTAATGTTTGTGTGTTTTAGCATTAAGATGCACGAAAAGAGACGAAGCAAACAGAAAGATGATGAAAAGACTCCAGAGGGGGCAGTGCCAGCTTACTTGCTGGACAGAGAGGGCCAGTCTCGGGCTAAAGTTCTCTCCAACATGATCAAACAGAAGAGGAAGGAGAAGGCTGTAAGTGCGGTTCAGTCATTAACCACCATTCTGTCCTAAATATTCCTGTTAGGGCAGACGTGTGTACCGATATTAAATGAGACGTGTATTTGGTTGTAGGGAAAATGGGAAGTGCCGCTGCCAAAGGTTCGAGCTCAGGGTGAGACAGAAGTTCTGAAAGTGGTCCGCACTGGAAAGCGACAGAAGAAAGCCTGGAAGAGGATGGTCACCAAAGTCTGCTTCGTAGGAGATGGCTTCACTCGCAAACCGCCAAAATACGAGCGCTTCATCAGGCCCATGGTGAGTCTGCACAAAGATACCTTCTTCCATGGCATTTGATTTGAAATCTTTAACATCATTAGAGATGGAAATGTTTTACCCGCGAGGTGTTTATAAAAGCGCCTGAGCAGGTGATCAACCACATTACAAAACAATCATGACAACAGCACACCACACAGCTGTATCTAATCCTGCTGTTCCACTAGTGTGAGGTGGAGTTAAACAGGATTAGGGTTAATGCTCTGGTTTCAGCCAGTTACAGATGGCCAAATGTTCCAGAAATATTCTAATACCTGGGACATTTACAGCTTAATGGTTTCCTGTGGGATTCAAGGTTTAAACCAGTATGAATTTGCCGAGCTTAAATAGCTTGCGCCTTGTTTATGGACCTCATTAGAAACCACTTTTTGTGAAAACCACTTATCTTTTTCTTCTGGTGATAATCTACTTTGGAATAGAGAGGGGGGGATCTGAACTGGCTGGAGTCCCCACACTGTGTTTGGAACCTCCACCCTGACCTGAACTCATTCTCACCCTTTTTTGCCATCTGCAGGGTTTGAGGTTTAAGAAAGCTCATGTCACTCACCCAGAGCTAAAAGCCACATTCTGTCTGCCCATCTTGGGAGTGAAGAAGAACCCTTCCTCACCTCTTTACACCACCCTTGGGGTCATCACAAAGGGAACAGTCATCGAAGTCAACGTCAGCGAGCTTGGGCTGGTCACACAGGGCGGGAAGGTCATCTGGGGTAAGTGTTTCAAACCAGAAATATCAAGTTGTCTCAAAACTAGGACTGAGCACAGGTTTAATGTTGTTTTCGTTTTCCCTTTCTCTCCCCACCCCCAGGTAAATACGCTCAGGTGACTAACAACCCGGAAAACGACGGCTGCATCAATGCTGTGCTGCTGGTGTAACACAACTCAGAACTATTGAATAAACTATGCCTTTGAGTGCAATCTTTGGACTAAACCCAAGATGGAACATCATTTCTGTCCAGAACTCTGAAGTATCACATTCCTGAGTGTGCAGGAGTTGAGCCATAGAAAACCGGCATTAAAAAAAAATCATCCGAGGTTTCCCACTCCAACCTAGAGAACACCACCTCAAGCCAGCGTCCTTGACAGGGATTGAGCCTAGGCCTGGACTGCTCAGGATTTAGAATGTAAATTTATTCCACGCCTCAGTTATAACCCTGCTGAAACACAGTTAATTTCCATAGGCCTCTATTCCCTGAGTGAATACTAACCATCGCTGTGGTCCTCCAGGCCTTTCCTTTTAAGAATCCTGCAATTGAGGAATTTGTGGATTGTATAAAAGTGTCTTTTGAAATAATTGTTTGACTGGTTGGGTTTTGTCATCTGTGCACAGCCCCTACAGACTGATGGAAAACTTCTGGAAGTCTAAATCTGTAGAGGACATAGCTGTGTGTGAGATTGACATGTAAATTTAAAGACACATTTTCTTTAATAAAAGATGCAGAATTTGATGAGAGGGCCTCATACATCTAATTTAAAACACATTGAAATAGTTTTAAGATGTTTAACTAGACCCTAATCTTAATTATGATGTCCAAAAAATGAACACCTGTCCAAACTATGATCTGCTGTGGACATTCACAGAAATATCTCGGTAAGCCTAAGGCTGAACAATGAATTACAAAAGGGGATCAGTCATTGGTCAGAGAAGACCACAGGGCTCAGCTCCAGCAAAAAAAAAAACTGATTTACAGGTGAGGTAATCACTTATGAGAAATAACAGACCAAAATTAATTTAAACGCATGGATTAGACGGGGCAATCCCATTAACAAATGAAGAGTTTAGTCTGAAGCACATTCCTTCTTTAAACAACTTCATTTCAAAGTTCTTTTGCATCTGACACTTGAAGATCATATTTTTATACAGAAATAAGAGTTGCATTTCAACAAACATGGTCTGTGCAACAAAAAAGTCTGAGTGTTTTGCTCCAGGGAAGAAATCAGTGCAGTCCACAGCGCAGTTTGTAGTGCTGTGAGTAGTGCTTTCCTCTTTCAGTCTGAGTCTAACTTACTACTAGAAATGTACTGGTGTACATCTGTGTGAGATCACTGCTTGTGATGTACCAAATGTTTACGAGCGAATATATAAACGAAAGAGGTATCAAAAGTGCTGTGATATGACGAAGTTAAGGCTTGCTTTTTTTTTTTTTTTTTTTTTTTTTTTTTTTAATTCCCATTTATACAAACAAACGATGGCAATGGCAATCTCAAAGTTAATTAAAAAATTACTATGGCATAAGAATGCACAATCCCAGGCCTTAAAATGATAATCTAAGAATTTATCTCCCATGTATGCTTCCACAAATCAGACATTCAACCGTGAGCATCCTTAAAAACAAGGAGTTAATACACGGTTCGGAATCAACACGATTTTTTAAAAAAGGGTCCAAATGTCTTGAATAAAAATACTCCCATCCCACCATGTTCTTTAAGCATGAGTGCCATCAAACCATCACATAAGGGCAGCACAATCTCTCCAGGAGGCCCATAGTGTCAGACAGACACCCCCTCTCGGTTCCATTCATTTTTTTAAGGAAAGTCCACACAGTGGAGCATTGCAGAGTCATATCTTTCTCTTTAGTGTCTCTACATGTAGAAGTCCAGTCTGCTGGAGATGATCTTGCAGCCCTGCATGGAGAACACTCGCTCCTCTTTGGGGAAGTAGTTCAGGTCATGAGCCATGAGGTCCACCACTTCTCTGTCGGGAGTCCGGCCTTTAGCGGCCATTTCAGCCAGGCCGCACTGCACTACGTGCTTGTACTCCAGAGGAAGGAAGGGCACAAAGAAATCCACAAGGTTCTTGTCTATTAAACTAGTGTGCCAGAAACCACCTATAGTGATATGAGAAGAGTACAGGACAGCATGAGAAACTGATTCAGACATTAACACATCCTATTTTACACTTGCAGTTTTACAGTAAGAAAAACTGTCACTAAGGTGGTACCCTCATATTCTGTTACTTTAATTTTAATAACAATAATTATCAGTTTTATTTAGCGCTTTTCATACAACTCAAAGCCGCTTTACAAAAAATAAAACACAACAAGACAAACTATAACAGAAAGGATGGATGTTAGTGGAGGCTGAAAGCTTGCTTAAAGAGATACGTTTTTAATTGTTTTTTTAAATGTTTGTAATGAGCCTGAAGCACAGATGTGTGAAGGAAGAGAATTCCAGAGGGTGTGAGCAGCTATGGCAAAGGCCCTGTCCCCCGAGGTACAGTGTTTAGCTTTGGTGATGGGAGTGAGGAGATTGGAGTCAGATGATCGAAATGGGGAACATAACTGTGCCTTATTCTATTATAATTGTTGGTTTTAGAATTGTCTTGATTTCATACACCCAATTTTATCCATGACTAATATTTTGTTATTTGACAGAGTTCTAAAGAAATAGACATTATTCTATATTCACCTCTCCTTCTGTAGAATGTAATGTACTTTAGGGAACACACAGCTGGATTCTAAAACTTTTAAAATGTACATTTACACTGTTTGAAGCTTTAGTGACAATAATTTACCTTTATCATACCTGTACTTCTGCATAAATTTGAGCTTTGCTGTTTGAAATCCAGAGAGGAAAAATAAAAGGATCATGCAAAACAAAAAGAGATGCTACAGCAGAAGAGCCTGATTATAAAGCCTAAGCTGATTCCTTAATTCCTCAACTTACTGTTCTTGTTGTTAAAGACAGAAAGTGACAAGGCCGTCTCCAAATGCTTCAGCTCAATCTCCTCTCGATCTCGTCCTCTTGTCCAGAAATCCAAAGCCACCTGCACTATGTTCTCCCCTCCTGCATTACTATAGATAAAAACACACACACAAATGAAGGCTAACTGACTGTAGTGTAGTGCAAGAGACTGAGCTTGTCACTGTTGGAGTGATTTGTAAGGCTGCTGCTGTCAGAGTGTGGAGTGAAAGACTGTGTTGATGCCCAAAACCTCCAGAAACTACTTTTGCCTAGTAATAATAATACATTTTATTAGAAAAAGCACCTTTCAAGAGACCCAAGCACACTGTACAATAGACAATAAAGTGATTCCTTATTGAAGTTATATAATACAATTTTGTAAGTGGGACCACACCATACCCTCATGTCATTTCCGTGACGGACAAACTCACTCCCACCCTCCAGCCTTCGCTTCTTTTACATTTACCCAATCAACTGTGAGACTCTACTTCATGCACATTCCTAAGATACCCTAAACTGCCCAAAAACATACTGAAGTTCCTCTGCCCGTTTCTGCCTTAATTGGTGTGGTCCATAATAACAAAGTGACCTGTAAAGAGATTTCATTTAATCTAAGCTACACCTCAACTCATCATTTTAAACAATCAATTGCACAGGGCTTAGACTTGAAATACACAGACTTAATTATTTTCTTTCTGAACAATGGCAGATGCCACTTAACTGACATGCTACAGTCCCGGACTGCATGGGTCCAAGTATGTGGCTAGGAATTACACACAGCTGGCTGAAGCTGATGGCAGCGACTGGACCACACACCCCAGCCCCTTAAAACTAGAGTATCTCCTCTCACCTCTCACTCCCACTCACCTGAGGAAGATGAAGATGGCCTGTCTGTAGGAAACACCATCCAGGGTTTCATAGAAGTCTAGGTACGGCTTTATGCTGTCAATCAGACCGGGGTGCATCTTATCCATCTCATCAAATATGAACATGGAGCGAGGGCAGTTTGTGACATTACCCTTTATCCACTGCTGCAGCTGTGTCTGTGCATGCGCACACACAGAGAGAGAGAGAGAGAGAGAGAGAGAGAACATGCTGTTGACAACTGGTAGCCTTACATCTTTAATAAGAATAAATCAGCTGTACATCTCATCACTAGATTTATTTTATAAAGTTATACCTCAGCAGTGGCAAAGTGGCCAGCAGTGATAGTGTTTTGACTCTTGACTAGTGTTGTCACGATACCAAAATTATGACTTTCGATATGATACCTGCCTAAATATATCAATACCAATATTGAAACTATACCATCGAAAAACCTAAAATATCAGGAAAAGTAATGTACTTTCTCTACAAGCTGAGGGCGGTCAGCAAAATCGCTGGTATCTGTTTGTTAAGTGTGATGCCACATTTCGCTATTTCTGGGTCCAATCTCACCTTCAGTCCTGTGTCATACATTCATAAGGCAGGTTTAAGGCATTCAGCTTTATTCAAACAGTAATCGATTATGTGATCTCAGTTCAGGAGTTCAGAAAAAGAAATAAATTCAACATAGAAGGAAGCAAACGTGTCTTTGGCAGCACATTTTGCTTTGTGAGCTGCCATGAGGACCAAAGGTGACGCTCCTTCTCTGGAGCAGATGCGCCGCTTCGAGGGAGCTCTGTCTCCGGAAGCAGAGAAGCTGTGGAGAGAGAGCTGTTTCTCACGCTCACGGTCAGGTCTGGTATTCTAACAAGTTGTGCTACCGAAAAAACTTTCTACTATAAAAAGTAGCTAACGTTTGTACAGAAAGCCACTGGTTTTAGATTTTGTTGTTTTAAATAACTTGCTAGAAGGTCTAAAAAGTCACTAAAACCAGTGGCGGCAGAGAGCACACTGCCCCCTGTTGCACACGAAATACCGCTCTTATTTTAAAACACTCCTTCTTAAAGTACCTGTACTCAATACATGGGGTATTGTACCATTTTTAATGACAACTTACTAAGATACTTTTCTAGTATTGATATACTGTGCAACAATACTCTTGACCTGTAGTGTATTTTACTGCAGAGCTCACCTTGTACAGCTCCAGGTTCATCTCGTGAGGAAAGTGCGCTGTGGCTGTGAACAAATGCACAAATCCGCTGGACATTCCTTGGCGGTAAATGCTCTCTGCGATCAGCTGACTTACAAAGTTCTTGCCGGTACCAGTCCAGCCATGCAGGGACAAGACCAGCGGCTTCTTCGGGTTCGTGTTGTTCATGAAACCCGTCACGGCCTTCAGAACGACCCGAGAAGCCACATGCTGCCCAAACAGCTTCGTCTGCAGGGCCTCCTCAAAGCCTGCAATATGCACACACACAAAAACATGATTACAGGCCATCTCAGTGTACTCTTCCCAATGAACTGTGGGATTTTCTTTAAAAGGAATATGTTTTGTTTTTTTTAATGGAGGAAATATGAGGCTAAAGACAACCCAAACTACATACAACTCAATAGAGCCAGTCACACAGAAAACAACACAAAAAAACACTTTAGTCAAGGACTGAGGAAAATTCACATTAGGGGGTCTATTTAAAAGAATAATTTAGGCCTCTTACTGTTCAAGATTTTTCTATTTTCTTAACCCTTGGTTTTATGTATAAACCTAAATAAGTCTTTTATTCTGATGCTCTCAAACATGCAAGAATTAAATAGGCAAACACTCATGTACTTCACCCCATACGGAAGTGGAATCAAGGATCAAGGATCACCACATGCAGTAATGAGTACACACACAATATTGTAAACATGTGGCTCACTTCCACAGTTTCACCACCACCATATACAACACAAATATTATTAGATTATTAAATAAAACTTACAACACCTGCAGCTTTGTAGATTTAGATTTCATAAACCCTGATTCTAAATCTACACAGTGTTAAAAAAAATCTACACTGAATAGCCGTTTACACTTCCATCACAGAATTCTGCATGGTTTTGGAAAATATTTGGAATTCCCTGAAGGACACACCCACAGAGTAAAGCAGGCGAGGGTGTGGTAATGAAATGTCAGTCATACTGCTTGATTTTCATAACTCAAAGTGAACTGAAATCTGAATGAAACAGTTAAAGATCTAAAATAGAAAAAGCTGAAGTTGGCTTCCCGTTCACCCGCTGTTAAGAATATTTTTTGCACCTTAAAACTTTATTCACCATTTGCTAGCTGTCAGGTAGCAAACCAGTCTAACTTGTTACAGTAAAAGGCAAAAAAAAGTCTAGGCTTTCTCACAGCAGGGAAAGGGCATTTTGGAGTTTAGGCAACAGAAAGAAATCCAAATGCTGAAAAGCACAAACCGAGATGAGGATATTGCTATATTCCTGATCCATAGGTGGGTAATATTGACTTATTTACGCTGTTCCCGATTACTTGAGGTCTAAGTGTACTTAACAACTTAAAAATGTTTTTCTGTCACTGTTCAATGAGTGATTATATCTTTAAAGACAAGTTAAACTTCAGCCACATACAAACATACCGTTTCACCTTAAAAGACACGGAGCTTCTGAACGTAAACAAATGAGAGAGAACAGTATCTACCCACAATTGTAGACATTCCCTTTAAACAGCATAGCAGGTGCAGTCATATTATTTATTAAAATGTCCTCAAAAAAATCCTTTACAGGACTTTAAAATTTTTTAAAGCAATTTCACTGGTGTGGTTTCTATTATTGTAGTTCACCTATCTCACCACATAATGTCATGTATCTTGACCAGTGCCTTAGTCAAGCTGACCACCAGCTGGCAAGAACAAACATCCTGTTAGAACACTTATCCACAGGGTTTTCATGCGCGCAATGCACTTGTGCTGCTGTTGCTGAAATAAATATTTTAATCAGGTTCTTCATATTTTACAGCACATTTGTACTATTAAGACAGTTTAAATATCGCTTAGTGCACCTTTAACTACAACAGCTCGGAAATCAGACCCGTTTCTGGTCGCAGATCGCGATGGAGCTCTCTCCTCTGTGTTATTCACGCTGAGAGTAATGCCGTGTTTTTATTCTCACCGGAGGAGTTGAAGGAGACCCAGGTCTGGTCGCAGGTCTCGTACAAATACTGGTAGAGCTTCCTCCCGAGAGCCGCGGCTCCCATCCCCGCCACGACGGCGGTGCTCACCGGCTCAAAGGCCTCCACCGCGGCGCCCGACAGCGCTAGGCAGCGCAGGAACAGCCACCAGCGCGCCGCTCTCATTCTCTCTAACGCGGTCTAACTCATATATTCACTCACACATATAAACATTCATATATAAGCCTCCACTCCATAAACTCTCCCCGCGGCTCAAGCTCAGCGCCTCCACCTACAATCACACCAACAATGACTGAACTCTCGCGGGAACGAGACAAGCTCACTTTCCCGTTCCCGCGCGCGAGGTCATTTTAAAGCTGCAGTGTCTCCCCTTATATCCGGCTGTCAGCTTATACACACACTGAACAATTACTGGATCATTTGTCGGCTCCACTAAGCTTACAAGAGCATTTTGTAGTTCAATTAGACTGTAGTCCACCTACAATCCGCCCTAGAGGACGACCAGCACAAACAGTGCTGCAACTGTCTTTGACTTTACATCTACAATGTGGACCAACATTGAAGGAGAATTTTATCGAGTGGGCAGTGTGTCGACACAGAGGCTTATAAACGTCCGCAGCAATGCTGTCTGAGATCCACTCGTATCAGCACAATACACACTACCACCACCACCTTCATGTCAGCGTCAATGCAGTAAGGTGAATGACCCACCAACCATGGTACAAGTGATTAATTCGGCCAGCTTTTTAAATTAAAGTGTAAACTTTACAGTAGAAGCAGTCAAATTAAGCTTCACACATGTTAAATATTTTACAATTCTTTCTTCATCAAATCAACAGAGGTTTAACTAGTGAAACTTTTCCCGTTACACTTTAAATGCTGGCGCTGCTGCGGCTTTTTAAGGTGGAACGGGTAATTCAATTAAAAAAGCTAGCTCAATTGAAACTAATATTCAGAGTTAAAATGCATTCAAAGAAGCAGAAACACCGCAGTATGCCGTGCAACAGAAGAATATGCTCAAATTTTACTTTAGAAACATTCAATTTAAGGCTCGTTTATCCATAGCAGCCGGGTCAGACCTGTTCTGTTATACGAGATCCACTCTGGTCTGCAACACTCGTGAAAGTAGTACAGCACGTTCTGATACCGAGCCAGGAAGCCGGTAACGGCGGCCGCTATCCCCACGGCGATGCTGGTGGAGATGGGCTCTATGGCTCCGGCGATCAGGCAGCCCCAGAGCAGCAGGGTCAGGCTCCAGGTTAGCCGCATCCTGATAGCTTCAGTGTCAAACGGAAGACGCGGTCCTCCCGGCGTCCGCTTCCGCACCGACTTCTCTAAACTCTATGGTTCTGAACGGTCATGAGTGGGAGCTGTACTCTCCCATTGTTCCGTACTGTGACGTCAGAAGTTAAATTATTACGAAGACAAGAATATTGCTCATCTATTGGTAATAATTCAGCCAGCTGTTTATCAGAGGCCTAGATTTTCCTCCAGTGTGGAATGAGGTCACTTCAGTTTCACAGCCAGTCCTGTTAATGTTTGACCAGAACAGCCGTATTTAACCCAACATCTAAAGCATATCAATGTGACAAAACAATACAAACATGAGAAGGAGAACGCAAAAGACTGCAGGTGAAACTGTGTATTAATGTATAATATATAAGTCAATTTAAATGCATTTTAAATATCTGCTCACTTTGTTCAGTCCCCAATGCAGTCAGCCCATGCTCGACTCATGCGGTCCCCACTAAGGTGTGCTTGCTGGGTCAGCAAGGAGTTTATTTACAATAAAGTTCATATTGTCAGTGTATGAATAAAATGACATCAAGCTGCACACCTCTGTCACTGCAGATTCATAACCCATTCTGTTAATGTTTGATTGGATTTAAGTCTGTTTGATAGAACACCCAGAATAATACCACAGTGCACTTTGGCTCTTGTTATTCAGTGACTGATAATCAATATCAGACCTCAGATCACAGGCAGGGGTTTTTAGAGTGGACTGCTTGAGCATCACACATTAATTATTGGTGATGTTGCTGCTGCTGTTATCATTAAACGCAATCACTGTCTATTTTACACTGTCACTGTCTATTTTATCATATAGACTACAGATGGTCTACATTCCAAATAATGCCTGCTCTACAATAGTTTTGTGGGGTCCTGAACCCGAGGAACAGGATAAAAGAATATTTTGTTATTATAGAATTTTGTTATAGATTTTTTAGAATTAATAAGTGCTTTTTATAATTATGAACCTGATAAATCCACAAAGATTGGTAGGTATACTTAATAAAGTAACCGCCTTTGGCCAATATGTTTGTATGTAATTATTCATTTACTAATGATAATAGTAGTGATCAAGGTAGTTGCTGTGCTTGGATCCCATAGAACAGTGTTTCCCCATCCCTGGTTCTGGTCTCCAGGAGATCTCCAGGAGCAGGGTCAGGGAGATCCCCTGTCCAGAAATCTGCTGAACAGCTGGATTATTTACTGCAGTTTGTTATGCCTTGCAGCATTTTGGAATCTAAACTGACACATGGGAATCTTCTGACAGTAGATGGCAGCAATGTACCTGGTATCTCATTCTGTCCTCATGTCCAACTTTACACAATGAAAATGTAAAAGAAAAGCAAATTATTGACGGATATATATATATATATATATATATATATATATATATATATATATATATATGAGGTATATGAGGGAAGATATGATGATGATGAAGATAATGTATATGTTTATGGACTGGAATGTCAAAGGAAAATAAGTGTTTACAAATCTGGTGTTATATCAATAATTAAAAAAAATAGAAAAATCAGAAATCAGCAACAGAGTAAGATCTGAACACAGACAGAGACAGTATGGGTTTGAAAGGACATAGAGCTGGCAGAAGCTCATGTAATAATACAATTTTTAAAAAATAAATAGACATACACACACACAAAAAAAAAAAAAATTCTGAACAAACTGCTGGTGTTGATAGTCTCTCTGCAGCTGAAAAAAGCTCCGCTCAGCAAGATGAGATGATTGGTTCCTTAGGTGTGTGAGGTATGAAACCCTGGCTGCCTGAATTCATGTTTCTGAGACTGTGTTTGGAGCGCTGCAGTTTCAAAGCAGAAATGCTCAACAATGGCTCAGTGGCTTTATTCACTTAGAATTTGTCTCCTAGCATAAAAAGCAGACACACCAAGTGAAAAACAAAAAGGTCTCACCTACTGCGGCTTTAATCTGTGTACTGTGGTCTAACGGTACACAGTCGTCATTTCCTCTGCTGCCATTTTGCAGTAGAGCTCTGAGTGAGAGAGAGAGAGAGAGAGAGAGAGAGAGAGAATTGTGGTCTGTGGTATCTCAGGGTGTATTATTTAAGTGGTTGTGTTTTAAAATTGTATTATTGGAGGTATTTTCGCTCCTGGGCGGTGAACGCAGCTACTTCTCGGATCATGTCGGATTTCGACAGTAACCCGTTCGCGGACCCGGACTTCAGTAACCCGTTCCAGGTAAAGCTGAGGGCTGGTGATTGCTGTTTATCTGTCTGCCAACGCTAGCCTTCTTCTTCACCAGAATTTTCCTTTCCACCTTAAATCTCACAGCAGCTACTGGGCTCCAGGGCACATCTTCTGCACCGTTTAAGGTGGAACAGAAAATTACAAGAAGAGGCTAACATTAATTCGAGCCTTGTTGTTTCTTTCTCTGTGTGCCCCTTTCTCGGAGTCTGTCTCTTTTTGTCTGTTTCTCTGGCTTTGAGAGGATTAGGTTTGTTCCAAGTGTCACATGTTATATTTTGAGAGGTGTAACTGTGGATAAATACCAGACTCTCCCGGTCTAAAGGCCCTGTGTGTCATATTGCTGTATTGTTTTACTACAAAGGCGGTGATGTGTTTATGAACCAACGAGTCTTTATACTTTAGAGTCACAGAGGCCTTGTCTTTGGGGTTGTTATGTTAAAATGAGATCTGAGCAATTTAGTTGTCTGCTACTGTACATCATAAACAACAGTGCAGTCCGTAATACTGCCATGAACCGAATCTACACCCACTGGTGCCCTTTGTACTTATATAATTACAGATTGTTGTCTGTCAGTGGCGCTGCGCTTGCCCTCATTCGGTCTGTTCTTCAGTGGTCAGTATCCCCACACTTTGGGTGGTGGAACATTCTTAGCGCCGCAGTGATACTGACGTGGAAGTGGTGTTAGTGTGTGTGTGTGTGTGTTGCTGATACGAGTGGCTCAGACACAGCACCGTTGCTGGAGTTTTAGAAAACCTCAGTATCACTGCTGGACTGAGAATAGTTCAGCACCTAAAAATATCTAGCCAAAAGCATCTTGTGATTACTGGCATAGGACTAGGGAATGATCAACACCGATTGGTCTGTGGGGAGAGTGGGTGCAGAAACAAGCAGATGGCTTTAATTTGATAGATATTGATCAGAGATCCTGCAGGTCCTCGGATTCATGGGCTCTGGCAGGAGGAAGCAGGGGTTTGAAATGTGTTTTACAGGATGAAAATAGGTGAATTTTCAAAAGTGTGCAGGAACTCAATGCTGCACTGAGGGGTTTATGGTAATACAGGTGACAGCTGCTTTTTGTGTGTCTGACAAAACCCAGTGGGCCCGGCGAATGGTGATTGTACCAGAATGGACTGAATGTGTCCAGGCTGTGCTGAGCTGTCATGTCCATGATGGTGCAATATTAAAAGTGATCTTCCGGAACATCAGCTCAGAAAGATCTGAGATGGTGCACCTCCTGTTGTTTCATCTGGTCTTGATTATGTTGTGTAAGTGCAGAAGACAAAGGCTTGTTCTGTGGACAGTGTCAGACTGATCTCATGCTGATCTCAGGTTGCTCTTAGTGTTGTGGACTCGGGCGGTGGACTTGGATTGTTTCGGCATGTTGCCTCTGTCTGTCTGTAGCGTGGGGCTGCTTTCCATTTTGTGACAGCTGAAACATTATGATCACCGCAGTTAGGATATTCACTTCTCGTTTATTTTCGTGTTTTAGCAGATCATCTGTGGCAGAGATCTTTTCTGTGGGCAATCTGCCTATGCCAGCTCCTCGAAGTGGAGGAGGGGGGGTGCAGGTTTTTGGGTGGTGGTTATGGGCGGGGATTTCGACACCATGTCACATCACATAAAACAAACATGGACAGAAGACAGAAGTTAGCCTTTACTGCACTTTTCTTTTACTGAAGGAGCGAAAGGCCACCTGGTTCATCTGAATCCATATTTACTTCAGAGGATATCACCAACTCGTGGAGCATTCAAAGTGAAGCAAGAAATTTGACTAAGAAGCCAACTTGAGCTTTGTTTATAATACAGAGTCTACAGCAAGCTAACTGCATAAGATTAACTTTTAGAGCAGTTCTGGTACAGCATTTATGTTCTGAATTTAGCCACTACCATCTTAAGAACATGCTCATATCTTACAAATATTCTGTGCCTGTAGTTCTGTACATTCTTGAATTTGCCATTCCAGCTAATATGCCTGGTTCATTGTGCTTTCCCATAGGTGCAAAACAACACACTTCCCTCTTCTGATTTGATAAAAGTGAAACATGAAAGTGCAGCTTGCACTTATGGAATTGTGTCCTGCCATGGGTTATGCACTCCACCACCTGAACATAGCCTAAGGATGCAATGGGCATCATTAGTTCTAATTTGTGTTCAGTAACCACACAGTAATAAGCAGTCTACATAGTGTTATGACACTGTCATATTGTAATTGCTATGTTTTAATTCATTTTATTTACTGCTAAACCTCAGATCATGTGCAGCTGATTAGTCAGTCATTAATCTAGATGCAGACTGGCTGGGCTCCAATGGCATGTTATTAATGTCATTAGGCTACTTCTCCATCTTGTCTTGCATTCGCCACACGCTTCCATCGCCAGCAACACCCACTCATATGAGGTTTAAATCAAGTCTTCTCAGCTCTTGTCCAGATCACTACAGGTCGTCTGCCTGAGAAACCATGTGCAGGACACACCTGAAGTCCAGTCAGGGTAAACACACTCAGCGCTGAGACGATGCAGATGCCCTCAGACAGCAGCAGCTCTGACGCATACAAATGTACAGGCTTTACACCTGGAGGCACCCTGTTCACTCTCTGCACCATAGCAACAGTGCAGCAACATGTATAGCCTGACCATTATCCAGTGGCCCGGCCTGGTCTGGTGCCCTGAGGATTTGAGTCCATGTACAGATTCTGATTTCTGTCACTTCATCTCACATTCAAACTATGAGATGAACAATGTAAAAATAATATATAAACAAGGGATTGACATTTCCTACTGCATGGTGCCCTTGGTCAGGCACCAAAAGCCTTTCATACTTCCACAGATTCACAAACACACAATAATAATCAAACATGCCTCCACTGTGATCTTGCGCCAGAGCCATTGCCTGTTTGATTGCACACAGACCTAATCGGATAAACTCATTAAGGAATTCTCAGACTGTAAATTTCCAGCGCATGACGTCAGCTCAGTCAAACTCAGAGTGTTCAGAGTGTGTCTCCAGCGCTCATCGTGATGGCTACTTCAGTACAGCAGGGCTTTATGGTCTGTGGCAATGAAGATCGTAAAAATCCAGTTGGAGAACAATGATAAGTGAAGCTTAAGGTTGAGGGTGAAATAGAGGGAAGGACATGGGAGGGTGAAGTGGGATTTTGAGAAGGGTGTGGTGTTGGGTGAATCTTGGCCCAGGTTTCTACATCAGGCTGACAGTGTGAACTTATTTTTCACTGGGAAGAGCTCATTTAGGAAACACAGTGGTTACATCACTGTTGCAGCTCATGTTAGTTATCTTCCTAGCTATACATGAAGATGGAGTAGTGTCAGTGAGGTGGAGTGATAAAGATCCTCAGTGTGGCATACTGTACAGGGGGAAAGCACATACTCCAGGGTTTGGGACAGAGGTGTGTTTGTTAATTGAGGATGCTCTATGTTTTGCATATCACATCAAAACATGTGGCCCACCTATCAGATACAATGGCTACGTTCACACAGCAAGTAAAAGTGGCCCAAAAGTGTCTGAACAGCCAGATCAGAATTCATGTGATGTTTACATCATTCGGCACAGTGAACCAGTCAGGTCCCATTCTTTCAATTTATAATGAAATTGTTTTGTATGAAGCAAACAGACATTTCCTTCTCATCATCACCTGAAGCACTGTCCATCCCCTGAAGCACAATGTTTTGTGCATGTGGGTCAATTTAGGAGCGTAACCTGTTCAGACTGATGTCAGATATAGGTCTCATTATATAGACAGTGTGAACAGCAGAACAAAATAAATTTCAGATTTGGGCCACTTTTACTGTGTAAATGTAGCCCAGGGCAGCGTTTCATGCCCTTACGCCTCCCATCATGTCCCCTCATGTTCTGGCTCTTACTCCAACTCACACAGGGGAATTAGCTCTGGCTGAATGGGTGGGCCTTGGTCCCTCACATGTGGCTATGACCCTGATACACACGTTTAATCCTGCCACCAGTTTTGTGTAATAGCCTAGCCTAAGAACCATTCCTCATTTAAAAATAAAATAAAAAATTAACATTAAATAAAATTCAGGGTCGCAGTGGGTCCAGAGCCTACCTGAAAGGCAGGAATACACCCTGGAGGGGGCTACATGAGAACATTCAGAAGGCAATTCCACTTCCACTTCCTGTCATTCATTCTCTTGCATTGTCTTTAACACCATCTCGCTGTCTTGCACTTTCTCTTTTTCATTCTGGTGTTCCCTCCCCCTCTCGGTTCCATCCTCTGTGTTTTCACATGCTCTCAGTCTCTGTCGTTCTTTCTGTTTCTGTCTTTCTCACTTCTCTTGCCTCGCTCTTTTTTCGGCCTTTCTCTCCCATCCTCATGTTCTCTCAGTTTCTCTATATCTATATGTCTCTCTCTTACACTCTTTCTCTGTCTCACTCTCTCTCTCTCTCTCTCTCTCTCACCCATCCCCCCTTTAAAAACAGAGCATTTGTTTAACGGAGCTTTAATCATGGCCTGCCGTTTCCCCCACTCTGTCAGGTTGCCCACGCAAACTTACTCCCGCGCCGCCACCGTGCTGCACCAAGGGATGCTGAGAGAAAAGGAACACTAGTATCTCTGCTTTTACTCACTCCATCCTGAACACAACTCTCAGAGTACACACCTGTCACCACCGGTCATTCATATTGTATTTGAATATAACGTTAAGTACATAAATAATATATAATATATAAAAATGGAAAGGACCAACAGTACTGAGAGTACTGGCCAATTTTTCCCCCTTAGCCCACTCCATGAGATGATCAGTTATCCTTGTTTCACTGCTTCACAAGCTGACGGTTTTAACTGAGGCAGTTCACCAGGTTCATGTTGGAGGCTTCCTTTAAAGCCCTCAGGTTCACTGCTGGACTGAGAATAGTGTCCTGTGTCCACTAATAAAGGACTAGAGGAAGAACAACACAAAGTGTGCAGTAACATTTGACCTACTGCCGTTGCGTCTATTGCGCACACCTAACCCCTGTTTGGATGAGTGGACAGACGGAAATGTAATTTCGCTGCAAGTTGTACTTATATAACTTTGTATGTGACAATATTCATTCATTCATTCATTCATTCATTCATTCATTCATACTGTCCCTGAATTTACATATACAAGGTGGACCAAAGAAGTAGGTGTGGACAGTGAGTGGACACAGGATTTAAAACTCCCACCACTTTTACCAGCGCAACACACAGACACACCACCACTACGCCTGTGTCATTTATCTATGTATATAATAGCATTAAATGATGTCATTTGTTTTCATTGTGGAAGCAAACAGAGCTGTGACTTGGTGTGTTTGGTAGAAGCTGTGTTCTCTGTGTCGTGGAATGGGATTCAGTTGTTGAAGACGAATAGCTGAGAGGTTTCCGATACTGTGATGGCATTCACTGGGCCATGGAGCGTTCCTCTGTAACCTGACTCTGGAGCGCAGGTTTGGCTCTCAGACCTGAGCACTAGACACATCAATAATTCACCTGCCTCAGACCAGCTGTATGCTCGTTAGAGTTAGCATTAGCATTAAGGCTCTTCAGTAGGTGCATATGTTCACAGTGTTAAACAAGGTCTCAGATATGCTTCCCTGTAGGCAAACACAGCCTTAATTGAGAGGTCAGCATACTATTATTCCCTTTGTGAACATCTTTATTGTTCCCATCTGGAGCCCAAGTACTAAACTAAACCCTGGATCAGTTTATCACACCCTTGTGAAGCATGTTTCGTTTACCTTCATAAACCAGGGCGTGTTATTGTTTTGAGTGTTGAACCCTATTCGGATAGGATTCATTTTACGAATGAGCTTTTACTTAAACTGCATATTTCATCACTAAACACGTCCTCCAGCTCCTCCTTTCTCAAGAAAACCTTCAAAAATATAATTTTCCCTGGGATATGATGTAACATTCCCTCACGTGTCAATTTGGATGGGATTAATATAACCTGGGGTTATTTTTACTACTCGTTTTACAGTAGATAAAAGGCTCAGGGATCTTTCCTGAAATGAGAGTTAGCACTCCAGGAAAATGACTGAAATGTCTGGCACAGTGTGTCTGTGTATTCAGGTTTGTCTGGTTTTTGACGGTCCATATTTTCTTCCTGTTTTAATATGTGTTGTTTCCCGCTGAAATTTCAAGCTACAAAACCGCACCAATGCTCCAGCCAAGTATACACCTTCTAGACGGACGAGCGCTGCATGCGTATGCATCTACCACATTGTCTAGTATGTAGGCACCCTTAACTGCACCACACACAAAACAATCACACAAAATAATAATAATAATAATAATAATAATAGGAAGAAAAATCCTAACAATTACAATAGGGTCCTACACTATGTGTTAGGACCCTAATAATGTAATACATCACAGTAAATGTAGAACAGTAAAACAGGTGTAGTTGTGTGGCATATGCTCAGCTATGTCGAAACTTTCATTAGAAGCTGCTGGGTTTGTCTTCAAAAAGTATGAATGCTGGTCACATTGTGGATTCAGAAAGAACATTTAAATTTGTTTTCCTCAGCTCAGAGTCTGGTCTGAATTGCATGTCTGTATAAAACACTGCCCGCTAATGTTCCTCTGTTTGGCTGATGTCTGAAGGCAGTGTAGATGTATTACATCTGCCTTAATCTCCCATAGGCCTGTATGTGAGTGTCAGATGAAAACTACAAGAATAGCAGCGACAAGTGGGAGTTAGATCTATTTCTGAGTAGAATTAGTCAAGTCACCACAGACCAATTCTGTTATATTTAATTTAAGGATCTGCAGGGTACTATTGTCTCATCATGCTACCTGTAAGCAAACAGATCCCTCGGTCCTGCTCTGTCTTTCTGCCTTTAACTGCCTCTTTTAACCATGAGGTGTTGCCCAATAGCTGCAGCTCTAGCAGTGCTGATTTGGTTGCATGTGGCTACTGTGCAGCACAGATGATGCTGCAGTTTGCAGTTGGTTTTTCTTCACTCCCCCCAGCTGCTGCTGTGATAGCTGTGAGCACGAGTCAGCAGCATTGATAACAGGCCTGAGACAAAGGAGAAACAAACAGGATATGTCTTAATAAGAGACATCACAATGCATTGAGTTTGCACTGCTTCTGCAACCTTCTCCTCAATACAGCAAAATAATGAGCTCCAGGGTTATAATGAGGAGAGAGAGAGAGAAGAAGATGGACAGGAAAGAAAGGGAGAGGGAGGAGGGAGTGTGTAGGAAAATGAAGGAAACGAGGATGCATTGGGAGCAAGAGCTGTGTGCCTATTGTTGCCTATCCTTGACAAGTGTTATAGAAGCTTCTATTTCTACACGTGTTTGAGTTGAGATACAGATGGGCAGGTTAATCATAAAAAAAAAATCGGCACAGAGTTTGCAGTGTCTTCTTTGTTGGAGATGTCTTGCTGTGTTCCTCTGAGGACAGGCTGCTGTTGCTGTGGATACGCTCACCCTCAGTGACTATGTTCTTGCCTCGAGCTCAGAGAAACAAAGCGGTTTGTGAAGTTCAGTAACTGCCTGGGTCCAACCGAGCCATGATGCAGCCTGCTGGAGGTTTCTGAGGTTTTTTTTATGATGTATTTCTCAGCCAATAAATAACACACAGACAAGCAGCTTGTCTGAAACCCACTTGTCTTCAGCAGGTTTGTTCAGCACAGTGATAATCTGACATAACATCCTGCTGGCGGTCAGATTAGAGGCCTCCATGTCTGATGTGAAATGGTTTATTGTAGAGGAACTTGCTGGCTTACCAATGGTGGCTTTACATCTCTATGACTGTGGTCATCAGGAGGAGGTATCTACTCAATTTAATCAGTAATCACTCACATTCTTCCACAGGGTGTTAGTATCCTCTCAGACTGTTTGAGCAGTCTTACTTACAGCAGTGGTGAGGACAAAATCCACCCTTTTTTTAGAAAAGGTTTTCTTTCCCAGGCATTAGCAGTGCAGTGTTCTTCATCGTATCTGGACCTTAATCTCACTCTCATTTGAGAATCTGTGCAGAACGACCAGGGGAGGTGATTATACCTGGAATGCCGGCTCAATAACCATGTTCATTTTAGTTCTTTGAGATTTATAATGTTAAAAAGTCTGGTTTATGTTCAGAGAATGTTTCAGTTTGGGTATTTACCACCTCTTCTATTCTAAACTACAAAGCAAGTCTATTACCTTAAAGAATGGATATTATTCACTGTTTTTCCCAGTGTCCCTACATCATTTCTGTTAAAAAGTAACTGAAAAGCAGTGATAAATTGTCTATTCATGTGTCCCTGTATCAGTCCCAATTACAAATCAGGTGTGATATTATCCCACTCCATAACCCTCAAAGTGGTACAGAATTGACTTGGTGTCTTATAACGTGACTTTGAGTCTGCAATGCAACAGGTACAGCTCCCGAGATCTGTGTATGTTATGAAGAACTGCCAGATTATTGTGAAACTTGTTTAAGAGCACAGTTTGCTGTGTATATATATATATGTGTGTGTGTGTGTGTGTGTGTGTACACACAATTGGCCCATGAAACATTCATTGCTGCACTGTGTGAAATATTTATGGTGTTGGTCTCCTGACAGCTAGCCAACCTCTTCGAGTTCAAACCAGAGATGCCTCAGGTATACAGACCTCTTCTTTGCACCAGCAGTGGAAAATGAGCAGTGCGTGTGTGTGTTTGTGTGTGGCCGGACAGTATGTTGAGTACGGGTCCAGGGATTATTAACCGCAATATTAATTAAGAGGTCTCATATTCCTCATTGTTTGATAATGAACAGTCTTGCTGTTGGAGAGAGCTACACCTCCTTCCCTCAGTGCTCTTCTCATCGGTTGCACTCTTGGATTCTTGGTTTTCCTATTTATAGCCTGCAAAATTATTGGAATCATGGCTTCCCTGCCAGCTTGAAATTACAGTGTGCATCTCCATCCCGTATCCCCTCTCTGCTCTGGAATCAGAAATGAAAACAGCCTTGTAATATTCGTTTAGCCACAAAACAACCCGACCCATCTGTTTCTTTCTTACATTTTTTCTTAATCTCACACACACACACACACACACACACACACACACACACACACACACAGACCCCCAGAGGGTAAAAGCCATCACACTGGAGGCTACCTGTGTACTGTATCTAATATTTTGGAAGTATTTCTCTATGGCAAGCCGTTTTTAGCTTAAAATGACACCAGCGATAAAAGTTCTAATTCCGATTTTACTAGTAAATATATAGTTGTTACTAGTACAAATTGTATTCTGCCTAGTAAAAAGGAGAATCATAGATATCTATAATTCAGTTCTCATTAGTAAAAATTGTATTTTCACAATATATACAATTGAAATTGTATGTCTTCAAAAAAGATAGTTTTACCATTAAGAATTTAATTAGAGAGCTCTGTAATGTAATTAGCGATATCAACAATGACATTTTTTACTAGTAAAAATGAACATTACAGAGATCTGTTATGAAATCGTTACTTTCATAAGTTTTTTTTAACTTATTACTAGTAAAAATGGATTTACTAGTAATAAATGCAGTTTGAGACCTCTACAACTGAAAATGTTTTTTTATATAATTTAGTTTCTGAGCTAATCTGTGTAGCAGCCTGTTGTTTAGCAGGTGCTGCGTGTTCCCAGAGCGTTCTACCCATTCACGTACAACAGTAACGTCATTTAGAACCCTGGCGAAAGGGTCAGAAACTTCCCAACACTTGTCTCACACGGACACCACCAGAATTTTCCCGCCTGTGTCCCTGACATAAATAAGATGCAAATATATAATGAACCCTCAATGATAGAGAGATCTTAACCGTAATTCTGACTAGTACAAATCCGAACTGTAGATCTCTTAAACTACATTTTAGGGCTCCATAATATAATTTGAGATCTGTAGAAATATTATGACTAGTCAGAACTATAATTGTTGATATCACAATCTAAATTATTACTAGTTATTACTAGTCAAAACAGCATTGAATTGAATTGTAGATATCTAAATTTACGTTTTAGAGCTCTAAATCCTTACATATCTCTAATGTATATTTTTACTAGTAAAAACTTAGAAAGATCTTGAATAAGAATTTTTACTAGTCAGAATTCAATTATGGATATGTGGACCAGGACTTTTTATTAGGCAGAATTGCATTGTAGATATTTGTACTAGTAAATATATAATTGCAGAAATCTCTAATTGGAGTTTTTACTAGTAAAAATGTAATTACGGATATGAGAGGGTGAAATTCAATGTAAATCAATGGAGAATTATGACTAGTCAGAATTACATTAAAGATATGTCTTCTGGCAATGTGACTAGTCAGAATTTCTTTATGGATATGCAGCTCTAAAGGGTTGGACAATGAAACTGAAACACCTGGTTTTAGACCACAATAAATTATTAGTATGGTGTAGGGCCTCCTTTTGCCACCAATACAGCATCAATCCGTCTTGGGAATGACATATACAAGTCCTGCACAGGGATTTTAAGCAATTTCTTCTTGCAGGATAGTGGCCAGGTCACTACATGATGCTGGTGGAGTAAAACGTTTCCTGACTCACTCCTCCAAAACACCCCAAAGTGGCTCAATAATATTTAGATCTGGTGACTGTGCAGGCCATGGGAGATGTTCAACTTCACTTTCATGTTCATCAAACCAATCTTTCACCAGTCTTGCTGTGTGTATTGGTGCATTGTCATCCTGATACACGGCACCGCCTTCAGGATACAATGTTTGAACCATTGGATGCACATGGTCTTACTGGTACAATGTGCAATTAATGAAGATTGGCCTCCAGGCTGGTCCTATTTAGCCATGAAACCTCCCACACTAGGTAGGACAGGTGACAGGTGTTTCAGTTTCATTGTATAACCCCTGTATATTCTTACTAGTAAAAATGTCATAGTTGATATCTGAAATGGATGAATCTCTTGAATCTGAGTTGTTACTGGTAAAAATGGAGTTAGGACTTGTATCATAGGTGTCATTTTAGGCTAAAACAGCTTGCCATATTTTGCTGTCAATTAGGAAAGCAAAGTTGCTTAGAGAGGTTCTCCAGAACCACAGTACACACATCTTGATGTGTATCTGTTAACACATCGTGGCTTAGGCTCAGTTCGGTCTATGGTATACATGTCTATGATGAGATAGGCTCTATTTTATTTATTTATTTAGTATATTGTTTTTGCATTGTTATTATTTATGGTTTAATTGGCGAAACAACAAAAAACAGTATAAACATACATATAGCTTAAAATATAATTAGGTATACATAAAAACATGAATAATAATATAGGAAAGAGTGACAGATTCATTATTATTATTAGTATTGTTTACAATCAAATTAGAAGTATCTATATATTTATAATTATAGAGAAGGTTGTAGTTGGCTCTTCTCAGTTTGGATAATCCTTCAAGAATCAAGATGTACTTTCATTTCAATCAGGAAGACAGATAGAGATGGTTGGGAGTCAGAAAAATTGCATGTATAAAGTATTTTGCATATAAAAATGGAAATTAGTAACGTATTCTGGGTTTTATTATATGAGTTATTAGTAGGAACCATAGTGTGTTCTCTAGTTCAGCCCGTTTTTACCTTACGGCTGTTTACAGACCGGGGTGTGACCTAAAAGCACTGCCTTGACTGCCCTGCTGCCTGTTTGTCTGAACCGCACCCTACGGTGGGGAATCTTGATCACTGTAACAGTAACTACAGTGTAGTTATAGGGCACAGTGTTAGTGAATGTCGGGAATGATTTTGGGACAATACCTAATACGAGTTTGGTCTGTATCGTGCAGAAGTAGATCACATCACAAAAGTGATCTGAAAGGCCTCTGTCATGGTTGGCGTAGCAGCACATTCACATGACCTTTTAAGCTTATGTGTTCGTTCAATGCTCGTGGTACGTCTTTGTTTTTGTCATATGCAGTTATACCTGCAGTTCAACAGTGGGGTCTTCTGTGAAGACCCTCAGCTCAGAACGACTGCAGTCATCAGCTCAGCGAGCCTCATTTCTCCAGACCCTGTAAAATTAGATATTTTTCAGCATTCAAATTCAAAGGCCTTTCCTGAATGCCTTGAAAGCCACAAGGGGTCTCTTCAGGGGGTTCGGAGGAAGACAGCTGTCATTATTACACAGAGTCAGGAAGGCACAGATTGAGTGGTGGGTGATAACTTTGACAGGAATAAAAAGGAGCACAGACAGAGGAAGAAAGATGGAGGAAAATGGAGGAAAGAAGACTCTCTGTTTTCAGATCTGTTAATAATGTTTGCTTTTTTATGTCTCAGAAGGTCTGACAGATTGTTGTATGAAATGTTCCAGAAGTGAAGCCCAGACACACTAAAGCAAAAGCAGCCGCCTGTTACTGCGCAGGAAGGATACTGAGATTTTTCAGCTGTTAATGTTTGCCAGCTCTCATCATTAGTTTAGCCTGGTGTTAGCACTTGTTGAACTCTTCCTTATGTTATATACACCAATCTACTATGGTAACGTTATGACCATCTCCTTGTTTCTACACTCATAATGGAGTGTAAAAACAAGGAGGTGGTCATAATGTTATGGTTGATCTGTGTATGTACTGTTTTAGGCCCTTTTGTCATGAGATTGTCTGTAGGGCACTAAAGTCTAAGTGCCTTAGTTATATGTGTGTACACTGCAGCTGTGAAGGACAGTATAGTCTCTGTAGTGACCATTTTTTCTGTGTTCTTCTCTCTTCCTCCCCAGGATCCCTCAGTGACGCAAGTAACGCGAAACGCCCCCCCTGGCCTGGAGGAGTATAACCCTTTCACAGACACAAAACCTGTGAGTCAAAGCTCTGACTTGTATTCCCCTGAATCTGCTCTGGACCTTGTTTGGGTTAGACATATTGTGCCTTAGTGGTTTAACTGCAGAGACTAGCACTCCAGTGTCACTGCAGAATTTTTACCACAAAATAACATGTACAAAACTAGGAATATTAAGCTAGCACTACCAACTTCAGGTCATTAAAGTGTTAAACATTTTCCACTGTTCCATGGATGAATTTTATGCTGCAGTCCATTCTACTGCAGCCAGAGTGGCGAGAGGTTGACTACGGCTTCAAAAATATGCCTTTCACTGTGGAAAACTCTTTCTCTGATGGACAGAATGAAGCTGTGTATGCTGTAAATGCAATGAAGGTTGATAAATAGAGTTGTAGGTAATTTAGCTGAAATGCAGTGGCTCTATGAGCAATAAGTTCTGTAAATAACAGTCTGCTTGGGGAAATGGTTCTTCAGACTGATGTAGAATGTGTTTATGGGCCTATATACAACATCTTATTGAAAATAGTTCTACAAATCCTCATAAATGGTTCATCTGCTGTAAAAAGCTGGATAGTGTAACAATGCAGTGTATAACGCAATAATCATCACATTCGAACTATTGAAGAACCATTTCACCATGCAGATGATGCTCCCTTTTGTTCAGAGAGAGAGAGTGTGTCTGTTTTGTTGGTATCAGTTTGGACATGTGGGTTTGTCTGGGTCATATACATGTGCTGTGAGAGTGTAAACTTTTATTTGTGTTTCAGGTTCCACCTGGCTCCGCCCCCAAATCCATGCCTCCCACCACCAACACACAGCCGGCCATCATGAAGCCTACTGAGGAGCCACCGGCTTACTCTCAGCCTCAGCAAACACAGGTATGATTCCTGTATTTTTAGGCACATATTCTACATAACCAGTAAACACAGGTTACACAGGTGCACACCATACATACACACACACACACACACACACACACACTAAACAGCATTAAACAAACAGCAGATTTCCTGTTCCTAGCAGACTCCCTGTGAGTGTGAAGTCTGCACAGGGACAGGCTGGGTCAGTCTGCTGGGCGAAAAAAAAAATCTTCAGAAACTGAGGGCAGGAGCAGAGCCAGGGATATGAGAGAGAGAGAGAGAGAGAGAGAGAGAGAGAGAGAGAGAGAGAGAGAGAGAGAGACGTGAAATAAGAAGAATGGAATTACTGTCTGGGAGCAGTGCCTACAGTTTGGCAAGTCTGTTTCTGTAGGTGGTTCCTTAAGATGGTGCAGAGGCAGAAGACTTACTCAGTCTGGGTCTGTAGCCGGCTCTCAGGAGGTCGTAGCTGATTCAGAGGAATTCTCCGTGTCACTCTGTTTAAACATGGACAAGGAGAAGTAGGCGGCCTTTTTTCATCTCTTGTGAAACCCAAAATCCATTAGGATGAAATAACCAGTGGCCCTCAGCTTTGGCTTGGAGTCCACAGTTCCAACAGGGTTCAGGTTTGGTCTTGACAATGGGAATGAGAAGATTTTGTGCAGGGTTATTGGTCTGGGTGGGCAGTGTGATGGCGAGTGCCTCTCTTGTGGATGTAACCTGTTCATTAAGAGTCCTAGCTGACTTCATACTCCACCAAAAAGAGTGTGTGTATTTTGGCTTGTTTAACTGGGTGTAGTACATACAGCGTGTGCATATTACGTCTGTGTCAGAAGGTTGTGAAATGCGCTCCTGAGTACTGAGGTATTAACCCTATCATCAGGACATGGTTCAAGTCCTGGTGAGGCTCTTGCGGAGCATAACTGTCCTCACTCTCTCTGAGTGGGTGGGAAGGCTTTCATACTCCCCTATCACACAAGTACAGTGTTGGCCAGCACAGTCAACTGTAGGGCTGGACGATATGGCCAAAATTTGTATCATGATATATTTCAAGAATTTTAGTCGAGATGGTATAATTCTGATATTGATATAAACAACATAAAGGCCACAGAAAATCTGCAAAGAACAAACAAGACACAAGACATTACAGTCAAACATAAACCTCTTGGCTTTATCAGTGTTTATATTGTGAAGCTAACTTTTAAAATTGAGGGCAGTGAACTGGGCAGCGCCCTTTAATGACCGTCAGTAAGGCCAGCCGCTGCTTAATTTTTGCCGCCACTTCATCAGAATTGAACTAATTACATGGAACAGCAATTACAAATGAAGAGGGCTTTTATTTTGGCATGAGGAATACAGAAAGTGGTAAAAATGATGCTTCTATATCTACACATCTGACAAGCGAGCGAGAGATAGAGGGAGAAATATAAAATAAATAAAGAAATATAGATTAAACTAGCTAACATTACATTAGATAGTTTAATCTACATTTTTCTTTAATCATACGACCAAGTTAGTAAATTAAGAAATCATTCAAACTACACTAAAATAATTATAATAAAGAAAAAAGATCCTCTGTCCAGTTTGTCATGTATACTACACAAACTTACACATTTATTTATTTTATTCCTCCCCTTCCCATACACAGAATTACTAGTATTTTAACTTGTGTGTGTGTGTGTGTGTGTGTGTGTATATGTATATATATATATATATACAATGAACCAAAAATAGCAGGCTTGGTTGTTGCCTCCTAAAGTTAGTTTTCAGTGTTTTGAAGATCAGTTAAACAGTGACTGGACCTCCACTGTGTTCATGTTAGGAGTCTGTATAACCTTTTAGATGGAAAAAGGCTTTAAAATGAGATAAACTTTTAAAACACTTTGTAAAGAATTTTTGCCATATGTTCTGCTCCCCCTTCAGCCATGAGAGACATATGGGAAGCGTGGAGCTCCGTATTGGTGGAATGTTTAATTCAGCATAGCCTTAAGGGGGTCTCGTGCAGAACAGAAAAAGGGGGACACCCAACAAATAGGTTAATAATGGTTATAATGTTCTGATCTCCACAGATGAATAACTTGATTGAAAATGTCAGTTTGTTTTATTTTGTATGTGTGTGGGTGTCTATGTATGTGTTTTAAGTGTAAATGTGGGCTTTTGTGACAATGAAACTTGAACATATCTATAAGGAAGTAACAGAAAAATGCAGTAACCAGCCAAGAGCAGGAAACTGTGGCATGATCACATGAGCAGTCATACCCTTTGGAGCATCTTGATCCCTCAGCTGACCCACTAACACACTCTGGCCTCCTCACAGAAGCCTCAGAAACAGGACAGAAGTGCAGCTTATGCATTTGATCATGACCAGTGTTTAAAACATGGCACGGCTGATATTTCAAATTGTGACACCTGATGGTGTGCATTGTAGATTTTTCCATGGTCGTGATTTACCATTTTTATATAATTTCAATTAAAATGGAATCATTCAGAAGGGATTCAACTCTAACACACTACTAACAATAAAACTTAAAAACACAGAGTAGTGTTTTATCTGATACATATACATTTTGGACTTTAATGGCACCCCCAGCTGGTCTGGAATGTATATCTGAGTGTTTTTGTGTAGATCAGAGATGTTTCAAAATGCTGTTGGTGCAGTTGTTTTGAGAACTGTCCTGATGCATGTGGATGAGGGCTGAGAGAAGGCTCTGCAGCATGGTCATTCAGGCACTGCTTTCACACATTCATTCATTGTCTGTAACCGCTTATCCAGTTCAGGGTCGCGGTGGGTCCAGAGCCTACACAGAATCACTGGGCGCAAGACAGGAACACACTCTGGAGGGGGTGCCAGTCCTTCACAGGGCGACACACACTCACACACCTACGGACACTTTTGATTTTCCAGTCCACCTACCGAAGTGTTTTTTGGACTGTGGGAGGAAACCGGAGCACCCGGAGGAAGCCCAGACATCCTCACCAGGAGTGGGATTGGAACCCACAACCCCAGGATCCTGGAGCTGTGTTCCTTTGACACTACCTGCTGTGCCACCATGCTGCCCTGCTTTCACGCAATACTTGGCTTTATGTTTTTTAGCTGCTGTTGGCAGCAGTTCTCTCATGCACAAAGAGTTCACTCTAACAGCTCTTTCTCTCTTTCACTCACTCTGTCTGAGAACACACATTACCCCAAACCAATACACACAGAACACACTTTGAAAGTGACATCACCAGTCCTGTAGATGGTGGTCACATTATCATATCACACATGCCCGGACAACACTCTTTTTAATTAAAGGTCTGGAACTTGTGAACAGTGAAACTACATCATGAATTTGTGAAAACAAATTCTTCCATCCAGTCCTGGTCCTGCCTGCAAACTCTGTGGATCCAGCTCACTGCCGCTCAAGGTTAAACACAAACCTCATCTCTGAGCTCAAACTCCAACAGTCTGCCAAGGACCTGCACGACCCGATGTCTACAGCTATTCAGAGCTACAATCTGTTTTCACTCACAACAGGGGATAGAGATAGAGGGAAAAGAAGGTGGAGTCCCTAGGAGGGAGAGTTTATTGAATGAGTGAGGGAGGAGACAATTAGGCAGACAGAGGCAGAGGTGTAGAATGTAGTGTGGTGCGAAAGAGAGCAGGATGAATGTCCACGTCAGTCTGCAAATAACTGGACAGCTCCCTGTGGAGAGCTAATGATGCAATTATGCACAGCTGGCCGATAGACAAACGAACTGTCAATTGTCCACATTCTTCATCAGGACCGTGTATAAAACCAGCTGAGCTCCTTACATGACAAGCCTAGGGTAGGTGGAGACACCTTCCAATCAGAGCTAACCACTCTGCACTGCAACCTTGTGGTCATTCTTTCATTTCATTGCACTAGAATCAAAATATAAACAGTCACTGCCCAAGTTGCAGGACAGTAACCTCTGGAAACACAAACAGTCAACTTCAATCATCACACATCCTTATTCACTTTCTACACACCTTCCTCTTTACAATAAACACATATCAATAGATTTGTTTAATACAGCACCTGGATGCGTAAAGGTGATGACTATTTGTATGTAGGTCTGCTGCTTCACTTTGTGTGTGTGTGTGTGTTTCAGGACCAGGCGCGAGCTCAGGCTGAGCTGATGAGGAGGCAGGAGGAGCTGGAGAGGAAGGCTGCAGAACTGGACCGCAGAGAGAGAGAGATGCAGTCCCTCAGTGCATCAGGAGGTAAGAGAGGAACTACATTACCCACAAAATTATTTTATTTGTTGCATTCTGTAGCAGTGAACACACACAAACTTTCACACAAACATGGCCCCCACACATATTTGCTGGCTGCAGAATCATATTTTACTAACAGGAGTGTCCTGAATCACAGCCTACAGCAACAGAGCATACTTTTTAACACCTACATTGATTTAACACAACTCTATCCTGGTTAAATTGGTATTGATAGCTCTCTCTCTCTCTCTCTCTCTCTCTCTCTCTCTCTCAGGGAGGAAAAACAATTGGCCTCCACTTCCTGAGAATTTTCCCGTTGGTCCATGTTTTTACCATGACATATCTGTGGACATCCCTGTGGAGTTTCAGAAAACGGTCAAGATCATGTACTACCTGTGGATGTGTGAGTCCCTTCTGTCTTCTTACAGTCCACGCAGTCCACTTATCATCTTTCCTACAATTTGTTCTCCTCCCTAAGACAGTTGCTTGTTTTTGTTTTATCTCAAAAGATCTCAGAAAGTGGGACAAGTGACTCGGGGCTGTTTGTAATAGTTCCCAGAAACTGAAGCGATATATGACTCTCACGCACCATGGTACATGTGTTTTAGTTTTTCCTTCTGTACACTGCAGACTCTCCGAGTATAACTGGAATATATACTCCAGAAAGATCTTAAATGATCTTAAATACCAGTAGTTGTTTTTTTTATTCAGTAGCAGCCACAGCATCTGAACATCAGGACACCTAGATCCACTGAAGCTCTGCGGGTCTGGGTCAGGCCAAGTAGGGTGGGGCCAACATGGGGCACTGTGGTCAATCTGGATCCTACTGAGTGCAGAAACAGACACTGAACAAATGGTGTTATACTTTGGGTGAGACGTAAATCTGAGTTCCTTACCCTCCAAGATCCCTGGGCATTATCAATGGTGCAACTATCAATGGTGGTGTTGGCGATGACCCCTATTTTCTTAAAGAATGTAAAGCTCTTGGGGGGGAAAAGCAGATGTGGAAATATCTTCAAATATTACATCCAAATACATTAAGGCCTGGGCTCTGGGACGGCCAGTGAGTTGTTATGAGAAACACCAACAGGTTCTTTGTTTTTTTTCTCCTGTGGCTGTTTGCTTTCCTTTTTGAGGTCTTCTTTCCATCTTCACATTTGTCCAGTGGATGCTTTTAGATGTAAAGCAAAAGTAGATCTTGAATTTCTTCTTTCTTTTTTATAGATGAAAGTTCTCCGTTTTTATGTGTTGTGAATGGATTTGTTGCGATGCCAGGTCTTTCACCTTTGTTAGGAGTCTCACATTTTTTTCTCTCCCTTTTTCCTCTATGTGCCAAACAGAGAGAATTTGTCTGTAGTTCATTGGGTTCTTCCTGATGTCCAGCACCAAATTATATCTGTTCTAACTCAGCCCCCACTACAGCACACCTTCTTCATTACCAGGCCTAAAAATGAACAGCTGTCTCTTTCTCTCTGGGAAACCCAGTGTGTATGTGGTATGAGACAGGGCTACAGACCACTTCTAGTAATACATTTCACATCTCTTAATGATCCAGACCGAGGCAGGGCAGCCCAGACACGGCTAAAGCTGAACAGTCAAACAGCACAAAGGCAACTCTCTGTGGAAAATCCTTCTTACTGCAGGCTTGGATTAATGTCTGTTTGAAGGAAAAGACTTGTTCTCACGAGCCCAGTTCATGGGACTGATTTGCTTACTCCCTCCACAAGCAAGCACAAGCTCAGGCTCAGGCTGCAGATCAGTGCTCCCTGGGCTAAAGGCCTAACACAATCCCACATCATCTACCAACATGTAGTAGTCAAATCAGAGGACACTGCGAGAACTCAGCACACTCCATGTAAACAGTGACCAGAGGAGACGATTCCACCCCGGACTTGTTACAGATATAACACCAGACAAAACTAGAGCAAATAACTGTGGAAAATACAGATCCCTATCCGGACTCTATAGTGACCAGAGCTGAGGAAAATACTGAGCTGTGCATGTGTGTAGTTCACAGAAACAGGGAGGGTGGATTTTGTTGGAAAAGAGTATGCCATATTAGTCGCTGTGTTTGCTTGGTTAGTGGACTGATTCTGGACACACAGTATTAGCCTTTATTCCTCACATTAAAGCTGCATTCCTCCCAGGGAAGGGCGCAGTTTGCTGGGGTCATGTGCTGAAGGTAGTGACTGGTACTGAAGTTTCAGCAGATCATTCTTCCAGAATGAGGGGGTGTGGTTGTTTGAGTCAAATGGCTGAGACATTTAAATCCATCTTGATGATTAATCTGCCTGATTTAGACGCCTCTGACCTGAGGGAGTTAATTCTATAAATAAGCTATTATTGCATGTCATTTTCTGTGTTATTTTTATTTTTTTAGGACACATTCTGCTATAGGGTTTTGGGAGATTGTGGCTAAAAAAGGCACTAAATATCCACAGTATTTTCCCAGATTAGCTGCATCTATATCAGCTGATGGTATCAGCTGACAGATATATCCATCTGGCACATGTCTCATTGAGAATACCGCCTTGTGGAGTTAAAGAATGAGCAGAGGCTGCCGTCAGACACTTTACATTAAAAATAAACTCAGTATAATTCCGGTGTGTATCACACATAATGTGTGTTAGGGCTTCAGCGGAGTCCCCGCTCGGAATGCAGTGTGAAAACTCGCAGCTGATCTGTCATCCTGCCACAGTTCGCTAAAGCAGCAGCTATACTCAGCTGTGTATCCCATCCTCCTGCATGCACTTCCTGCTTCATTTCACCTGCGGCAAGTTGTTCACTCATCTTCCTCCTATTAATGCCAATGGAGTCAGGAGTAATAAACTCTTGTGGCCATAAGCAGAGGAGGCTTTATTGAATGATTCACACACACAGCTCAGAAATGCTCACAGGTGTGTGTGTGTGTGTGTGTGTGTGTGTGTGTGCGTGTGTGCTGTTCCCCTGCAGTCCACACGGCGTCACTGTTTCTGAACATATTCGGCTGCTTGGCTTGGTTCTGTGTGGATCCTAGTCGTGGAGTGGACTTTGGTTTGGCCATGCTGTGGTTCATGCTCTTCACTCCCTGTTCTTTTGTCTGCTGGTACAGACCTCTCTACGGAGCATTCAGGTACCCACACACACACTGTTTCAGATTCCAGAACTGTAGTACCTTCAGTCCCAAGCAGGTTTATTCATAGGAAAACAACCTGTGCCGTTATCAGTTACTGCCCCCTAGAGGAGTTGGATATGTCAGAAAAATAGTATTACATTACACGTGTCAACTTATATTTTCCTTTACAGCTAACACATTGGAACAAAGAGTAAAAGAGTATTTACAACCTCTCTCTCTCTCTCTCTCTCTCTCTCTCTCTCTCTCTCTCTCTCTCTCTCATGCACAGGAGTGACAGCTCTTTCCGGTTCTTTGTGTTCTTTTTCGTGTATATCTGCCAGTTTGGAGTTCATGTGATGCAGGCTATAGGCATCACTGGCTGGGGGGTTAGGTAGGAACACACACACATGCATGAATAGTTCAACTATATCAAAATTGTCTTTGCAGCTTATGTTTTGGGTCTCCAGAAAAATAACTGCTGGGATTACAAGGGATAGCTACTGGATCATTTCTGTACTTAACCCAGCACGGGTGTTTCAGCACTACTTTAATTTTAAAGTGATTTATTTGAAAAATACCTGTTTCTTAATACAAAAATTGGGGTTTGCCTCCAGTAGAAATCAGCTGGAAGGTTTGGATCAATGTTTACTGACAAATCAAGGAGTGGTAACGTCATTCACAAACATCAATAAGTCCATATTTTAGAAGAAATACTAGCACATGGACACGAAAGCTGATTTGTTAGGCATTGATGGACAGCCTTGTTCAAATATGTGTGTGTGTGTGTGTGCACGCAGTGGTTGGATCTCAGCACTGACAGGCCTGAATAAGAGCATTCCTGTTGGAATCATCATGATCCTCATCGCTGCCCTCTTCACGGCCTCTGCAGTCATCTCTCTCATCATGTTTAAAAAGGTAAATTCATTGTTCTGAGCTGTAGACGGTCAGCTGAGATGTGGAGTGTGACATTTGTTTGCTGCTTTATCTGAGGTGTAGAATTTGCACTGTGCAGTGTCTGCTCATAATTTGCTTTCACTTTTTCACTGTCGTACTGCCCAGAGCTTCTGAAAATACTGTGATGTTTCCTGGGGTAATCCAAACCTTGTGTGTGCAGGTCCATGGTCTGTACCGGACCACCGGCGCCAGCTTCGAGAAGGCTCAGCAAGAGTTTGCCACCGGCGTCATGTCCAACAAGACAGTCCAGACGGCTGCAGCCAATGCAGCCTCCACTGCTGCCCGGGGAGCCTTCAAAGAGCAGTTCTGATTGGCCCAGAGAGCAGAGCCCCGCCCTTTCCATCCACATTTCTCCTCCTCCTTTTCTTCCCCGTCTTTTATTCCTCCTAAACGTACTCACATGACTTGGCAGTCATCCACAAGTCCCGCCCATTTCCGACGTGGAGGCTTCCAGACTCCACCCTCTCCATTGACTTGCTGCACTGCAGTGGCTGGCTGAGACTCTGCCCCTTTTCTGTTCTCCTCATGTCACTCGGCAGGTGTGCTCACCTGTGTTTGTCAGTGTGTGTGAGTATGAGTGTGTGCGTGTGTGTGTGTTTTAGGAGTGTATCTCTTTGCTGCGTCCACCACATTATGAGCGTGTTCGGCTCGCCTTTTCTCACTTAAAAAAAAAAAAAAAACGGGGAGGTGACGTTAAAGTTTTGTTTGCTTCTTGTACAGACAGCAAAATAATCCTGACACATGAGCTCCTTCACTCCTGCAGCAATCTCCTTGGCTGACAGGAATGTCCGTTGCCGAATGCGTGCTGAATGCATCTGATAGGAGATATGGGAGACCTTCTGTCTCTTGTTGTCTCTGATTCCGCCTTACACCCACTTCCTCTTCACCTCTTCCCCCAGGAACACCTCACCTGCCTCTCAGACTTGAGCTGACGCTCCTCAGCCCCTTCGCGGCTGCGTCTGAGGCCTGTTCAATGCTATCAGAGAGACCGTGGTCATTTTGCCTGGCCCAGAATGACCACCCTTCCGAGCATTGAAGGGCTTTTATGCTGTTCCCCATGCCCATGTATATAAACCCCCGTATGCTTACAACAGTGTGACCAATCCTGGTCCTGGAGCACTCCTGTCGCGTATATTTTAGTGTTTTAGCTTTTGATCGCTGTTTTAAGCAGGAAATGCTGAAAAGTGCAGCTTGGGGGTCCTCCAAGAGCAGGGTTGGGGTAAAGCCTGGCTGATATCAGACTTGTGAAAAGTTCCCGAGAGCTTCCGGCCTTCTGTTAACGTTTTAGATGATCATCAGCACTCCTTCAGGAATGGAATCCGTGTCTTGGGAGGGGGCAGGAGAAGCGTGTGGAATCCTCAGGATATTGCTCGCAAACGTGCATGCGAAGCTTGCTAAGTCCGCCTCCGCTGCCCGGTCGAGCTTTTAGGAGTACAGGAGACGAGAACGGGCCGGTGAGAGATAAACACTGACTGTAATACAAAAATACAACCTCGCTAGCCTGAGTAAAAATTGCTTTAAAGAAATGAAGAGCACATAAGGTTGTGTTTGTGTGTGTGTGTGTGTGTGTGTGTGTGTGTGTGTGTGTATGTATGTGTGTGTGAGAGAGAGAGAGAGATGTTAAAGGTGGTAAAGGAATACAGTGTTTTTTCCAGTCTATATGTCCCTCTCACTGCTGCTTCTCACAAATAAAAAAGTGGGACAAAAACTTGCAGATTATAACAATAGAAAATGCAGATGCTCCATCAGTGTGTTTAGAGTAAACTGTGTGTAGAGGAAGAGAAATGATTGGTTATGGTGATTATCTTTGTGGCAGAGGGAGGTAAACTTGCCAGTTAAGTATTTGAGTAAGTGTTTAGCTGTTTTAAGGGGAATTCCTCCAATTTGGCCTATTTTTCAATGGCTGAGACATAAATGCTGTCACTCAGAGACATCTGGTGTGAACTGATTCATTTTAAAGGGTCTCAATGGGTTTATTTACAGTGGTCCTTATAGGAGCAAGGGGTAATAAAAGGTCTATTACATTTATTTACTGTCCACAAGTGGTTATCTCTGTACATTTACTTACAGACTGTTTAACCCCTTAACCTCTCTGCTCTGAATTAAATATAATTTCCTTCATACATGTATTTCAAAATCATTATAAAGCATCAAGTAGCATGTTCCAAACTCTGTCCTGTAGTATCTTGCTGTGAAGAGCTTTAAAGAAATGCTAAATAATATTTGATATTTTTGCTCATGGGCTCCCCCTAGAGTTGCAGATTGTAATTCACTTTTACAGCACTGTTTTAAAGTCATGAGAGAGGAAGGGGGTTTGGTTACCTGCCCACCTCCAGTTTGCATAGTTACGTTTTCTGCAGTGCTGAGCCCAGAGAAGCAACAACAGAGGTTCCTCTCCCCATTATCGGTCAGTGAAGCATCACAGTGGTTTTGAAGCTGTGATTTTAAGATAATATCTCTGTCCTGGGGTTGTTTTAAGAGGCTTCAGACATCTGGTTTCTTTCACCACCACTGTGAACAACTCTGACTGAATGTGTTTCTCTACAGCCGAGCATTTCACACCAAACCCAGTCTCAGTGACTTCATTAACATCTCTACTATTAAACTGTTATTCTCCCTTTAAATGTCACTGAAGTGAGTTTCAGCTGATTAGGGTTCTGGGTCACTGTTAGATTTCCGAACCGATCAGTGTCCGTTATTGTAGCCTTACATGCTGTGAGTTTTGAAGGTGTTTACAGCTGTTTTTCTGCTTTTACACTCTTTGCTTGGAGCCTTGGTCCCAAACTCTCAGAATCAGCCACGTCGCACCATCATGAGCTGCATTTGTATCAGGACGGCTTTAAATGTATGACTCTGTTAACTGTGTGTGTGTGTGTGTGTGTGTGTTTAATGAATCTAAAAAATATTTGGTCGACTGTAGTCCTTTGTGGCCTGATGTGAGCTTGTTGCTAGAAATACACATCTGGGGACAATATCTGAAGCTTCTACTGCTTGATTTGTCCACTGCTACCAGGTGATCACCTGCCCTATGAAAAACCCACTCACAAATTCCTCCCATCTGGCTGAGGTCTCTCCTCATCCAGCAGACCAGTGACCCATCCTCAGTGTTTATCACTGACCTGGTGACGTCGTCTGCAACTGATTGTGACACTCCTGCAGAAGGTCATAGTTCCTCTGCGTAACTGGTTTAAAAATATCACGTTGATCCCTGAACACAGACCTTATGAACTTCTGCTGTCCATCTGTCATCACTCTCATGTCCACGAAAAGTAAACTAGTCTAAACTCTTTTGGTCTGTGAGGATAAACCACCCGAAACATCCGAATTATGGGTGGTAAAATCGCCCCAGATTTTCTTAAGGCAGTCTGCAGCTGTGTCCAGCCACAGAAAACCAGCCGAACTGATGAGTCTAGTTTAAAGATTTCTCCATCAAAGCCTGAAATCTCAGTTTTTGGGTGTGTCTTTCTGTCTGTCTTGGAGTTTTCTTAGACCCCCAAGCCCAATGTCCTGTGAACGTGGCGTGTGAGAGAGCGTTTGTGTGAGAGGGATGGGTGCAAGTGTGTTCTTCGTTCTTCCTTTTATAAATAAATCTCAACAAATGGCACCTGGATGTTTCTTTTATATTTTGTTTTTCGTTTTGAAACACTTTCATTAAAAATAAAGAGAAGAAAAAAAGAAGAATCGTGTTAGGGCATCTGGAGGCAGATGATGTGAAGTGAACAGTAACAGTGTGGGTGTGGGTGGGTGTGTGTAGGATTGTGGCTTTAAGTTGTAATTTTTTAAATGGACGACACTAGAAGCGTAGCTGAAACACTGAGGAGAAGGTGGCGAGGGCGAAGTAAGGGTGGCAAAAGAGAGGCATGGAGTGATGAAGACGAGGAAGAAGGGTGGAGGGAAACCTAAGGGATATTTGTATATTTTGTAAAGTGGACGAGTGGTTGCCTGTTGTCCTGAAGTTCATTGTACTGTACAGATGCACTCCTGTCTCCCTGCAGTCGCATGTTGAGTAGTTTGAGTTTTGTATATTTATTGTATTAACACGAGAATAAAACAATAAAAAAAATTCAACTACTTCACCTGCGTTAGTGGTGTTTCATTATCTAACAGAGGGGTTAGAAGGGCACTCAGACCAACACCCTCACAGCAGACACAACACTTAAACATCACAGCATGCAAAACTACTAATTCTCAGCGAGTTTGGGTGGGTTCTTCACAGATGTCCATGAAGAGGAACTGTTCCTGTCGTCTGTGTGGATCCTGTTGCCTGTGTGTAGTGAAAGGGACATTCATTAATACAAGGTGAGACGTAAAACCAAGGTCTTTACTCTGAGGTCATTAAGGGCCCCTGGGTATTTCCTGGGATATTTCCAGATTAATCTCACCCTGTGGTCACTTCAGATCATCTCCTGCCTAATAGCTAATATGTATTGCATGTACTGGCCCAACTGCTGGCAGATTGCCCATGTGAAGGCTGCAAATTGGTAGAGGTGACTCTCTACAGTCCCAGAGAATGTAAAGGCCACTGGAAGTCTAGAATAGAGCTGGAGAAGTGTATCACTCATTACTCAATTGAAAACTGAACAGCTTGCTCTCATCCTAAAGTGGTCTCAGTCTAAAACCCCTCTTCTGATTACGTATCCTGAAGATCGCAGGTGCTAGCTCTTTGGCATAGATCCTTCAGGCCAGAGCCAAGACATGTTTACACTCTGTGTGTGTGTGGGCGAGAGAGAGGGAGTGTGTGTGTGTGTGGGGGAGAGAGAGAGAGGGAGTGTTTCTACATATTTTTTGTTCTCAGCTGTGACCAGCTGGATTGAACATATCACCACAGAGACTACACAGCTTAATATCAAAAACAGTTATTGTACAGACTGAAGGCAACCCTTCTCTTGTCCTTTTACCTGTGGATCAGGTGCTGAACACCAAGGAGGGAATTGATTTGAACTGAAAAGTTGGATGGGATCCTCTCCCCTGGGTCACAGTCTATGAGGAATGTGGTGTGTTTCCTCCCGTGTCTACATGACCCACCTTGACTCTGATCAGAAATTAAGCACACACAGAATATTAAAGAATGTGAAATGAAAGCTTCTGCATATTTTCATTACATTTCTCTTTAATAAACATGGTATTCCTGACCTCAGACAGTAATGTTATGTTATACTTTACTTAAATGTCCAGCAGAAGTGTAATTCTAGTCCTGAACTACTCTGAGCAGTCAGATAAGGCTGTACAGGTTAACCAGCTTTTACTGTGTGGTGTTGCTTCTTTGTGCCGTTAATCTCATTATGCAGGAATGTGCGCGTGTCTCAGAAGGTGTTGGGAAGTCTCTAGAAAGTCAAAAATCTTTTATTTCAAATAGGGTATTTAATAATAATTTAATAACAATAATTATTGTTGTTGTTGGTGGTGGTTATTATAATGTTTACTGGGCTGAACTAAATGTCAGGGCAAGTTAGAAATCACCTGGCCACAGGTTCGAAAACTGTAATGAGAACTTTTTCTAGAAGGGTTTTGCGCATGCGCAGTACGCTCTATCCACACAAGGTCATCGCCATGTGCAGTGTGTAGTGGAAAGCCGCTGCTTTACAGAGCACAGACCACACTTTCTCTCCCCGTTACTAACACCGCCCGGGACATGGCGAGAGGAAGCCGCAGTCGTCCAGCCGCCGCCAGGTAAGACCCGGACCCGACCTGCGGCTTAAGAGTGTTTATTTCTCCAATTCTCTCTCTCACGGAGTGATAATGTTGTTCCCAGCGTTTCAGAGCTGTGCTTCCAGCTACACAGGGTGCAATATCCAGTCCACCCCTTTACATTCCGGATAATTAATTAATACATTATAGCTGCATTGTTCCTATGTCAAATTAAGTTGTTTCCTTTAATGAGTCCTTTTAATTTACCAAGAGTTGGAAGGTGGGGGCTGTTTTTTTATTTATTTATTTATTTATTTATAACTTTGAAGGCATGTTGTTCTAAACTCCAGTAATACCTCGTCTCGTCCTCTGCCCTTTTCCTCAGATCTATGGGACAATCGCTTGGTCTGTCCCATCCTGCCGTGATCAGACCCTGTGACTGTGCTTTAATCACTGTTCCTGACGCGGTTTCTCTGACTTAGCTAGTTCCTTCAGTTTCTACGACTGTTTTCGTAGCTCAGCCCGTGAGTGGTAAACACAGAGTTCCACTGTTAAATGGCTAACTAGAACTGTGGGAAAATAACCTGTAGGGGAACGGTAAAATAATTGTAGAAGAGCGTTTGTCAACTTATAAAATCTTATCATAGAGCCACAAAACAAAAACACGTTACTATCACAAGATAGAGTCCCAATATGTGTATTTACTAAGTGTACACAACTGCCATTCTAGAGCAACCGCAATTTCTTATAAACTATAAACAGAGGCGAGTATCCAGACGGTGCAAGAATCGAATCTTTGGGAGTCGACTCTTTCATTATTTCTGTTAACATTGACTTTGTTCCGCAGCTCTCGCTGTGAAGAGAGACGCTGGATATTTCGGAGAAATATCTGCCCTATGTCCCAGGGCTGTGATAAATACTGTTGGTGCTTCTTTTTTTGTGTTTAAATTGGTTTCAAAATGTGATTCTGGGGCTGTCCTGCTGAGAAAGAGATCAGTGGGAAAAGCTGAAAGTTAACAAGGTTCAGGTCGCCCTGACCAAAGAAATATTAAAACATTTTCCTGTTGTATTTCCTTGATTTCAGTAATCAGTTGTTTCTAATTTCTAAATGAAAATCCCCAAAGTACACAGACTAAACAGATATTTCTTTTTGTAGATGTGTTGGGGATCATTTATTAAGCAGCTCTGTCATGTCATGAAAATAGCTGCTTTGTGGTTCTGAGTGAGTGCGGGACAGAAATGTGAAAAGTATGTGAAGGTCTTGTGGCTAGAATTTATCTTCATGAATATTTCTATTCTCTGTTTTTTAGTGCTCCAACTCCATCCCACACTCCAGCTCCTGCTCCTCCACCTCCAGCCGCTCTGGCTCCAGTGCAGACTCAGCCAAAACAGCCGGGTCTGATGGCTCAGGTGGCCACCACAGCGGCCGGAGTGGCAGTGGGCTCGGCAGTTGGACACGTGATGGGCAGCGCAATCACAGGAGCTTTCAGTGGAGGCAGCAGCAGTTCAGACGCAGCAAAGCCTGCTCCAGCTTATCAGGTAATGACTCAGGACGTCAGACTAGCTCAGGGGCGGTCAGTTCCAGATCCTGGAGGACTCGAGTCCAGATTAGCTTCATGATTTATCTGCTCATGCAACCTATCAGTTGGTTCCAAGGCTTAATAGGATTGTTAGTGTGGGGAAATAACCAAATTACTTTGGACTTTGGCCAAACAGTGGAACCAGAAACAACTGAATTAGCCCCATATTTTAGGGAGTCCTGGGTAAGTGTAGTCAGACTAAGGATACAATGATTTTTCATTTGATCCTGTAACAAATTATAATGTTGATATGATCCACAAGGTGGTTCTGACAGATTGTAATATACTACAGGAAGTGTAGGGGGCGATATGGCTTTTTTGTGTTATGGAAAGGTGTTTTGTTGAGAAACTAAATCATGAGCTTGCATGTATTCCCATATCACACACTTCATGGCCTCCTGCTGAGGTGACTCCAGTGGGTTAGAGCAGGACAAGCACAGACCAGCGCAGTGGACAAGTCTCCCCTGTCCTAATGAATACGATTACTTGGACAAGAAGGTGTCAATCCTCCATGTTTAGTCTTTCTCTGTGGCCCTTTGCCAGCAGTACAGCGTTTGAAACAGTCTGTGAGGCTGGGATTCAGTAAGCCTTTCAGAATAAAAGTTTCCTGGAGCTCAAATTTCTTCCACAGTGTGTTCTTGCTGAAGTAAATATAAATAAAGAACAAGCCTTGTGTGCTTGTTTAAAGCCTCACTGTTTTAAAACTAGGGTGGATCATGATTATTGTGCAATCTCTCTCTTTCTCTCTCTCTCTCTAACAACATCAGCCACTCCAGCTTCCAGCTTGAATCATGTGGATTTAGTTATTAAGTCAAACATTAGATGAATCTTCCCAGGCGAAGCTCCTTTGTGTTACAGCCACTAATCAGATAAGTTAAAAGACCTTCAGTGACGATGCAGGTGATATGATATTTCTCTCTTTTCCATTAGGAACCCCCCCGAGCTGCTCCATCTCAGACTGGACCATGTCTCTTTGAAGTCAGGCAGTTCCTAGACTGTGCCACTACTCAGACAGACCTCAGCTTGTGTGAAGGCTTCAACGAGGCCCTGAAACAGTGCAAGATTTCTCATGGTAAGATGTGACATACAGTAACATCTCCGCTGGCTTTGACAGAATTCAATTCTCTTCAGTAAACTTTATGCATTTTTAAATTCCTCATAGTTTTTTGGTCACTGATGTAAAGCATAATAAATAGATGTGTGGCCCTGTAGCACTGTGTTCTGACTACACTTTGCCTATTACACATGAGGCTGTATGTTACTGAATGAAGGATTGTGGGATGTACTTGTTCAGAATGTTTAAAGTGTAAAAGTCCTGGCTGTTAATTGTAATAATCTGGCTTTTGGTTATTAAAACTGTAATAATCTGAAATTGGGTTATGATACACAGGTGTTTCCTCTCTGGTTTGATGAAGAAGAAGAGGGGCGTATTCTCAATAAACACTCAGCATAGACCGTGACCTTCAGGACATCTAGAACTCTCCTGCACTCGGACTGTATCAGTTTGATTCTTCATTGTGAAATATTTCTGGGTGTATGACTTGTGTGAGATATGACAATAAACAGAGCTGCTATTAAATTATTATTGCTGTTTTCCTTATCTACCTTTTAACATAACAATCTGAGACGTTGGTGATAGCCAATGTGGCTAATGCTGAATTATAAGAAGGGTTACCCTTACATGAACAAAGCGTTAGAGAAATGTCTCAGGTGGAGCAGCACTGCTGGAGTTTATTAACACATCAGTGTTGCTTCAACGTTGAGAATGATCCCCACCCAAAGTCTGTTAGCGACCTGACTGAAGAACAGGGTGAAAAGGGGGCTAACAGTGTACGCAGAATAACGGATGGACTACATTCTGTGATTGTAGAAGTACAGAATATGTATATGCATGATAGTTGTGTACATCTGTTTAAATAAATCTGTTTAACTCTCGAAGTGTGCAAAATGTGATGTTAAATGTTGACTCTTAGTTCATAAACCCAAAAAATTAAAATAGGAAAAAAACACACCGCCAAAACATTAGGAACAGTACGGTGTACTTTTCCGTCTTCAGCGTACAATACGTAAACTACGCAGCGGGTCAGCTGACGCAATCACGTGGTGTGATTCCACCTTTAGAGAGAGCTTGGCTCTCACCAGCGCAACCAATCACAGAGCGCGCCACGCAGGCGTTGCTTGGATTCGTCCAATGAACGGAGAATATGGGCGGGGGCTTTAGCGAAGTGTTTCAAAGTTAAGGTGAGTTGTGAGACCTAGGGGTGAGCGAGAAATTCGGAGCAGGACCACCATGCCGTTCATCGATTTAGAGACCAATCTTCCCAAGGGGCGGTTTACGGAGGATTTTCTCCAGAAGCTGGTGTCCGCCACTGCTGCAGCCCTCGGGAAACCAGAGGACGTGAGTTCTGCTCTTCACTTCACTTTTAACCACAGTATGAGACATGAGCCGCGGGGTCAGGGTTTTCCCGAGTGGGAAAGTTAACTTTTTATTGTATCTCTGACCTCGTGGAGACTTTACACTGTTAAACAAAAAGACATGTTGTCATTCATAGTCATTGAAGTCCCCATCCGGTCATTGATTAACCCCTAAAGTTCATTTCTGTTCAGAGTTAAAGGTGTAGTAGTTAGTTTAAGAATAAAAGTACTCTAATGCTTTTAAAGTGTCTACGCTCTAACTCTGCACCTTCATACGCATTCATTCATTCAGTACGAGGATAGCACAGCAACACCATAGCAACCACTGGAGATCCCATAGCAACGACCTGGAACACTTAGCCACCAAGAACACTTAAACCATTTAGCACCACCTTCATTCATTAGAGTATCCAGCAACACAATAAAATTTGGCTGGAATAAAATAGTAAAGCACCACCCATGCAACTGTATAAACTATGGATCTAGCCCACTCGAGCGGCATGGATGTTCAGTCAGACCCTTTGTCCTAATGGTTCTTGATTGTGTTTTGTAGCGGATGATGATCCTGGTGAAACCTGACCTCCCGTTGATCATTGCTGGCTCCAGTGCCCCCGGAGTGGTGCTGTCAGTGGCTGGACTTGGGGTGACTGATACAGCTGAGAAGAACAGGGAGAACAGCTCTAAAATCTTCCCTTTCCTCACCCAGGAGCTGGGACTTGGGGAGGACCGGTAAGTGTTGCACAGTTTCAGTCAAACTGCATATTTAATACAGCTTAGGGCTGGCCGATATGGCCAAAATATATATCACAATGTATTTCTTAATATTGGTCGATCTGATATAATACCAGTATCGATATGAACAATATGAAAGCCACAAAAAAACTGCCAAGAACTGAACTCAGCATCGCATCAGCCCCAACCTAAACTTCTTTCATTCATTCATTCATTATCTGTAACCGCTTATCCAATTCAGGGTCGTGGTGGGTCCAGAGCCTACCTGGAATCATTGGGCGCAAGGCGGGAATACACCCTGGAGGGGGCGCCAGTCCTTCACAGGGCAACACACACACCCATTCACTTTTGAGTTGCCAATCCACCTACCAAGATGTGTTTTTGGATTGTGGGAGGAAACCGGAGAACCCGGACGAAACCCACTGGTAGAACACACCAACTCCTCACAGACAGTCACCCGGAGTGGGAATCGAACCCACAACCTCCAGGTCTCTGGAGCTGTGTGATTGCGACACTACCTGCTGCACCACCCCTAAACTGCCCTATAATGACCTTCAGTCAGTGAAAATGTGTGTAAAAATATTGTTGTTATTGAAACATTTTACATTGTGATATTGATATTGAATTATTGACCAGCCCTAATACAGCTCCTATACTTTACCCACAATCTGGGTGTGACAAGTCATTCAGCTAAAACCATGGAAGTGTTCTAATAACTAGGCCTGTGTAGGTAATCTTGCATTTTTGTTTGTTTGTGTGTGTAGTATTGTGATCAGATTCAGCCCCCTGGAGCCCTGGCAGGTGGGAAAGAAAGGCACAGTTCTGACCTACCTGTAGGAAGACACCCAGCACAAAGAGACAGTGTCCTTCGTGAAGAATTCAAGACCTGTCTGTAGACCACGTCACTCTTGATCATCAGAAAAACTCACCTATAACATCCACCTACCTACACCTCTTTTAAATGACCTAAGGCCTGTCAGGCGTATTGTTGGTGGCATGCCTCATGTTCCTGTCACTGTTTGGAAGGTTCTGAAGAATGACAGAAAGGGATGCTGCAATGTTTGTTGTTGTCAGAGATGTGTCTGTACTTTATTCTGTAAAGTATGTGTAAATTAAATCCAGGAATAAAACATAGCGTGGCTTTTCTTAATCAAATTGTTTTACATGGTATACAGATGGAATATATCCTACATTTCATCCTTTTGGAATAACAAAATTATAGTGTGTCATAGGAACATATTTTCATCCTGAGGAGCGAATATAACCTGTGTTTTTTTTATTATTATTATTTTTTTAATTTATAAAACAGTAATACTTCCTAAACCTCATAAATGGGTCTTAATTTTCATTCAGAAAAAAAACGTGTACGCTCAAAGCAACCAACAGGTGGCGCAGGCGTTACATAAGCAAAACGGCCTCAGTCCATCAATCAAGGAATTGTAGCCAATCAGAATGGAGGACGCTGCAGGGGGTGGAGCCGGAGACCATCGCTAAATATACACAGCTGTGGAGGAGACCACGGTTAGTTCTATAACATTGTTCTAGGGACGAACTGGGGAAAATGGTGCTGGAGATCTACTTGGACCTGTTCTCTCAGCCTTGCCGTTCAGTTTATATCTTCGCCAAGAAGAACAACATCCAGTTCGACTTCAAGAAGCTTTCCTTGATGTCAGGTGAGACTCTCAGTCTGTCTACTTCACAGGGGGTAGACTGGTGTATTATTTGATCTCTTTTCAAAGTCAATGCTTGCATGAGGAACAAACTCCCTGGGAGTGGTTTAAGGATAATAAAATAGGGTTTTTCAGTTCCTAAAGCCTGCTCTTCCTCAACATCTTGTATTTCTAAGGTCTTCAGGACGGTTCAAGTGTAAAAAAAAAGTTTAAAAAGTATAGCTTTCAGTGTCACCGGGTGTGCAATAGTTTGGTGGTATTAGTATTAGAGATAATAGTACCAGTTGTTAGTAGTTGTAGCTAAAGCAGGAATAGTAATTGTATCAGTAGTATAATGAATGATGCGTTCTGAAACACTGACTGTAAGTTTTAATCCCCAGGTGAGCAGTATGGAGAAGAATTTGGTAAGATCAACATTCTGAGGAAAGCCCCTGCGATCCGTGATGGAGATTTCTGCCTTGCGGAGAGGTGTGGACCAGGCTGTAATTGAGTTCCACCTAATAGTGTGTGTGTGTGTGTTCCACTGCTGTACTTTCACTAAAGAATTGAAAATACCAAGTAAAATATTCAAGTTTTATTACAGTTTTAACATGTCTTTGAAAGGGAATCCTTCCCTATTGGACCTTTTAATCCACACTTTAATTTCTGGTACATTTTGGGAAACTGCTGCATGGACCTGATGAATATTCTAAAAAGGTCCAGAGGAGTAAGATTTCAGTGCTGTCTCATGCAGTGTGGCCATTATGATGTATCTGGTGGAGAAGTACAAGACCCCAGATCACTGGTACCCTGCTGACCTGCAGAAGAGGGCACGGGTGAACGAATATCTCTCCTGGCAGCATTCAGCCCTACGTCCACATGGGTCAAAGATATTCTGGCTGAAGGTGAGGAGACGTCTGCAAATACAGACCAGGGTTCAGTGAAATTGCTGTGAGTCAAGGAGCGTCCCACTTACATTTCTCACATTCTTCACAGTATCATTTTCCTGTGCTCTGAAGTGATTATTGTTATATAGACTTGGAACCCATAATAGCGTCATTGTTATGAAACTCTGTTTGTCTCCAGCTCATGATTCCAAAGGTTATGGGTGTGGAGGTTCCTCAAGAGAAGATGGACGCAGCTTTAGAGGATCTGGATGGCTCCCTGAAGCTTGTAGAGGAGAAGTTTCTTCAGGATAGGCCCTTCATCATTGGAGACCAAATCTCTCTGGCCGATCTTGTCGCAATTGTGGAAATCATGCAGGTACTCTGAGGTTTCAAATCCCAGATTGACATAAGAAACAGACTCTGTCTTTATGGAAATCATTTCCATAAACACATAGCGTCTCTTTCAAACTTCATCCAGGTCTTCGTAAGTTCATTTTGATTTAGGAGACACATCAGGTCTGCTCCACTCTAAATAATGTCTAGCTGTAGTGGTAGGAGTTGAGAACTCCTTTTATCACTTTTATTAATCCCCTAGGAAAATTGATTCTCTGCATTTAACACACCCATGGTTGTGAACACAAACACACACCAGTGAGCAATTATTCACACAAACTATGGGCAGTGAACACACACACACATGACCACATTGGTGCCTAGGAAGCAGTTTGTGGGCTAGGTGCCTTGCTCTAGGTGCGTTTTCCTGCAGTTCCTGGGAATTGAACCAGCAACCCTTGGGTTACAAGCTCGTTTCTCTAACTTTAAGACCATGGAACTGAAGTTGAGCCCTGTAAGATCCTTTAGTTTTATATATATATATATATATATATATATATATATATATATATATATATATATATATATATATATATATATATATATATTATTATTATTATATATTTTTTTTTACCAAATTCTGTTTACAATTATTTCCATTATCAATTTTTAAAAATGATATATTTGGATATATACCTTTTCACCCTTCATATAATTAGGTTTTTGAACATTGTATTTCTTTAAGGAAATACCTACAATTAAACAAAGAATAACATTGAAATTGCTGTTATAATTTAGAACCATTTGTATTTAAGAAACATTGTCCAGGACGGCCAAACACTACTAGACCAAAGTCAGTACTGTAAAGTTTAAACATTCAGCCTAATGTTTGCTGATTCCACTCATTGGGTATTGTTTGCCCCAGAGGTCTGCAGAGAACCACTGTTCGACGGGGGCTAACTTCTATTTTATTTATTAATTCTTAAATCATAAGACTTTACAGAAGTGATTGTTAGCATCATTAGCTTTGTAGCTCCTGTGATAAACTAAGAAAACCCTGGTCCTTTCCTAAACCCTAATTAATACTGGCCCTGGTTATTTCTTATGCTGTGCCTTTTAGCCTGTAGGTGCAGGTCTGGATGTGTTTGAAACAAGGCCCAAGCTGAGTGCCTGGAGGGACCGCGTTCGAGATGCCATCGGCTCTGATCTCTTTGATGAATCCCACCAGGGCATTCTCTCTGCTCAGGAAATGGCTAAAAGTATGGATGGCAGCAAACTTCAGCACTTCAAATCCAAGATCATGAAACGGTTCCTCTGAAATTGAGACTATATCTGACTATAGACAATATGGTCTCCAAATACAGTTAGAATGACTGTTCTCTGTGATAGTTTTACACAAGTTTTCATGTGAGCCTTGTTGAGGTAGCGTTTTTTTTTGTTTTGTTTTGTTTTTTTATAAACTATTATGGTTCTCTCCTTGACCTTACACTGTTACAGTTCTGTAATAAAGAGCTTGTGTAACTAGGGCTCCAGTGTTTTCTCAAATGATTAACTCCTCTCAAATTTCAAATTCCTGAGCCCTTATCTTCCCCCTTCTCATGTGCAGAGGCCTCAAAACATTGTTCCAGAACGTTCTATAATGCTCCAGGGAAAGAGCTGAGTGGCGGGAGGCGTCTTTGCCCTGTGTGGACAGATGGCGTGATTTTAACTGACTTCCTGTCAAACCCAGGCTGCAGTGTTAAATTGGGACTGTTTTCCTGTGAGGGAAAGCGAAATGACACAGCTGCGATTTCTGCTCTGAAATATGCAGAGATTTGCTGCAGAATCCTCTCCAAGTGAACATCTTGGATTAGCTCCAGCAGTTCCCCTTAGAATGGCCTGAATTCTCTGTTTAGAACTTTGTCCATTGTTGTCTTAGACCTGTTCTGGAACACTGGTATTCAGGCTGGGTGCCTTTAGAGACTCGGTTCAAGCTTGATACAGAAGTAAACTATGTGGAATTCTCTGCAGTCCTCCAGGTTTTCAGCACATTCTCAATCTGCAGCCAGTATAAATACCAACACATCTCCCTGTACTCTAAAGAATTACCCCTTGTCACACAGAAAACTAAATCCAGAAATAAAGCGCTGTATTTTACTGTTTGTTTTAAGTCCTGGGGTTGTAGGGTTGAATGGTGTTTTGTGAAAGAGTGCATTCCATTTACCGCCTAAATTAGATGTCAGAGCTGGGAATGAAATCACACCCAAGCTGACTGCATTCAGTTAACCTAGGTGATATTTTGCGCATGACACCATGGAAGCACATTCACATATAGCAGTTGGACAGTACTGTGCATACAACTGATTTAATGAGTCAAATAGAAGTACTAATAAACTGTATATTACTACACTGTGGATAGCCATCTTGGATTCTGAATTTGGGGTTGGTGGGGCTCTCCTGACTTTCCAAGTAGGGAATCTGATTTTGGGGGCATTCCACTTTAAATTCTGTACTTGGAATTCAAACATACAAGTTAAAATGGAATGCACCATAAGACAGCTGGAGTTTGGATCCACGGGAAGCTTAAGCAACACCAACAGGAATTGAAACATGATCTTATTCAGTTCCCCATGAAAACACTGTACATGTAAATGCACATTAATTTTTAAAGCTTGTTTTTCACGCAGTAACAGGAGGCGTCACAAGGGTGTGTCCGGTGAAACCCTCTGAACTGGGTGGGGCCTTTCTGAGAGTTTCAACAGCTTTCCAAATCCATGAAAAACCTGATGTCTTTTATATTTGCAGATATGACTGAAACTGGATCAATAGTTATCAAACCAAAAAGCAAAAGTAAAACGAACAAATAGGAATAGATGTTGTACAGGTGATATCAAATACAAAACAGTAAGGAATTCATATTAGCCTAGTGACAAATACGGAATGGACTATCATCATGACAGAAGTGTGTGGAGCTCTCCGTGAGCCCTGGGTCTGTGCTGGAGGTCCTCCAGTCATTGGATCACCTCCTCTGTACATGGAGCAGGTCACTCATGCACTGTGGACTGTTGTCTCACTGGTGTAATAGAACAGTACAACACTGCTTAGGATATTTAGTACAACTATGTTTTAAAAACCAAACCACATGCAGTATTGAATTAGCTTGTGTCCCAGCCTGCAAAGCGGGTCTGTTATATAAAACAGTAATGTGCAGATATACATGGTAATCACAACTGGATCTGTACCAGCACAGTGGCCTTCCAGCCAAGACGAGGCAGACATCATAATCATGGGAGGGGAAGAGACGTGTAAAAGGAACGTGTAGCATATCTGGTGGCACAGTGCCAGGACAACAATCTTCTCTTAGATGACTGGGGAAATGGATGTTTATCCAAGGAAGAGAAGGGAGAAGCGTCCAGAAACTGATATGGCGACTGACAGCAGAGCGTTACTGAAGTGCTTCTCTTTTTGTTTTCTGATGACCTATCCGACCCTTGAAAGGTCATCCCATTTCTTAGGGAAAGATTTTAACCACTAAACCTTGTAACTCAGCTCCAATGGGAAGAATAACAATAAAAAAACATGGTGTAGGGGTAAAATTAAGGAATGGGATTCACCCTCAGAAAAGTGAAGGCTCTTCTTTAACATGACCCGCCTCAGAGTGTTGGATATCCCACCCCCAAAAACGAGTAATGACAGTAATTAATTGAACAGACAAGGATGTAGAGGACCCAGGGTCTCGTTTTAGCCATGTGTACCCTGGACTAGTGAGTAAAGCTACTGAGCCGTGAGCGACGTTTTGTGGCATAAGAAGTGGAGTGACTGGCGCTGTGTGACTTCCTGTAGAGGTGTGTTTTGATGGGAAAAGAGAAAGAGCACGCGCGCGCGTGATAGAGAGAGAGTCGGTTAGTTAGTTAGTTAATATCTGACTGACCGTGTGACGAGCACTGAGGGAAGCACGCAGGCTCTGAGAGACAAAGATGGAGCTGCTCTAGTTGAAAGAGAGCGAGAGAGAGAGAGAGAAACCATGTCGTCTGATAAGAGCTGCTGCGTTTCCTTCTCGCAGTGCTTCTTTGACTACTCCACTCCGAAGAGCTTGGTGATCCGGAGTAAGAGGGTGGGGGCACTGAATCGACTCTTCCAGGCTCTGGTCATAGCTTATATCATAGGGTAAGTCCTGGGATGACACTGTCCTCAGATTTACACAGGTTTTAATTTGATTAATTATAGGGTCCCGAGGATGTTTCGCTTGAACCAAGTCAAGACCCTTAGTCCCTTTCAACTCAGCTCAGATCTAATGATAATAGCTCTGATGCTGTTCCTTAAGGAAGTAATGATTTCCTTCAACTTCTGATTAACTACTTCACATTCAGGTGCTCGATGTTGTAGTTGAATTTCATTCTTCTCTTCTAGTTCTGTCTACTCTTTTAAAAGGTGGTTCGTTCCTCTCAGGTTCAGCTTTAGTGCCTTAGCTCAGAGCTTAAGGAAAAGAGAAGATCCCAGTAAGCTCAGCTTCTTTACTGAAAGGTATTTAGTCTTCCACTGTAGTTCTGTACAGTCTTTTTTTAAACCTGAAGACTTATTTAGTTTGCTCACAGTTATTTTCCCTCTAGGTTTAGGGTGACTAACTTCAAATTTGTGGAGATGCTGAGTTGTGGATTACTCTGGTCTGATGAAGGTGATGAAAGGGACGATTTTCTAGTGTGTTTCTCCAGGTCTGAAGAAGTCTAAAGTTTGTATTTAATTAAGAGTCATAAACGATGAGGTTAATATTTTTAGGGTTTGTTTTCAATGTACAGGGATTAAGCTGAGTTGTGGACCAGAGAGTGCTCTGAATGGAATCTTCACTGGAAGAAGAATATAATCCAGGACTAGATTTAAACCCAGTCTGGGAATCCCACCTCTGTGTACTCCTTGTTTAAATTATTAAGGTGTCTGATTTCTGACTGAATGGCAGTTATTTTAACCAGATCTTTAGACAAAGGCTCTACAGAAAAACCACATTGATCAGATGAGACATTCACTCTTCAAACCACTTCTCAAATTAGCCTACAGTGGTCTGGGGGTGGTCAGGTCTGAGGGTTAGTAGGCTGCTTGCTGTTGAGTCATCATTGAATTGAAGATGTTTTAGTTTAGGACATTTTATTACATTTTACATTTTATTGCTTGAAAGAAGCCTAGGTGAACCCAGCTTCACAGAACCACTATTGGCTTTGAAGACTTTGTCATTTGTCTTTGTCACAAGCCTCCCCAATATTTCATGTGGATCCAAAATTCACATCCATTTTATTAGGGCTCTGAAAATTATGTTGATTCGTGGGCTACATTCTGTATTTCCAACATGCCATAAAGTGTGTGACCGCTACTATCGATGCTTTTCCTCGGCACAGCTTCACATGCTTTTTAGTCACTGGACCCTAGTCCCTTTTCCATTAGCACAAGTCCCCCTCTGAAAGGTAGCTGGTGACGTTGCAAAACCCAGTCTCTAAAGGAAACCATGGGCTTTGAAAACCACAACAACGGTTGTGGTGAGGTCAAGAGCAATTTCCTTTTTTTTTTGTTTTTGTTTTTTTTTTTCTCTTGGCTCCATGGGCGATTTTGGAGTGATCCATGGGAGTTTTTCATCAACCACTAATACAAGGAGTTTTTAAACCTCTTCAAAAGATGTAAAATGATATTTTACAAGCTGCTGTTAAACAAATGTGAGCGTATATAAACAAACGTGATCACTGCTAGAACATGTGCATTTTGGGGTGATTAATAAGCATGGCCTAAAAAGTACTGGTTCCATGTACCAGGTACCAGATTTGCCTAGTGGAAAAGCAAAAAAGCAGAGCCAAGCAAAGCCAAGTAGTTACCATGCAGTGGAAAAGTGCCATAGGTTTCATGCAACATTTTATTTGACCCAGCATCATAAAGGACACAGGCTTTTCATCAGAGAAAATAGAGCATAGATTTAAACTCACCAGGAAGAAATATACAGTCAATTAAAGTTCTTGTTTATAGTCAATGAAACTGTAAAACTGTTAAAAAAAATGTACTATGACAGTCATTAGGCATGCCCTTGTATAAAGTAAACCTGTCACTCTGGCTCAAATAGCTAAGTCACTTCTAAAAGCATTTCAGAGACTTTCTTCATATGAGCCAGGTGGACTTTAAAAGACCACCTTTGAACATTTGGATTTATACTTGGCATATTTGTGTTATGTGTGATAAAAAGAAAATAAATAAATTCCGAAAATAGAACTGTAGTCTGGTCAGCATAAGGAAAGGAAATGGAAGAAGGAAGATGTTAGGCTTTTCTGATTTGTTGAGTGTCTTTGCTGAGTCAGATTGATGACGAAATAATCTTCATTGGAGAGTCTTTGTTTTCTGTTCCTGATCTGTGTGTAGGTACGTCTGTATTCTGAAGAAAGGCTACCAGGACACAGACTCCGTCATCAGCTCGGTCACCACCAAGGTGAAGGGCATCGCTCTAACCAACAACTCTGACCTGGGCACGCGGATTTGGGACGTGGCCGATTACATCATCCCCCCTCAGGTACCCTCCCGATACAAGGAGGACAAGGTACAGGCTGGAGTTATCTCACTCCACCAAATCACCACTGGGACTTCTGTGACCATCCACCCTGATCCCTGTTCACCACAACTTGCACTTGTTAACGGTCAAACTGGACATTACTTATGCACACACACTGGATATGTTCAGCAGAGAGATGCTACAGGACTGTGCAGGCAGAGTTGGTGGAGCAGCTGTAATACTGCTGTTAACTTTCCACGTAATCTCTTTGTCTAAAAGTTTTTTCCTCTAATTATTTATTTCAGCTCTGAGTTGCATCAGTTGCATTGGAACAAGCATTTGGAATTGCACACGTGGCATGAAGCACTACTGACAGAATGGTGTGGTCTGGAGCAGCTGCTCATGACCCTTAATCTGTATTTCTGTCTCACCTGCTGAACATGACAATGGGGTTGTACAGTTCACTCCGAGCGATGGGGTGTGTGGGATACAAACATTGTTCAAAATAGTCTAAAGCCATAAAGCATTTCTACACTGTCAGACATCTTATAGAGACAAAGCAAGTGCTGTTCACACCAAAGCTTGGGGTTGCTCAAAACTCTGCTTTAAATATCAGTGCTAGAGCCTCAAACTCTGTCACGCAGTTCATCTTCTGTGTGTGTTTGGCCTGGGCCCAGTGTCCACATATTTAAGCAAGTGTTTATACTTGTACCAAGAGGGCAATACCATGCCGACTGACAAATTTACAATCAACCCACAATAAGTAAAAAATGATGAATGATGTACGTATAACATATAATTTGGGAGCCATTTCTCTGAACAATGCAAAACAGACTCTGAAATTCTTTGCTGCACAAACCAAAGAAGGTATATTGCTTTTTTTCCAAGACTCTCATTGCATGTTTAGTGCCGCATCTTGCGATTCACTTCCTGTGTTTTGCTGGTCTAGTGGTCTGTGGTCCGTTTTGTGTTCATAATTGAAACAAACCGCACCAGGATTCTTTCTTTAGATACGGACAGAGACACACCTACTTAGCAGAATTCACAATGATGTGTTCAAACTTGCTTGAAACCACACTAACAGAGCAGTCTCAAGTAGTGTTTGATTAAATCAAACCAAAGTTAATTATCGCATCAAAGTGAAGTCAGTTTGAAATTAGGCATGGTATATCTTATGGACCCACCAGCTCCAAATGACGGGGCCTAATTTCTAAAAGCATCTGAGTGTTTTTATTTTTCTAAAATCTATTCCGAACATAATCTGAAAGTCTGTGCAGTGATGGACCAGTGATGGACCAAGTATAAACTGTACGTTGTGATAAATGTGCCATAATGACTTGTCATGTGACTGGCTCTATGCTTGGAGAGCTACCTTTCATGTGTACTGCAATAAAATGAGAAACCCTGCAGTATCACTTACAATTCCTGTATTTATAATCTTGGTGAAACAGGCTGCTATCCATGCCATTATTTTAGGAGTGCAGTGCATTTTTCAGGTGAAACTGGTTGCTCCTCATGCCACTGCATGTTTGGACAGCATCTTAATAGTAGATAAGATGCTCCCTGGGTGGTTTGGCTTCGGGTGGAGCCAGACCCAAATCATGATGCGTGAGTTTGACCATAAAAGAAATGTTTATCAGCATACATTCAAAAGAACTCCTGCCTAGATCTGGACTGCTCCCAATACTTGATCAAACTCCTCAGTTCTCAGATCTGCAGGACAGGGCCTACTTCAGGAGCAAGGAAGAAAACATGAACTATGGTGTAATTGTGTGAATGTTTGTGTGTGTTCTTGTGACAGGAGGAGAACTCATTCTTCGTGCTTACGAACCTGAACATCACACCTAACCAAACACAGTCACACTGTGCGGAGGTGAGTCTGCTGCACCCACTGCTTTAGACTGTCAATTCTGCCTTTCAGACCCACCCCACACACAAACCCAAACAGATGAGCTGCAGTCTCTAATTTTGTTGAACCTGCAGAGGGAAAACTAGACCCTGCAGTTCTGTGCTGTACAATCTTTATATTGGGAAGGTAGAGGACTCGTGTCCACTGTAAAAATGACATCTGATCGCTCTGGATCTGTATATTTATTTCCTTCACCAGTGTAAGGTGTGTTTGCGTACGTGTGTTGTTTTCGATGAAGTTCTTCACCCTGTTGTTTCTTGCAGAACCCTGGACCCAAGTCCTCATGTTCGTCAGATCAGGACTGTCAGAGGGGGTTCCGGGATAGCCGTGTGAATGGTGAAGTCCAGCCCTCGCTCCCTGACAAAAGATCTCTATAATTCTTTCTTAGTTTGTTTAATGCAAACCATTAGATCACACTGATGTTTATCTGCTTTCCAGGTGTGCGGACAGGCAGGTGTGTGCATTATTCGGAGCTGAATAAGACGTGTGAGGTCTTGGCGTGGTGTCCACTTGAGAAAGATGGTGAACCTCCTGAGTAAATGTCACTAGCATGATCATATGTGTTCATATGTGTAAGGTTTAGGGAGATGTGTCTGGTGTCTGAAGTTTTGCATTTGAGCTTGGAGACCAATAAATCATAGTCTCTTCATTATCTCCCAGTCATTTGTCTCTGTTCCTTTGTTCCTTGTCAGCTATTCAACTCTTCACCTTCTCATCTGATTTCTTCTCCCTCTACAGTCCTCCAGTGCTGGCAGAAGCAGAAAACTTTACAGTTCTGATAAAGAATAGCATCCGATATCCCAAGTTCAACTTCAACAAGTGAGTATTTAAAGCTGTAATACAGTTTTCTACATCTAACCATGGCTGAAACAGTTCTACAACACCAGCAGTATCTACACCATCAGTAATTTCATAATAAGTCATTTTTGTTTCTATAGACGGAACATCTTGCCCCACATTAACAGCAGCTACCTATCCCAGTGTGTGTTCCACCGTAAGACCGATCCAGACTGTCCGATATTCAGACTCAAGGACATTGTGGCTGAAGCCGAGGAGGACTTCCAGGCCATGGCCGTTCATGTACGGGAGCAAGCAAACTTTGGGTGAACATGGCAGAAAGGTGTCTACAGGGTGGACAGTTTGTATGGTCAACACTTCAGGAATGATGAGCAGATGTAAATCGCATTAAGCTGTTTCACGTGGCACTGCTGTTCAGCTTATTATGTGTCTGATTCTTATGACCCATAATGCACTGCTCAACGGTACTGAACAATAGTAGGAGAGAAGCTGCATCAGATAAAATCTTTTTGCATTCTCCATTCTGTTGAATCCACTGTTCAGAACCATTGGCTTTGATTAAGAACTGGTTTTGGACTTTTTCTCTTACCAAATTTGATAGGAGAAACTTTTACTTGGCAACAGTGTCCAGGACTAGGGTTAAAGACTCTGTGACTGTGTTTAATGGTGCACTGGTTCCAGAACATCACTCTCAGAAGTGCTGATGCCATTTTATTGTACTTTGTCCTGAAACGTTATGTAACCAGACGTTGTGCAATTTACACCCTGTCCTACCTTCACTGACCCTTGTTCTAGTTCCAGATGTAAGTTTCACAAAGTGGGATTTTTCATTCAGCCCTAAAACAGTGGTGTATTCTGTTTTTATTATTTTTTTTTTGACGGTGCTAACTTCCCCTTTTACATCAGGAGGGTTCAGTAGGAATGTCCATCTGTTGTAGGCTAAACTGAGAAAGCTTAGCTAGAGCTGGCGCACACGTTTAGTATAAACGTAGTATAAAGTTCAGTATAACCTCAGAACTTGTCTACCTTAGTGTAAATGTATTAGGGTTCAAAGCAAAAAAACAGTGAACATGATGCATCGTCGTGGCACAGATGATCCTCAGTAATTTTCATTCAAAAAGTAGCTGGATATGCCAGAAATCATGCTTTATGAGGCAGAACCTTGGTGATGGATAATCATCCTCTGTGTGTGTTTATCGTTCTCTGTGTGTGTCCATAGGGGGGAGTAATGGGTGTGCAGATCCGGTGGGACTGTAATCTGGACATTCCTGAAAATTGGTGTGTCCCCCGCTACACCTTCCGTAGACTTGACAACAAAGATCCGGATAACAACGTGGCTCCAGGATACAACTTCAGGTTCATTTTCCAGATTGATATAAATACTTGTAGGAATGACGAAAAGACTTTACTGGAATAGGTAGCTATGAATTATTCAGGACCCTCTGTCAGAGGACATACATTTAGTTAATTTCCCATCAAAATGGTTATTCAGAGAACACCTCTTTCTGCTAAAATAATGGAATGTGTTTCCATGGCCGAGCAGCTGCATCCAACCTAACCTCACCAAGCACAGTGCAAATTCGTTGGATGAAGGGGTGTAAAGAATGCCACCACTGGACTCTAGAGCAGTGGAGATGTGTTCTCTGGAGTGATAAATCATGCTTCTCTGCCTGGTAATCTGATAGACGAGTCTGGGTTTTGTGGTTGCCAGGAGAACGGTACTTATCTGACTATTTTGTTTTGTGGAGGTGGGATCATGGTGTGTTGTTGTTTTTCATGAGTTGGGCTCAGCCCTTTAGTTCTAGAGAAAGGAACACTCAATGCTTCAGCATACCAAGAGACTTTGGACAATTTCTTGCCCCAAACTTTGTGGGAACAGTTAAGGGACAGCCACTTCCTGGTCCAATATGACTGTGCACCAGTGCACAAAGCAAGGTCCATAAAGACATGGATAAATGAGTCTGGTGTAGAAGATACTGACAGGCCTGCACAAAGTCCTAACCTCAACCCAATAGATCACCTTTGGGATGAATTGGAGTGGAAACTGCGAGTAAGGCCGTCTCATCCAATATCAGTCCTAAACTTTATTCATATTAGTCTTTTCCTCTAATAAATCCCACCTGGCCATTTGCAGGTCATTCCCTATGAACCAGCCTTCTGGACTTTGTTGTACTGTGAGCTTGTTGATCAGTAATATAGAAGTTGTTGCTAATTGTGAAGCCCCTGTCCTGATGTTTGTGTGAAATATTTTCAGGTTTGCAAAGTATTACAAAAACGTGGATGGTGAAGAGGTCAGGACCTTAATCAAAGGGTATGGCATTCGCTTTGACATCATGGTGTTTGGAAAGGTGCGTGTGCCATTCAGCATCTATAATATATAAACCTTCTTTAAGAACAGTATCATTTGACGTTTTCATCTTAGTAACAATCTCTCCTGTGCTAAAGGCTGGGAAGTTCAACATTGTACCCACACTCCTCAACATTGGTGCTGGCCTGGGGCTGATGGGGCTGGTAAGTGCTCATCCAGAAGAGGAAATGTAACGGAAATGACCTAGTGTTGCCCTCTATTGTCCTCCAGCACCCAGATTTGTGAAGCTGATGCTAAATCAGATACTTTAAGTTCATTGCAGAGAAACGTGTAGCAGAATTAAACCTTGTGTTTGTGGTTCTCCGAAGGTCACTGTGGTGTGTGACTGGTTCGTTCTGGTTGTAATGTCCAGAAGACACCTATACAGGGAACACAAGTACTCCTATGTTGAGGACATGAGGCTTGTAAGTATTTTTCAGATTTGGATCATTTTGAAAGTGAGTACTGACCTTACTTTTAAACAGTTTATATTTATTGTGCATTTCAAAATACATAAAAGGTCTAATACATTATTAAATAAAACTGACTCTATTTCAGTTTCTATTCCTCTTTATATATAAACACCCACCACCCCCTTGGTTTAAGCCTCATTTATGCATTAAATATGGATTCACACTGAGGCATCTGTCTGTACTCTGTGTTCATTTCATTCATACATGTGCACTGTCTGTCTGAAAGCGTGTGTATATGAGCAGAACCGCGTAATAGCACAGGAAACCATGATGCAGTGTAGCCAATAGTTCAAGCTGAACATGAACATTGATAAAATAAGTGAAAATAATTCTCAGCCCACAAGTATTTAAGACCACTGCTGTTTATACTGATTGCTCTTTTGTCTTGAATGTAGTAAGTAAAAATACATTATTACCATCTCCTCCATTCATACATTGCCTGTAACTGTTTATCCAGTTCAGGGACACGGTGGGTTCAGAGCCTGCAAGGAATCACTGGGTGCTAGGCAGGAACACACCCTGGAGGGGGTGACACACTCACAGACACTTTTGGAGACACTTTTTACCACCGTGTGTTTTTGGACTATGGGAGGAAACCCATGCAGACATGGGGAGAATACACCAAACTTCTCACAGACAGTCACCTGGAGCAGGACTTGAAGCCACAACTTCCAGGTCCCTGGAGCTGTGTGACTGTGACGCTACCTGCTGCGCCACTGTGCCTCCTAGCCATCTCTTCCATCAGTTTGTATTTGGCAGAAATGTTATACTCTGAACTGCTCTCAAACTCTATTGGATTTATCACTTAATATCAATGCCTAGATGTATGTGGGTTTGAAACAGACATTAATTTACGTACATAAGGGGAGTATGAATAAGAATGTGTATTTGGTGTTTTTAGCCTTGTTAGAGTGTGCGTGTGATTATGTTTATGTTAGAAGAGGTATCCTGAGTGAAGAAGCAGCCAGCTTTCCAGCTGCAGGCGAGAAATAGATGCAGGGACTATTTAGACAGTCACAGATCCGAATGGACTGGAATAATGCATATGACGTTGTCACAGAAAAGATGGTGATGGGGGATTTTTATCATGGAAATAATATTTTTATGTAGTTCGTGGGTTCGTGGATTGCCTATTCAAAAGTGTCCATAGGGGTTGTCTGTGTGACTGTGAGTGTTGACCTGTGATGGACTGGTGCCACATCCAGTATGTGCTCCTGCCTTGTGCCCAGTGACTCTGGGTAGGCACCGGCCTCACGGCACCCCTGAACTGGATTAACGGTTACAGATGATGAATGAATGAGTTAATAACTCTAAACAGAGAGGAGTTTTGGGTGTTTAAAATATAGATTTGCGCAAAGGATTTCAATTTGTTTCTGAATTATGCAAAATACATTACTATAAAGTCAGCGGAGCTCCTCTTTGGGATGAAAGGTAAAACGTAGTTTCATGCAGAATGATGAGGCTGAGAATGAGGCTTATATATTTGTTTCTTTGTTCCTTAGCTGTCCAATGAGGTGTGAAGATATGAAGATAAGATGACTGCACCCACCTGCAAACACTGAGCTATTAATACTTTGTTGATTGCACTGAACTTTTTTTAAAATTGTATTTGTTGTTAAATAAACTCAAATTAAAATCAGTCTGTGGCCATTATTGCTGTGTTTACTATTAAATCTAGACACATCTGGATGAGTGTGGAAAGGATTTAAGTGGTGTGTGTTAGGAATATCAGCTTGTTGGCTGGAGTGAATGTTCCTGTGGAGTGTTTCACTTCCTAAATGGTGGCTGCTGGTAACGGTCTTTTCTTCACAGAAAGTTCTGGATTTTGCTGTTGTTCAACGCAGCTTCTGCTTCTTGTTTGTATTTCCCAGACGTGTTTATGGGAGAACACAGACCTGATTTGCAGATGCCTCAGTTCATGTCACTGTGTGGTTTTTGTTCTGGAAGTAGCAGCACCAAGCCCATACTCGCATTCTGGACCTGCCCCCCTCAGCTGATCTGCAGCTCTTTACTGGACCTCAGAAATATCCTGCAACTGCATTGAAATAGTGGTCACACTGCTATGTTCTGTTGATAGAGTGAGGACGCTGAGCAGGCCCGCAGTGAATTCCCTTGGGTTCAAATACATCTGCTGGATATTTATTAACTTGGCATGGTTTTATTTACACAATGTCAAATTCCATTCTGCCTTTTTTAATCCACAGAATAAGATATCATGTTTGTGGTACTGTGCCTTTAAGACTAAAATGAGCTCATTTCAGGCCTTTATTGTGCTACATACAGAAAGCAGTCTGGTACAAGTCTAGGCAAAACACATTGTGGGTGTATTTCAACTGTCCAATCAAAGTGGACAGTCAGCAAAACAGACAATTTGCTGACACCTAGTGGCGTACATGTGTCAGGATTTTTGTATTAAACGCACACCAAACATGGCCACTCCCTTGTGTGGAAGACCAATGTTTGGAGTATAAATAGGTTAATTAATGGAAGGCAGAGGAGTTTGATCCATTCAAAATAGTCATGAGTTATAAAAGAAATGTTGTAAAAATAATAAACACTTTATTAAACATTTAATGAGCTCTGACTTTAAAGGAACACTAGGTTTAGTTATATATTTATTTATTTATTTAACCCCTGGGGCTCCCTCTTGTGTAATTCATGTTTACAGCACTGTACTGAAATCAGTGGGGAGGGATAGGGGTGGTTAGCTACGCTTCTTCTAGTGTTACAGTGCAGTTTCTGAAGTGCTGAGCCCAAAGTCGCAAAGACAGAGACCCTAATCTCCCTGTTACATGTCATGGAAACATCATAATGATTCTGAAGCTGTAATTTTTAGGTAAATATTACGTACTGTTCCTTTAAAGTGATCAGAGAACAGCGCCCTCTCGTGTTTGTTTTCTCTCTCTCTCAGTTTCAGTGAATGATGGCGGCCGCCTTGAGGGGAAGAGTTGGAGCCTTGGTGAAGGTGAGTGCGGAGTGTCGACGTTGACATCGTGGGGTGTTTTAACGTAGAGTAGTCCAACGGCCGGCCCGGGGTGACCCTCTGTCTCGGATAAACACCGCGGGTGGTGTTTATATGTAGGGTTTTGTGGGGAGCATTAGCGGATGAAGCTAATTCACTTTCCAAAGAGGAGCACTAAGCTGGACAGGTCAAACCCTCACTCTCAAATCACAATGCTTTATTCTTTTGGTTATACTAGTGTCTACCGATTAGCAATAACATTAAAACACTTCTTAAACGAGTAACTTGTTTTTATCCACTGACCATCCGAGAGCACATTAAAGTTACTACAGTTACAGCCTTTAACCTGTCTGTTGCTCTGTATAATTTGTAAGTCCCCGTTAATGTAGTGAAATGGGGCCAACAAAGTATGCAGATGACCAACTGGATAACATTCTGCGTTTATTGAATTGTTTGTATTTAAGAGGCCCATTTGTAATGGTGTATTTTCTGTGTACCTCGTCTCTTGAGATAATCTGTATATCTGCCTGTCTTCTCTGAGTCTTCAACCTCTGCATCCTCTGTCATCCACAGGTCTTTTAGAGCTGTCTGACCAAATCTGATAAGTCTGACCCCTCTCTTATGGTTTGTTAGGGAGTCTGTAGCCTACAATTAATAGAATTTCTTTCTGCTTTCATCCATAATTTCAATCCCTGGCCACTTTCTGAACTTCTGACCAACAGGAGATCGACAGTCAAATGTAAAGTAGTAGTTTAAAGAATTTTCAAATATCCCTGTGATACAGCGCAGAGATATGGAACAGAGTAAGACCAACTGGAATTAGGGCTATCGTCATATAGGTTACATGATCTAATGTTAAAGTAGTTTGCAACCTTTCCGCTTTTACCATTGTAGTGACCGTTTCTGTTTTGCCGGACGCAGGGTCTGAGTGGGGTTCGCTTGCAACCACTTGGTGTGCGCTCTCTGAGTCTGACGGCCAACCAGAATGCCCTGGAGTCTCCACCAGCACGAGCCGACAGCACCTTCAAGGTCACCATGTTGCCAGGCGATGGGGTCGGACCTGAGCTCATGACTGCAGTCAAAGAAGTTTTTAAGGTGGGAAGCACACACTTGTTCAACTCAGGAGGCTGCTGCTGAGAGGCTTTGCATGAAACACAGTTACTGCTTCTTGAGATGAGGAGATGATAGCCTAACGTTTCAATGCCTGTTTTTCTAACCTGGACTCTGGACTCTGTTACGATGTGTGACTCCTCTTTCACTTACCTCAGGCAGGTGATGTACCTGTGGAGTTTGAGGAGTTTCACCTGAGCGAGGTGCAGAATATGGCCAGCGAGGAGAAGCTGAATGAGGTGCTCAGCTCCATGAAGAGCAACAGGGTGGCAATCAAAGGTAAAGAGCACAGCAGCTGGAAACTGGAGGCTGTTTCATTAATGTCCTGCGGTTTCCATTGATATCTGCATTTGAATGGAGAAGAGTATGTTAACTGAAACCACTAATGGTCACAACAAAGGGAATCATCCCTAGAACAGACGTTTCATGCAGCTGTGCTGTACTGAGCATAGGATGAACTTTGTCCCAAACACAGAACATTAAACTGGATCTGCTTTGTATCAGTGAATTGTTTTTCTGAATGGCTGCCAGCTCTGTCCAACTGCTGTGTTGTCCATATTCTGGTGTTAAACGTATCACATGGTTAACTATATATCCCCTTTCAGATTCGCTATTAGCTGTCAAATGATTCATGTTTGTGTTTTTACCGCAGGGAAGATTCACACCCCAATGGAGTACAAAGGGGAACTGGCATCGTACGAGATGAGACTAAGGTCCTGCTTCATGCACCACATGTTATGCTTTGAGAAAAGGGATCAGGGAGAGAGATGAACTGTGATAACACACTTGGATGAACCCTCTTTTAAAGACATGATTTTACTAAATTACAGATCACATAGTCTTCTTGTTGGATGATTGTGCATTCAATTTTGGTTCTGATTGGTTGGCTATCTGGTGTTTCTTACAGGAGGAAACTGGACCTGTTTGCCAACGTGGTGCACGTGAGCAGCCTGCCTGGCTACAGCACACGGCACAATAATCTGGACCTTGTGATCATCCGTGAACAGACTGAGGGAGAATACAGTTCCCTGGAGCATGAGGTAGCACACTGGATGAATCAGGAGATTAGTCAGAGGATAAAAGTGCATAATGTTGTTAATGCTAGATGATGATGTAGGGCTGGTCAACATCATCTTTTATGCTTATCCATTTCAGGGATGCGGTTAGGGCTGGGCAATTAATTGAAAATTAATCGAAATGTACATTCAGAACTTCTAATCGACATAATCTTGTCTATATCGATTTATATCAATTATCTGCCACATGAAACAACCTAAACGAAAAGGCCAACCAAGTGCCTCAAGCAGCTCATACCAAAGAAAAACACAGTGTCTGTGGTGTGGACGTGCTGTGTTTTGACTATAATTAAGACGACACTGAACAATAAAAAAGTGAATGCTGTATGTAAGCGCTGAGACCAAAGCACAATCACACACCAAATATAAACAGTGCTCAGAACACAAGAGAGGAATAAGCTCCCAGCAACATTAGAAAAATATCCCAGCTTTAATAGTGGAGCATATTTACAGTACAAGCCTCGTCACTGAACTATGAGGGTCGAAAATACAAAAACAAAATAATCATTCATTAATCATGATTGTCGTAAAATGTACAATTAATCATGATATTGATTTGCGCTCATATTGCCTAGCACTATGATGATGTAAGATTAGCTTGAACCAGATCTGGTTTTTGTTCCTAGTCCATGAGAATACAGGTGTTTTTCAAACGACCCACATTTTGTCCATTGATTTTTATCGTGACCCCAGCAACACAAACACTATAACTATATTATTTAAAAAAAAAAGTGAAGTTGGTTTATTTGTTTCTTGATGCCACTATTAACGATATTCAGAATTTGGGTGAATCCTATTTCTCTCTTTTGGCTAGGGTAGGGGTCTGAGTTCCTGTTGGGAAATAAACAAATGTCAACATTTTCCCCTTTTGAAGTTTATGATAACAATTGTATACTCTTAGTGTAGTTTTAATTTTATTACGACCCGTTATGTAATAACAAGCATACATCATTAGTAGTACAGTGGAACCTCTACCTACGAACTTGATCCGTTCCAAGACCCGGTTCGTAAGTAGAAATGTTCGTTTCTCGAGTCAACTTTCCCCATTTAAAATAATGCAAAAGCAATTAATATGTTCCAGCCCACCCGGAAATTCACCCTTTTTACACTGATATATGTTTACAAAACTCTCAAATTAGTAAAAAAAAATACATGTAGCACTACTAAAAATAAAAAAGAAATACAGTGGTAACAATAATAAATGACTGGCTGGAGGAGTAACACAGGCACTGGCTGTGGGGAGACTAAGCGTAGATACGGCTTAACTTAGCACAAATTTCGATGTCTGCTATTTACACTAATGCTAAATTGCTAAAGCTACAATTTGCTAATCTTAAAAGCTCACTCAAGTCTGGGCGCGCTGGGAGACTCGCCTATTGGGGCCAGTGGCCATTTCCAGCCGTCGGCTCGTTGGAGGCTCAGGTTCGTTTCTAGAGTCATGGTTCATTGGTGGAGGCAAAAATATTGAAATGCCCGGTTCGTATCTTGGAAAGTTTGTTAGCATAGGCGTTTGTAAGTAGAGGTTCCACTGTATGTTGATGTCACAGTGGCTAATTTCCATTTTCACCTAGAAAAAAAAGTTGCAGATTAAGAAGGTGAATTCAGATTTTGAACACAACTCCGTGTAACTTTGTTCCAAAGGTGACACTCAAAAACAAGGTGTAGGCGTAAATATAACAAATGGGATTCATCCTTGAAGTTAGAAGAGCAGCAGCTGGACTAACTAGACGGTGTTGCAGCATAATGTACAGTTTGCTAAAGGATTCCAATTATGCACCTGTTCATTTTGTGTTTATATGCCTGTAAAAAAATAATTCATTCATTATCTGTAACCGCTTATCCAATTCAGGGTCGCGGGGGGTCCAGAGCCTACCTGGAATCATTGGGCGCAAGGCAGGAGTACACCCTGGACGGGGCGCCAGTCCTTCACAGGGCAACACAGACACACACACACATTCACTCACACACTCACACCTACGGACACTTTTGAGTTGCCAATCTACCTACCAACGTGTGTTTTTGGACTGTGGGAGGAAACCGGAGCACCCAGAGGAAACCCACACGGACACGGGGAGAACACACCAAGTCCTCACAGACAGTCACCCGGAGCGGGAATTGAACCCACAAAAAAAAAAATCAGTTACTAGTAATATTTTTCTCTGCGACCCATTTTTTTTGGCTTGTGACACAGCATTTGATAAACCCTGGAATACAGCACACATCCTCATGCAATTAAAACATTGACATTATTATAATATAGTATTATATAGTATAAAAGCACAGTTGCAGAATTGTGTGTTAAATGGTCTGCAGACAGTGGTCTAATAATGACTGGCATGTGGTTTACAGAGTGTCTCTGGTGTTGTGGAGTGCCTTAAGATCATCACCAGAGAGAAATCTCGCCGCATCGCCAAGTTTGCCTTCGACTATGCCACCAAGAAGGGACGCAGCAAAGTAACAGCAGTTCACAAGGCCAACATCATGTGAGTAGAAAATAGCCTGAGCTTAGCATATCCACAGGATTGTACTTAGCATATATACAGGACACTTTCACATCAGAGGTTTCAGAAACCATTTAAAAAATCATAGATTCAAGTTTTCATTTTTGAAATGCTTTTCAGCATTAAGCTCTCCTCTTTCTTATCTTGTGTTTGACTTTCTGAATTAATTTTCTAGGTCTGTTCTGGACTTACTCTACCTGTGGTAGGTCTTTGTGTGAGAACCTTCTGTACTAACACTTGCCTCCTTCATTCTGAACTTAACAGGAAGCTTGGAGACGGGCTCTTCCTGCAGAGTTGTGCTGAAGTTGCTGAGCTTTACCCCAAGATCAAATACGAGAACATCATCATCGATAACTGCTGTATGCAGGTAGAAAAATCCCTCGCAGCACTCGGCAGCCTTTGGATTTATTCATCCGGTGTAGATGGTTTCACATTGAGTTTTTTGATTTGCAGTTAGTCCAGAACCCGTATCAGTTTGATGTCCTGGTGATGCCTAACCTCTATGGGAACATTATTGATAACCTGGCAGCAGGCTTGGTTGGTGGAGCCGGGGTGGTTCCGGGAGAGAGCTACAGTGCAGAGTATGCTGTGTTTGAGACGGTCAGTACCTAAGCTTCACCATCTATTGCACTGTGACTGCAGTGTCCAGATCCAGGCTGTAGCTAAGATCCAAGCTGCTTCTAATCTGTGCCGATTTTACTAAACCAAGTCTTTAACCAGTTCTACTTCTCTACTGCATTGTTGGAGAGGGGACAACAGGAAAATGCAAAAAACTCATTCTTTGTCTCTGTCTGTCAATTAGGGGGCCAGGCACCCGTTTGCACAAGCTGTAGGAAGGAATATTGCTAACCCCACTGCAATGCTCCTGAGTGCTGCAAACATGCTCCGACATCTAAAGTAAGTTTCTGATAACTGTGTATTAGCCACTGAAAACTAAATGGTCTGTCATTTTTACAGTTTTCTCTGTAGTTTAAACTGGCTGTATTGGCCACTGCATTTGAGGCTGATGTTTTTGAGATTGGTTCCTGTTCTGATAAAATAGATTTGGGACATTATAAACCTTGCGTGTTTTGCAGCTTGGTTTCTTTTGGAACTCTGTATGAAGAAGGGCTGTACAATCTGGAGCACTGTTCACTGACAGCACCTCTAAGACATGGACATTAAAGATGGTCACATAGAAAATGGCAGATCTAGTCCTTTTAATGCCCACTAAACAAGATTTTAGACTATAAAACACACACCATGTATGTCTAGGGCAGGGGTCGGCAACCCGCGGCTCCAGAGATGCATGCGGCTCTTTGATCCCTCTGATGCGGCTCAGCTTTTGAAAATAATTAATGATTTTTTAATTAAAATGTGTTTTATATTAATGCGTTACATTTTGAAAATTAATTCTATGAAGATTATGGCGATCTTGTAACATCTAAAATATTTTGTCGCTCTTAATACTCGTCACAACTTCCAATGTGCATAACCCGCCAGTGTGCGGTTTCTTGAACTTTTTGACAGCTGACTGCACGGTGCCAGTAAAATGATGACGACACGCAGAGAGGACAGTATTTTTGTTTACTGCCAGTGGATAATTTAAGTTCGGCGTTTTTTTTTTCCATTACTACAAGGACTCAAATAGACATTGAGTATTTTACTAACCTTCAACCCAACGTCTTTATTTCGGAGTTAAAAATGTTTTGTTGCATGCAGAAATGTTATTTCATTTTCTCCGCAGTCGTTCATTGATTTCATAAATGTAACACAGTATTGTTTGTTTATACATAGTACAAAGGCAAAAAAAAAAACCTGTTATGCGCAGTGTTATTTCATTTAGAATTTCAAAAGTGTTTTGTGGTTCCCACTGTTTTCTTTACTGTGTGAAATGGGTCCAAATGGCTCTTTGAGTGGTAAAGGTTGCCGACCCCTGGTCTAGGGCTAATCCTAATATCCTCAGATCATCAACACTGAAAGACTTCAGTTAAACAAAACAATCAGCTCTGGCTTATTTTTGTGTTTCAGTTTGGAGTACCACTCTAACATGGTGTCCGAAGCGGTCAGAAAAGTAATCAAGCAGGGCAAGGTAAGATAATACAGCTCTGTGTGTGTATATATGTGGATGTTTGTTGTGTGAAAATGACTAGTGGGGGGTGTGTTTGGGTGTGTGTGTTGATAAGTCAGCCTGGGTAGAGACATCATGTTACTATTTCACTAACACACTCCAAACTCTGTTAATGCCCCGTGCAGTCGGCAGGCAGTGGACAGGTGTCGTCCTATTTATTTACTATTTATTTAAACCTGTTAGGGATGTGGAGCGTTCCTCTCCACTCACAGTCTGTGTGTGTGTGTTTGTGTCTCAGGTGCGGACGCGAGATCTTGGTGGTTACAGCACTACGGGTGATTTTGTCCGTGCAGTTGTTTCCAACCTGCGTCACCTGCCCAATTACTGAGGACCCCACTGTGTGATCCTACTCGGTGACCCACCACCCCCTACCCCCCGCCCCTGGTTTTAAGGAGTTCTTTTGTGAATCTGGTCTCTGGTCCTTGCCCCCGATTCTCCCTCTGATCACTTCAACTGCTTCTGCTTTGCATCATATCGTCTGCTGAAGAGCCTTCTCTATTCCTCTCTGCTTTTCAGCTTTTTGGATTTTTGAAGGCTCGCTTATCCCACATCCACCCAAACTTCCCCAACATTCCCAATATCCCCCAGCAAATTCAAATTTCGGTGGAGGGGTGTCACACCCTCCATGATCCACAGTGATCTGCACGTGGAGACTAGATTATAAATGTGACAATGTTCTATTGTCTGGTCACTGTCCCAGCAGACAAGCAACATGACAGCAGTGCATCACTGCGCTATATTTTCACAATTAAGAATCAAAATATTCACCTGCTGCATCCAGCAGATCCAATCACACGGGACTGGGCTCTTTTGTAAATGAAAGTGAAGTTGGTCAGTGTTAAATTATGAAATTTGGAGCTGGAGACAGAGTCCAGCAAGATGGCCTCTATATGCCTAGTGCTTGACAGCCTTGGGTGAGGCCAGTCCCATTTGAGCAGTTTAAACATATGACAGTCCAACAACATTTCTATCAAACAGAGTGAGAAGATGCTCAGGAATGTGTCTGGGATTATGTAATGACTTAATTGTTGCCCTTTTTTCATGGCGCTGACTGCTGAGGAGTGAGCTGTCGATGCAGTCAACGTGGAGAAGGGATGTGTTGTTGTTTGGAGCTGAACTCTTGTTTAAACTGTCCCAGCAGTGTTCGGCCTATGACTGAGTCATCTTCGCTCTTTGAACTATTATTATCTCCAGCCAGACTTTATAATGTTTAACCAAACCTGAGGTGACGAGTCTTTCTTTAAATGTGCTGTTAAAACACAGAGCCCCTCATGGTTTTGATCTGTAACTCACTCACTCATGTTTAGCAGGTTGAGGATTCTCCACAATGAGGTCTTTTTTTTTTCTTTTTTACTCTGGAATGGCTATCCACTGATGTATAACATTCCATTGCTCACAGCATTGAATAACCTCAATAGAAAGGCTCTGAGCAGTTGCACCTGAGTCTGAGGTCACATTGTCTAATGCTATGCATTGGCTAGAGGGTTATCCTAGCATTTCAGTCACATGATTTATTTTATTTTATTTTTTTGCGCTGCCGTCACCATTTAGGGTCTAGCTTGGCAGCAGAGTACCAATGCAAATAATGTGAAAGCTGGATATATTTATCTCATACACAGCCCTTCTCCCTGTGCTGTAGAGTGTCTTGCAACTTTTAAAAGCACAGAAGTCCACTGCCTCTTCATGTCAGAGGGTTAAAGGGTACCATTGTGTTTCATAAAGAGTGGGGGGAAGCTATTATCAGCAAGATCTAAAGGAAACCTGTTAGTTTGGTTGTCTTCAATGCATTTCTTGGGCACTTATGACAAAATATGACAGCTTATACATACAAATATTTTATTTGTCTCATTTGTTTCAGGGAAAAGATTGTTGGACAATAATGATTTATCACAACTGTCTGCCTAAATTACTTCTCTGCTGTCGATTCAATTTGAATAAATTAGTTCTCCTTGCCTGAAAATGGGAGATTATTAGTGTTTTTTCCACACCACTGTGAAACCAAAAGTGAACCTCAAATGTCATACACACTGTGTTACACGGTGTATGTTATAAATAATGATTTCTCCATTCACATAGTGTGTTGTAGATCTGATTATAAAACCATTTATATTTGGCTATAAGCTTCAGGTCCCCCTGTTGAACTAGTGTATTTTTGAGTGTCATTTTTATCTGTGGATTGTACTATGTAGAGAGTACGTCACTATTTGTGCTCAAATCTGAGCTCCTCTGTACTGACTTGAGTTGCGCAGAACAGACCTGATTACAAATGTGAATTTAATGTTTTGGAAGAAAGAATAACTCAATGTAAACAGCTCAGTATGTGAGAGTTGGGAGTTAGTCCTCAAAATGGCAGCTACTGTAAACAAAGGTATCATGTGAAATGCAAGGATAAATCCCCCTGGTTCTGAACAGTGGAGCTGGGTTCTCTGAAGAGATCGAGCTCCTTCCAGCACATGTAGGATGATTGTGATTCAGAAATAATCCACCATCATCAGCACCTGACCTCTCTGATGTTTGTGGCAGAATGCCATCAGTCCCACACAGCAATGATTCCAGAAGGGCAGAGGCTGTTCCTGCAGCGAAGAGGAAAACGTTCTGGAGCGGGTCTAATGTGTTTCCCTGGTTCTGGTCAGTGTGTGGTGGTAACCTGTGTGTGTGTGTTTGGTTCAGGTTCGAACAGCAGATCTGGGAGGTTACGCTACGAGTGCGGAGTTCACAAGAGCAGTCATCACTAATCTGTCTGCGTGAAGGAACTTCACCAAGACCCTACACTCCACACCTGCTCCGAACCTTCAACAAAACTCTTCGTCCTCCACATCTGCTCAGAGCATCTTCACGATTAAAGCATGACTTGGATGAAACAGAAATTATAGTTTGATGGAGGACATGAATTACCAGAGCATTTACAGTTAATAAAAAAACACTGGCCTACATCAGTCACGTTGCTGTCCACAGACTGGATAAGAGGAGCCTGGAAAGAACTGACAGGGTGCTGTGTTATATGTATTCTCTGCTTATATGGAATGTTTGTTTGCTGCTTATTTATTCGTTGACATCAATAAATTTCAAAAGCTCAAAATTATCAATCACTGCTTCATTTTTTAAACTGAAGATAGCACACTCATTCTTAATGTTATTAACAAACACACTTGCTCACTCATTCACCTTTTTCTGGTTAAAGTCTAAACACTTAGTGTGGTTGTTTGACACTGGGTGCTCAAATGTGATGGCTTAGTTTGATGCCATTTTTAATGAGAAACAAGATGCAGCATACAGAAAACGCGTTCTAGCTAGAGTTTCAAACCTATATTTCAGCCCAGTAAATTCACTACAAATAGTTTGTCTAAAATGTTTCACCCTTAACAGTTATGTGAATTGTCATAGGAATATTGTTTTCTTACCAGACAATTAATTTCATACCTTTTGTGTTTACATACTCCTAATGTTATATTCATCCAGGTAATCTCTAATACATTCAGCTACTCGCTACAGCAGGTGACCACTGAATATTATTCTGAGGCTGTAATTGCTGCATTCACACTGCTGTAAAAATATAAGAAAATGTTGAAGTAGTCGAAGGTATTTTTAAGTATTCAAAATACGTTACTCATACTGAGTAATGGAACAGAATACGTTACAAAATACATTTGAAAAGTAAGCAGCTAGCGTCGCAGTCACTCAGCTCCAGGGGCCTGGAGGTTGTGGGTTCGAGTCCCACTCCGGGTGACTGTCTGTGAGGAGTGAGGTGTGTTCTCCCCGTGTCCGCGTGGGTTTCCTCCGGGTACTCCGGTTTTCTCACACGGTCCAAAAACATACGTTGATAGGTGAATTGGCGACTCAAAAGTGTCCGAATGTGTGTGTGTGTCTGTGTTGCCCTGTGAAGGGCCCCCTCCAGGGTGTATTCCCGCCTTGCGCCCAATGATTCCAGGTAGTCTCTGGACCCACCGCGACCCTGAACTGGATAAGAGCTTACAGATAATGAATGAAAAACTTTAATCTCGAACAAACCTATTATTAGACACATTAACCAGATGGAGTTGTGTATTTATCCAGCTTCTGAATTATGAGGTGCATCCACCAGTTGGCGCTGTGTAATTCAGTTTTTTCATTATAATATTCTTTCACCAGGTGTCGCTATTTATCCAGGTTGTGAATATTTGGTTCATCCACCAGATGGTGCTCTGTATTTATCCCGTGTTTCATTATTCGTTTAACCCACTAGGGGGCGCACTGTAGTTTTTCCCGGGAATCCGGCGCTCCTCACCACGGAGCCACGACATGGCGGAGTAGGAGCGGCGGACAACAGCGAGCAAGTCGTGGAGTAAGCGGGATAAAGCGGATAAACGACGCTGCGGAGAAAACGGGAACGCAGACCCGGGGCCTCAGCGGACACTGGGAGTGAGAGTGGGAGCTTTTCGGCGCTTCTCTGGAGATGTAAGTCGGGTCGGATCTCCGGTTCTGAGCGGCGCTGCGCTGCGGCCCCTCGCCCCGAACACGGCTCTGATCCCGGGCAAAGCAGTCTGGGGGCCACCGGGTGCGGGAAACCCCCCAAAACCACAGAAGCCTGCCCGCAGCGGCTTTATCCACACCGGCCACGGGTCCGCAGGGCGGAAGGTGAGTTCTCCGCGACGGATTTCAGCCAAAACAAACTTCTGCCTCAATTTTTTTTGAGCCAGTTTTCCTTTTTTCCCGGGACGCGTCCCATTCACAGACGCGCCCCTTAGTTAGGGTACCTCGCTGCTCCGCCCCTAGATCTCCCAGAAACTAATCAGATCAACGAGAAGGCGACGTTTATGTGAATCCAAAACCCTCAGAAGACTCGCCCCTTCCTTCTCGTCGGGGCTGAGACTGAAACGTCTCTGTCACCATCCGTTTGTGGCAGCAGTGTAATTTTAGATTTATGATCTGCTTCATGATTGTCAGTGATATGTTGTTTTTTTTTTTATACCTGGCCCCTGGGTCAGCCGCTTGATGTTACACTGAGCTAAGATTAGACCTTGTCCGATTTCGTGTAACTTTCTGGGATCTGTTATTAGAAATTCAGGATAGAGTTTGTGGAAAACTGAGAAGTGTCATTAAAATGAATGTGGATTAGACACAAGGGTAAGTTTGTTCTTGCCACACACACTGGGACCTGTACAGTACACTATGTAGGGAACATGTAGGAAGCATATAGGGAATGTGCAGGTCATTTGGGACACGACCCTCTGTTACTCGAGCAGTGTGCTGTCTTGTTAGGAAGGAGAGGAAGGCTGAAGTGGCTGGGAGGGAAAAACTGAAAGGGGGAAGAGGAGGAGGAGGAGAGGAAGAAAGACCCGGCCCAGGGCTTTTCTCACAGTAAATACACACTGTACAATACACCAGAGGACAATGGGACTCCAGTGTGTTCGCGCTCCGTGAAAAGTACACATATTGATCAGCGCTTTGTGGGCTCTCTGTTTGTATGTGTGTAGTCAGGGGAGGGGGCCTGGTGTGGCCTGGTCTGATCTGTGGAGGGGATATATGGAGGGGGGCTTTGTGTAACACAAGGCCAGATATTAGGTTGATCACACTACCTCAGTAAAGTTGAACCCCAGAAGTCCAGCCTGCCTCCGCTGTCCCGCTCCCAGGTTCTCTGTCTGTGTCCCATTCAGCTCGAGATGGCTTTTATTTTCTAGTTTCACTCCTGACTGACTGCAGAACTTCTGCTTGGAATGTAGGTTCAGGACTAGTGTACGCAGCTCTGAATCAGGACTTCAGACTTTTCTGTGGCTGAGGTCTAGACTTCTTTAAAATATCATCTCTCATCATTTACTGCATGAGACATAAACAAAGTCTTGGAGAGGGAATTGCACTGAAGAGTCATAGTCAGTGGTGATAGTAACCAAATGTCTACCTTTTAAAAGAGTCTAGTGGGAATTATTTGGGTTGGGTTGGCTGGGGGTGTATCTGAGGAACCTTTCTAAAGTTCCCTGTACAAATGTAGAAACTTTAGATGTGGAAATGTCAAACCCCACCTTCAAACTAGTCACGAATTCTGGTGTGAGTTCAGACTGTTGTTGAAACAGGGTGAAGCTTATATCAGAGATGAAGTGGGAGTGATGATTGATGAGAGTGATGGATTGATTATTGATAAACTACAGGCGCTATGATGTTAAAGGGGGGCTTGGTCCAGGATCTCACACTGCAGAGTTGGATGGCATGTGATGTGATGGTCTATATCAGAAGTGCATTCTTTCTGGTAAATAGCCGAGCTGTGTGGTATGGGATGCAACCGATGTGTGTGGGAACATCAGTTAGGTCAGGGCTGGTGCTGGCTGATTAATTCTGGATCACAAACACCACTCAGACTCATCCATTTATGTACTGAATGGAGCTCTGTCATTCCAGAGAACACAGTTCCTCAGCTCCACAGCTCAGGCTTTAAACTCAACAGGAGTATACCTGGGAGCTGTTGCACCTCTGAGCTGATTGTGTGCTGTGTTTAATTGCAGTTGTAATTGTTGTCGCTCCTGTTGCTTATTGCACCTTTAATGACTGCCTTGGCTGATGCCAGGCTGGTTCTGAAGCTCGTGGCACTGGGCCATGTTCCGGAGGGAAGTTGTTTGAGGCCAAGTGTAATTTCCCACTGTTTGATTGCTCTGGTCTGGAGCGTCTGGGCTCGAGTTCCTGCTGGATCAGCTCGTCGTGTCTGCTCCTGTCCCCCTGGAAGCCATTAGGTTACGAAACACACCTTGCAGCCTGGCAGCTGGTGCTGCAGGAGGTGGAGCTCAGGGTGGTTTCCCTCACAACAGATTTCCCCCACACACACAGTGTATGGTTTGCCGTGGTCAGGCTCGGTACATGTTTACTTGTTTGAGTGTTTGTTTGACAGGAGCAGTCAGCAGGTCATTACCTCACCTGCAGCAATGCTGTTCCAGCTGATTGTGGTGTTTTTAAGTGGAGAGCAGACCCTGTGTTGGTTTTCCTGGCCAAGTTTGGGTTCATTTTTGTGTTGTGTTGGGTGTTGTTGGGTAATTCTTCTCGTCCATGCCGTGACACAAGACAAACAAACATACAAACACAAATTTGGGCAGCTTGGGTTGATGGGTGTTTCCGGAAACTGAAGATTGCTTTGTGTGTGTGCGCGTTTTGGCAGGACTGGATTTAGCAATGATTGTGTCACATTATGCATCATCAGTGTGACCACATGGACATGTGCTAATGCGTTAAATGTCAGGGGTAGGGTGCGTCTGACTGGGCATTTCTAGTTATAGCCACAAACCCTGAGATATTTGTTTGTTTATAATGTCTAGCATTGGCTGTCGCTCAGGACCTTTAATATAAGTGTTGTTCTGTACTGAATACTGCATTACAAACAGATAGATGTGCCTCAGGGCAGAGTGTAGAGGCGATGGCACTTTGCTAGGTGTTTGTTTAAGAGTCTAAATCGGAGTTTGCTTTATTTCATATGTTCTTAAGTCTATTAAACGTCTGCTGTATTTCACAGTATTGCTCTCCTCTCGATGTAGACTTGGCAGTCCTAAAATGGGTAAAGCTTACATCAGCTCTGTTCGTGTTTGAGCTCGCAGTCACTCTGAGCCTCACACAAGACGTGCCCTGAGTAAAACTTGGTCTCATTTATGAGGCACACACGGAGTAAAACTTGCGCTTGCTTTGAGGCTCACCCAAAGTAAAACTTTCACTCGTTTTGAGGTTCACACTGAGTAGTGTTGTCATGATGCCAAAATTATGACTTTCAATACAATACCTGCCAAAATATCTCAATACCGATACTGAAACGGTACCATGGCAAAAACCTGAAACATCAGGAAAAGTAATGTTCGTTCTCTACAAGCTGATCGCTGTAGGCAAAATTGCTCGTATCCGCTTGTTAAGTGTGAGGCCACAAGTGCCGTTTTGCGGATTCCGGGTCCAATTGCACATTCAGCCCAGTGTCATACATTCATAAGACATGGTTTTACTGTTTGGATAAAGCTGAATGTCTCAATCAATTACGTGATCTCAGTTCAGGAGTTTAGAAAAAGGAATAAATTCAACATAAAAGAAGCAAACCTGTCTTTGGAAGCACATTCTGATCTGAGTGATCTGCCGTACGGACTGAAAAGTGCTGCTTCATCTCTGGGAACAGAGGAGCTGTGTAGAGAGACCTCTGTCTCCCGCTGCTATGTCTCTGGGAACAGAATAACCACAGAGAGAGCTGTATCTCCAAATCACGGTCAGTCCCAGTGTTCTAACGGGTTGTGCTACCGGCGATTCTCTTCTATAAAAAGTAGCTAAAGTTTGTACAGAACGTTGCTAGTCAAGTCTTTTCTGGTTGTTTTTTAATATCTCACTAGAAGGTCTGAAATGTCACTAAAACTAGCAGCAAAATCATTGAGGAGATAGGAGGCAAAATGCTGTGGGTGCACACTGCCCCCCCGGTCGAATATTAAGACCATGCCTACACAGTCTCTAGAGAGGTGTGATGAGGGCATTTTGGTGATATGAGGAATGTTTTATAATATTTTTGCTTTTAGATTTCTATTTAAACTTTATTGAACACTTTGCATAACATTCAAGTTTGGCATTATACGTAAAATATATCAAAATATTTTCAGAGGATGCACACAGGCCACTTGAGTCATTCACATTTTTACAGTACATATTCAAACCCTACTGAGAATTGCCAAGCTAAAATAATTTCCCTCTTAATGTGATATTTGAATTGCTTAAACAGCAACACCAGCTGCCCTTAAGCCCCGCCTCTTTTGTTCTCGCTCATTTGTGTCCTGGGGTAACAGCTGCTGTACATCGTGACATAATGAAGGCAGGCCATTTTATAGAACGGCCTAAACAGCATAACATAAATTTGCACAGATAATGTTCCTGTACAGTGAGAAACTTGGTGTAGTTTAATAGACTTTCTGATCTTGACATTCAAATATTGTCATGTGTAAAGTGAATGGACTTTGAATGATTATCTCAAAGTCCAGTTAATTGATAAATAATTAGATATTTGGGAACCCTTACCAAAATGTACTTTTTAAGGAAAAATAATCTTGTTTTTCTGTAGTATTGATCTGTATAACTTTCCTTTAGTGCTTTATTAAACTTTATGCTTGTTTAGTGACAAATGTAACTACATGTCAGAATTGTGTATAAGATTCGTAATGGGCAAGAGTAATGGGTTTATATCTGCCTCGTCACCGCCTCAGGTGAATTTTTAATAGTTAATGCTTCCACGCATAGCAACATAAATCATTCAAAATGTAAAGGTAATTGGGAAAAGAATAAGAGCACAGTTGTTGTCCCAATTGCCGTTTTCTTGTGTGAAAGACAAATGCAGAAAATTCAGATAAATAAAAAGGTGTTCTGCTCTACATAGGCTCGTGGATGTGTGTCTCACTGCTGTTTCAAATTGTGTTTAGCTCTGCCCCAAGTACTTGTCACAAACTTTTAAATGGAGTCTTCTAACATGGATTACTTGTTTGTTAGACTTTTCTCACATCAACAGTCAAAAACGACCAAAAGAATAAAAGTTTAACTTCCATATCACGTGTTTGTTAGGTATATAAAAAATCTCACTCTTTAAGATCCCTTGAGGAAAATTGTCTCAGGGTGATATCAGTCCTGAATTGGATACTGAATTGGATTTGAAAGGTGTTGAGTTTCAGTGCTCTGCTCCAGAGTCGTCTGAGGCCTTAGCACTTACCTTAGCATCATAATGAATAATGTGGTCATGTAGCGGTAAAATGATTATAGCCCATCAGGCTCTGAGATCAGCTGGCAGACTTGATCTGGACAGGCTCTGGTGAACTCTGGTGACCTCACCATGCTCTCTGCGGAGACGGTCTTCCTGTCACGACTTGCGGCTGATATCTCCAGCGTCCGGCTCAGCTCATCTGCGCTCTGTTTTTCTGAACAGGGACACTCAGGAAGCTCCTTCCTGAGAAAGTCTTTATCCAATTACAGATGTGGCGAGGATAAGCTGGTGGGCCAGTGGTGGGTGGGTGTGGCCTTCCTCCGATGTGCTCTAACTAGATATTTGAAGCCCACGTCTTGGTTGTGTGACCAAATGAAATGGGAGAAGGAAAAAAAAAAGTCCTCAGTTATAGTGCCTTAGTGAATTAGCATGCAAACCAATATTATGTCAGCTACATACAGTATCACATACAGTCAGCGCTGTGTATCTAGGGATTCGGCCATGGATGGAAAATATTCATATCCTGAGGTCCAGCTTTATGGATATTGTTCTGATAACTTACCAAACATCATTATATTGTTTCTGTAAAGCAAAACGAACTTTGCAGTCTGATTAAATAATTCAGACACACATGGTGCTTTTCCACTGCATGGAACCTACATAGCTCTACTCGACTCGGCACGGCTCTTACTTTTCCATTGGCCAAGTCTGGTACCTGGTTCTTGGAACTGGGAATGTTTTCAGTCCCAGCTTTCTCTGGGTTCCAGCGGTGCAGAGTAGGTACTAAACTGTGATGCGTAAAACTTGCAGAACGCTGATTGGCCAGAGAGACATGTCAATCACCACAAAATGCAGAGCTCATTCAAATCCAGCTCAATCTCATCGATTGTTAAATCAACAAGGTCTGATCTGTGAGAACTGGGGCATGGAGTTGTGTTCAGTCCAAAAAACAACAACCACACGCGAGTACGTGATTAGTAAACAGTGCCTAACTTTACTGCTGCCGTTGTTTTATTTTTCAAAGCCAGCGATTCCTGTTAAAGATGGGTTTTTTCAACGTATTCGGCTCCATTTCATGGGGGAGCCCTGCCAGTGGAAAAGCGATAAGATTTAAGCGTGCCGAGCCGTGTAGAGCCAGACCCAAGCAGTGGAAAAGCACCATAACAGTGATTGCTGTAAGAAAACTTCATGCTGAAATGGAAAACATCATCAGGAAGGAAATCACTGTTAAATGGGAACTCCACATTATTTAGAATGCTTTGCTCTGAATGGGTTTTTTTGCTGCTGTTTTATTTACAGCTAACACTCTTTAGTCTGTGATGTAGCTTTCAGAGGCATTAGCCTCTTCACTCGTTTGGTTCCATTCACCACCACTCTGAACAATTAACTTGGCAAGTTTCTCAGGAGGGAGCCTTTCACAGCAAAGCTCTAGATTACTGTTTACATCGTAACCCCTTAATTATTTAGAAATGTTGTAAAACTGGTCTTGTTACCTTTTATTGTAATGTATCTACAGTAAAAGCTCAATGATCTTCTGGTGCTGCTCAAATGCTGAAGATCAGCTGGTTTTTCCAAGCCCTGGAGTCTGATGACACTAGTGTGAGATTCTGATATTCTGAGATGTTCCAGGAGCTGTGACAGCGTGCTGCACTGGAGTTGTAGCGAGGTGTGGAAAGATGCTTTATCTAAATATGGAGATGTGGAGACAGCGGTGATGAACTTGTAGAGGCACGTCTGTGTGATGTCATCCCTGCTCTCTGCGAGCATTCGTATCATCATTGACCAAGTTCACATTCTTCCTTATGAATTCCTTTCATGTCCCTCTGGGCTGAAACTGATGTGACCAGTTTGGCTGTGTGCAGAATGACTGAGCTGTGAACTGTCCAATCACAGCCCTAGTTTCCTCTGTCTGGAATCCTATTGGCCACCCTCCAGTTTGAGGATACTGAAAAGGGACCAATTATGGACTCACCTCCGGAGTGTATGAATGAAGGCTTGGCATGTGGGCAGTTTTTCGATCGGACGTGGAGCAGTATGTGGAGGAGACTGTGTATGTGTGTGAAGGGGAGTATAAGCTGTGGTCTGTTTGTGCAGTGGGCAGCAGTAGTGTCCGCTCACTAGCCCGGCGTGGTCCAAACGCAATGAAGTAGTGCATTGAGAAAAATTCTCTCACTCTGTCTGTCTCTCACACACACTCACACCCTCATAGTGAATGCCCCACAGGACACACACTTGGGTATTAATAAACTGTGAATGGGGACAGAAAAACAGTTGCCTATTATATCTCAGTGCACTGCCCTCCGCTCACCAAAGAGGGAATCCGAGGGGAAGACTCTTCTAACGGGGCCTGTTATTTGAAGCAGCTTCACAAATAGATGTACTGTTCTGTCGAGAAGTCAAAGATCACTCTTGATTTCTTGCTATACGATATTACCTTATGTGTGGGGGCACTCTTGGGCTGTGTGAACCTCATGAGTGAAGGGTTTTCTGCGCTGTGCAGTTCGGCACAGTGCACACAGACACACGTTAATAAAAAAAGGTTTTTGCTGGAGGAAGAGACCATTTAAAAATCAACGAAATAAGACTCTACACTGTTTAGAAACATGGCTGGCCAGCTAACAGGCACTTGTGGTTTAGTACACCACAGCAAACCTCAACGGGAGCTTGGTGTCCAGTTTATCAGCAGAAAAGGTTGGACTAAGATCGTGTTCAGAGTTATCAACTTCGGTTCAAATAAAATGAACCCTGGTGCTATTGCTCTGTTAGTGTGGTTCATTGGAGTAAGTGTGAACACTTATTTTCGAAGTGTGCTGTGCACCAAACAAGCGGACTGAGACCATCTGAGGTGGGTTTCAGTCTGTTTGTAAACAAACTTTGGTAAGGTTCATTTCAAGTATGAATACTACATGAACCAAAGGCGTCTGTACGAACCAAACACAGTAATCCACGTCCCAGGATTTAATAATAAATCTGTGAGGGAACAGAGTGCGATTAAAAACAAATAATGCACAGAGAACAGACCTAACCACTTCTCTCTGTAGTGAAGCTGCATTGCTTCGTGCAGTGAATAAATTTAGGCTGTTCTGACTCCTTTTATCCATTTTATCGCCTCTCGCTGTGTTTATAGATTGTAAAACGAGCCCAGCTGAAGGCTCGCAAAATAAAAGTCATACTTGCATCACATGTCACTTTTTTTTTTATAGCTTACTTTGGTTTGATTGTAAACATGTTGGTGTGAACTCAAACCAAACCAGGTGTAAAATGTAACAATGTGTCATTTTCTTGTTTGGCCTGGGCCAAGGGAACAAAAAAGTCTGAACACCCTGAATTACTAGAAACAGACTAAGCTTGATTTGGTCAAGGAACATTTTCCCAACTGCTAAACCGAGCTGATTCCAATCTAAAGAAGTTGTTGTGTTGTATAGTGGTGCAGTGCTGTAACTCTGGTTGTAGACATCATCTCTGAACAATCAAGGCCCTGGAACCCTCCTTTTTTTTTGACTCGACTGCTATTAGAGTAGCTAGGAATAAGTGACACACCCCACCCCAGTCAGACCCACTGTAGCTGTCTGTGCAAACCCTGCGGACACAGAGTTGCTGAGCTTGGTTCCTCTGGGACAGTTGACTCACAACAGCCCCGATCTCAGACCAGCCTTTGTTTAAGTGCGTACGTAGATCTGTTCTGCTGGGGCGCCTCTTCAACCGAGCAGTTTCCAGAAGGATCTATCACAAACAATGCACCTGTTGAAGGCTGTGCAGGTTCACAGCTCAGTTGAAATAGTTCTGGTATTGTGTATTGTGTTGTGTGAGAGAGGAACCTGAGAGGAACTTGGTCGTCCTGTGACTGTGGGCTGATTTCACCCTGATTAGGTTTTGGCTTCAGGCAGGCAGAGGTGTGTGTGTGAGAGAGAGAAAACACTGTGTGTGTGTATATATATATATGTATATGTATGTATGTATATGTGTGTGTGTGAGCACACTGTCTCTCTCTCTCTGTCTGTTAATAGGTTGTTGCTCATGAATCCCTCTGACTAGAGACCATGCAGCTATCTGGAGCCTGTTAAGGGGGTCTGCTCACTTGTGATCATATCTGAAGTTATCATATCTGATGAACTGCATGTAGCCTGCTGAGATTTCCATTCTCTCTCTCTCTCTCTCTCTCTCTCTCTCTCTCTCTCAAAGCAGACATTGCTCACAACAGGAACTGTTTGAGCAATAGGTTATGGTTGCTGCCTCTGCATAGGTGCATTGTCATGCTGAAAAGCATGTTCTCTGTTCACCTCATGAAGTGCCTCCTTAAAAACTTATGAAACTGACTCCCACTCTCTCTAGCTGTTCTGCTGCCTATTGTACAGGCAGGACAAAGCCCACACTCAAATCAGGGATGCTCTGCAACTTGGCATTGTGCAGACGTCAGATAGAGTTGGGTTGTTTTTGGTTTGGTTTAGTTGGTATTGTTTATATAGGAATACATTTTAATTGGAATTTTCTGAAAACTCTTACCCCTGTTGATCTGCACATAGAACACCTTTGTCTTTTACTCACCTGATGATTATGTGGTGAGGTAAATATTCAGCAGTTGCGGTTACCTATGTATTACCTATGTAATGTTAGGCCAGGTAAAGCATGGATTAGCCACGCTTATCCACTGCTGCTTCCTCTGCGGAGGCTGCTCACAGGCCTTGAAGCTTTCTTCATGTCTGCAAACACTGATGAGTGACAGAAGGGCAGAGTTACACTGAGCGAAAACCAACGTGGCCCACGGATTAGGACTGGGATTATGACAGCCCACTGTGAGGGACAGCTCTGAGAGAAATGCAGGGATTACAGCTGAGAATCATCAAGTGACACAAAACCAAGTAACTGAGCCATCTCCAGCGTTCAGTCTAATCCTGTCTGCAACTGATACGGGCGGTCCCTCGAAGAACTATATAAACATGCCTGTGCCGTGTGTGTGTTTGTGTGACACAAGGTGATATGCTGGTGGTAGACAGTGTGTGGGATTTCAGAGCTGAAGTACCCTGCCGTTCTCAGCAGTGATGGAATTAAGTTCAGAAACACTGATTTAGATATTAATTCTGAAAATCTTGAATATTAAATTATTATTATTAAAAATTAGTTTACTGTTCTGCTAACGGTCCTCGTACTTTGGTCACAGTGATCTATCCAAAAAATGTGAGGGGCCACGAGATGAAATTCTGTTCCGTCTGTATATATGTATGTGATTTATTATTTGTTTTATTATTATATTATTAACATTTTAAATCTCATTTTTACTAAAACTGTTCTGCAGGGCAGAGACGCACAGCTTAGTGGTTCCTTATACTGTTCAAAATAAAGTGATGGATCTGCAGCTCTGTCTGCGCAGACTCTGACCTTTCCCACTTAATCAAAGAAAAAAAAAAGCTGAAAGAAACGAGCTGATGCTTGAGTTGGCGATGCTTCCAGACATTGGCACTATCAGAAAGAACATACCAGTGTCCGGATTCATGGGCCAAGTTAGAAATGTAATGGAGGACCCACAATGTGCGCTTTGCGATGATCTTCTATCAAGAGTTTAAATTGTTTAAAAATGAAGAGGCATCTTAAAACAAGACATCACAGTCAAGTATTTGTGCGTGGGTGTGTGTGCGCACACACCTCTCCTTCTGTTTCCTCTGACGTGCCTGTGGCCTATGTAAGATCTGAATGTCTGATTGAATTTCTTTACTTATTTATTGAATTGTGCTTGTTGTTGAAAAGAAGGCTTTACAGTTGTTGCTTCTTAGTTTTTGTATTCTGTTCTATGGTGTTGTTAATGCTGGAGGGGTGTGTGTGTGGGGTCACAAATAGAGATGCATGAATACTGATACTGGTATCAGGTATTTACCCAATAGTACGTTAATTTACTCCTCCTCATAATCACAAACGAGGCTCTGATACCTTGTGTTTAGTGCACGTTGCTGCGCTAATGAGCAGACATCTCAAAATGTCCGCAATCTGGAATTATTTCACAATCAGTGACGGCAACCCAAGCAAAGCAGACTGCAGGGAGAACCCAAGAGCAGTGAGTATGCTGCGTTCGATCAAAGTGTATTTTCCTCCTGGGAAATGTTTTCCCGTTTGTGAGAGCACTGTTCATTCAAATTTTCTCTGCTTGCGAATTTTGAATTGGATCCAAAACCATAGATCAGGCTGCTGCACTGAAAAAAAGTGCTTAAACATAAACACTCACAGGTTGGCGCTTCCCAGCCGTTATCATCTAACAATAAACTGTCTTCCCAAAGGTGCACAACACTGTGCAAAGGCATATCAAGGGCTTGTTGCATCTCATGTTATTAATATAGATAAATACTTTATTGATCCCAGAGGCAAATTCAAATTATTGGTGGTGTAAATGTGGGGAAATGAAAAATAAAGAGGGACAGTTCCAGAAATGAACAAAATTCCAGAATGAAAAATGTTTTAATAATAACTACACTAATACACATCAGTAGTCCTGATTGCTTAATTCTAAGTAAGTATTGGCATTGGTATCAGCAAGTCCAAAAATACACATACTAATACTAGAAAAAATGGTATTTATGCATCCCTAGTCACAGGAATAAAAGGTTAAAATCCACTGCTGTAGTCATTGATTTTGTTTACAGAAATCCTTGATGGTTTAGGACAGAGCTGTGTGATTTCAGACATGTTATTTGTCCCAGAGATGGTTGTGATGAGAGAGTCTGTGTTAAACGGTGTCCTGCAGCAGCTCGTCACCCTGTAAAGCTCTGTTGGAAATGAGTGGGACGAGTCGCCACATGTCAGCAATGTGGTGGAAGTTAGCAAATTCATCCGTTTCAACAAAACATGCCTTCAGGGCTGAGCAAATTAAAGAAATGCTCTGCAAAGTTGTGTAATCTCTCTCTCTCTCTCTCTCTCTCTAGGTCATCATTGTGCGAATGAGTGAGTGATGCACAAAGCTTTTTTCCAGGTAAGTGAGCTGTCCTAAAAGAAACAGAGTAGCACTGATGAATCTGGCTGATGGGGAGCAGATACAAGTGAGGAAAGAGTTGCAGCTCTAAATACGTTATGGGTTTTACTTTTTACTGAAACTAGCAGCACAAAGGGCCCATCAAAGGATTCTGTTCTGATTTTTAATATTACATATCTACTACTACCTGCTTGTGTGAGATGTTTTCCATCCTCTTTGCATGTTTTGCAGAACCATGCTTCTGGCGATTAGCCAGGGTTTATTCCAGTAACCAGTCAACAATGTACGTCTGTTTAGTTCAGCTGCTTTAAGTTTCACCCATTGTGGTTCAGCTATCCACACAGATTGTTTAACCTACGTAGAAAAGCATGAAATGAATAGGAACACACTGGAGCTGCAGCAGCACATGAACCTAAAATCACTGCCGCCCCCAAGCACTTTGGACTATGTCCTCTGGCATGATGGGGCTCCATCCAAACATTTAGCTTGGAGTTATGGTGCTTTTCCACTGCATGGAACCTACATGACTCTACTTGACTCAGCACGGCTCTTTTGCTTCTCCACTGGCCAAATCTGGTTCCTTTTCCCTGGAACCTGGTAGGCTTTCGGTGCAGAGTAGGTACTAAATGGTGACGTGTAAACCCTGCAGAACACTGGCAAGAGCCATGTCAGTCACCACGAAATGCAGAGATCATTCAAATCCAGCACAAACTCGGCTCTTGTAAAATCTCTCATGTTACAGCAGCTTTCACATTTTTTTATCGGACTCACAACAGCAGCTCAAGTACAGCCAAGTACATTACAGCTAGATTAACATAATATATTCTCTTTCTCTCTCTCTCTCACTTTCAGAGGGTAGTATGGATTTGTGTCCCCTGCTCCTGTTTTTGGCTGGGGCCTTGGTGGCCCTTAACTTGGCCCAAACAACCGAATCCTCAAGTAAGGTTTATTTATTTATTTATTTTCCTTCCTTTTCCATGCAGCAGCCTCTGTGATCTGTCTGTGCTATAACTAGTGCCTCAGGGACTGGAATCCTAGATTTGCCACAACCACAAGGAACAAACACTTTCTGAAGAAGTTAGCCTTTTTTTAAACACCAGTAAAACTAATGTTTGCTTTGTGAATTTTCCTGAAACATTATTTAACTGACTGTTATATATTTACTAATTTCAATTGTTCAGAAAGAGCATTGAATATCTTTTGAGATATTGGCGATAACCATGTTCTTAAATAATGAAAAATACTTTTATTAATTTCAAGAACATATCATTTCATCTGTCTGTCTATCTATTGTTATTTTCATTTGATTATATGTATATATTATATGAAATAAAGTTAAGTAGGACAAATATAACATTTTCAGACATTCAGAAGAAACTACAAAACAAGTGTTTATTTTGTACACAACCGTAAATTACAAAGATTTTGACATTGTATAAATTGTGTATACATCTACCCTACAACTAAAGTGCAGAAAATTTAGTTTGTGCAAATAAACAGCAAACAAAAACAATTATACAAAAATACCCTTAAAGTTTTACAGTAAGGAACTAAACAAGTACAGAATAGTTGCGATGCTGAGTCAATGTTAGAGCACACATTGTCTGTTGAACTCTCCTCGTGCCTTTTTTTTTTTTTTTTTTTTCTAAACTTTCCACCCCTCAACTGGGTGCTTCTGCTTGAGGTGGTGAAACATATTAGTTGTGTTTCCTCATTTTGTTGTTTACAGGCTTTTCTATCTTACAATTACAATGGTATGTTATATATCTGATATTTTGTAACCAGACCATCTCCACACTACTGAAGTCATTCCCCTTTTGGAGCAAATTCTTCCACCACCGAGCAACTTTCTAACATACTAGTCGCTGTGCCTAAATGACTCGTGTAATGAACGTAGACCATATTACAAATAGCTGGATGACATCATTACATCCGAATTTCACTATTATTACAATGTTAAAAATGATTACAAATTATAGTGGTAGTATTGTGAACGATGTGATAAGGCACAGCCCTAGTTTATTATGTCTGTATTTTTTCAGATGCAAAGTTTGTAGATGATTTTAGCTGTAATCAGTGTAACTAGAGCTGGATGATATGGGCAAAATTTATATCACAATATATTTCTTAATTTGGGTCAATACGATATAATTCAGATATCGATACGGACAATAAAAAAGCCATAGAAAAACTGCCAAGAACTAAAAGCAACATGACATCACCATCAGACAACAACCTCTTGGCTTTGTCCACATTAATATTCTTAAACTAACTTTAAAATGTGTGCAGTGAACTGACGACAGTGCCCTGTAATGTAGTGACAGATGCTGTAAATAATGTATATTGAAAATGTGTATAAAAATCATATCATTTTTATTGAAAAATTGAATAATTGTCCAGCCCTAAGTGGAACTGAATGTTGTTTATTGTACAGTGAAAGTACAGAACATGCAAATGATGCTAATCTACTTGTATCACTTTCACAAACAGCCTCCAAACCCCCAGATGCACCCGGACATGGCGCCACTACACCCTCTGCTATCTCCACCAAAGCAAACTTGGACAATGTGACCAATACAGACTCCACAATATTCTACCTCACTTCAACTCTGGCTCCATCTACAGTTTCAGAGCCCACGTCTACTACGTCTGCACCAGTAGAGAACACCCCCACCAGCGAGAGCGAGGTTCAGGGTAATAATGTCACTTCTACAGCTACTCCTACATCTGGGACTACCACACCAACAGCCGTGTCCACTGAGACTATCTTCGAACCTTTGTCCACTCAGTCCACTGACTCCATCACCACAACAGGTACGGTGCAGGTCTTCACACACCAGGAGGCCTCTGTAAAACTTCCCACATAAAAATAAGTGAACACATCTCTATAGAGTTCCAGAGGGAACTGCTAATTTTAGTGCTCAATTTCTGATGTGCCACAACTTTTCCCACATTTTGTGTTTTTTCATTTTGTTAAATTCAGCAGATCTATGTTACACTGAGCTGATCCACATCTGCGCTCTTCCCAATCAAATGATTTTTCTTTTTCTATTTGGTCAGTACTTGTATGAATTATGATTGTGGGGAAACACTGTTTTTTCTGTTTTGTTTATGATCAGAAGCTCTACATCTTTTATGGTGGAATAGTATGTTTGAGGATAAAAACAACTGTTTGTACGTGGGTGAAGTTGAAAGTTTTTATTCACTCTTTGAATTCCCACAGAAAGTCATTTGTACCTCAAGTTGTTTAGTTTTGTAGCAGTTTAGCGGTCTGTGTTTACTTTCATGCAGTTAGCTCTCTGATGCTTTGGCATCAGTTCCACCTTAAATAATCAGAAACAGCACTAATAAGTCAATATTATCCACCTAGGGAGCAGGATTAGAGCAATATCTTCATCTCTGTTCATGCTTTTACACAGGTGGAAATACTGTTGATGGAGGAAATGGAGTTGGAGAAGGTAAGACTTCTCATATTTCATGTAAATATTGTTTTTAATATGTTCCCTTTTCTCTGCAGGCTCACTGAGTGTGATGTGTGTTTATTAGCAGGGGGTGTTTTATGGCTGTTTATTCATTTGTACAAGACTCATTACCTGTTTCCTGTTTTATAATTTCCTCCAATTCATCAAAATCAGAAATATACAGATGTTCATTAAAACATACAGGAGTGTGTTTGACTTTTGTTTGGTCTCACATGCAGACGACACTGCAGTCATCGCTGTGATGGTGGCTTTATCTTCCCTGCTGGTCATAGTCTTCATCATCATCGTCCTCTACATGCTCAGGTCAGAACGGGAGCATGAACAAACTTCAGTTGTCCTTCACTCAGTCTCTCTCTCTCTACCTCCACACAGCCATACACACATTTCACACTTGGCTGGGATGACACTTTACGAATTTTGCCCGATTTTGACACGATTTTCTTGTAGCCTACAATGTTCCAGTATCGGAATCGAATATGAGGAACGGTCGTGTAGTGTGACATTATCAAAGATCAGCGATGTAGCATTTGTGGTGTTCCTTGATGATGACCAATAGGAAGACAGAGCACTGTCTGGCACACACATGTAAACGTGGAGAAGAGAAAGGGAGGCTGCTGGTGCAGCTGTCAGGTGGGAAAATAAAAACAAAACTGAGCAAATGCTCTTGACATGTAGCACATTACCTCAAGTATTTGCAGGATAAACAAGTGCATACTGTTTTCTTCCTAACACCCAGTAACGGGTTCACAATCGTTTTTTTTTCCCCTTCTTTTTGGAACACAAAACCACCAACATAACACGCCGCTCTTCTGTAGCCATGATTGATAGTTTCTTGACCCGCCTATGTGGCGAGATCTGACCTCGTGCAATGATGTGGATTGAAGAATGGTCCATGTTAAATGTGTAGTGTTGCCAGTCTCCGAAACAAAACATGGCACTAATTTACAGTACTAATCTGACATGGTGAACGCAGTGAAAGTTTGTGTAGTATGATCCCAGCATTAGGAACTCTCTCTGCTGGAGCCAGAACTCATCCTCCGGTGGGTTGTGCAGCAGGGGGCTGGTTCTCAGACTTAAGCCTGGCTCTCACCGTGTGGTTATTGTGTTCTTGTGTGACAGGTTTAAGAAATACAAGCAGGCAGGAAGCCACTCCAACTCCTTCAGACTGACCAATGGCAGGACGGACGACACAGGTGCCAGAGAGGGGATTGTGGGTGGGGTTGAGGGAGTCCTGTGTGTGTGTGTGTGTCTGTCCCCTTCATTCAGTCAGAGACCACACTTCATTCATTTCCTTTCTAGTCAAACAATGTCTGGAAATCTGGTCACATACTGCTCCACTCTGTTCAGAATGACAGATACAGTAGAAGTTTTTTTTTTTTTTTGGAACACTGCAGTTTGAAAGTGGAAATGCTCAACCAATGACCATGACAGGCTGTTCAGTCAGGACATACCCTCTAACATAAACACCAAACACTTTAAAGTTGGGTTTTTTACAATTGGTCTGCCAAATTGAAAACTTCTTAGTTGCCCAAGAGTTTTGTGTTTGTGTTTTTTAAGCCTAGCACATTACAGCTAGATTAACATATTTTCTCTCTCTCTCTCTCTTTCTCTCCCCCCTCCCTGGCCACCTTACCTTTTTTTGTATACTCACCCATTCATCTGCTGAATGGTATCGGCTCTCTCTCTCCCTCTCTCCTCCCATTCCTTCCCTTTTTTCCTCGTCGCTCCCTTCCTGTTGAACCTCTCAGAGCTTCAAAGTGTGCCACTATTGGCCCGCTCCCCAAGCACTAACCGGAAGTACCCGCCTCTTCCTGTGGACAAGCTGGAGGAGGAAATGAACCGCCGTATGGCTGACGACAATAAACTCTTCCGGGAGGAATTCAATGTAGGCACAAACTCTCGCGCGCACAAACACTACTCACTGTGATCACACATGACCCATAGACCAGGTTCAGCCTTTGCCTCTGCTTGTTTACATCATGACCCACTCCTCAGTGCTGCGTTAATTTGCAACAGCATCCTTTCCCTGAAGATTCAACCATCTGAATCATTCCAGAAATCTGCTCTGACTGCGGAATACACACTGCATGGGAATTTTCCTTTTCTACTGAGTTCTCCTAGATTCATGTAGTTATAGAGCTCCACAGAGTTAAAGTGAGCTCCTCAGAACCTAACAGCTCCACAGAGTTCAACAGAGCTTCGCTTTCACAGAGCTCCCCAGAGTTAAATTGAACAGAGCTTTTTAGAGTTTCTCTGTTTCAAGGAGCTCCACAGTGTTTGAGTTTAAGAACTACTCAGTGTTAAACAGAGCTTCTCAAAGTTTCATTATTTCACAGAGCTCAAGAGTTTGAGATTCTCAGAGCTCCCCCGGCCTTCATGTGCATGTTCAACCAAATGCAGGCATTTTGAGTGAAAATGAGTGAAACAGTTTGTACAGAAAACACTTCTGCAGGTTTAATAAACTATTAATTGTTATAAAAATTTTAAATATGACTTGGGTTTATGCAAAAGCTGAAAATTACAGAGTTTTGTGGTTGGTGATTCCCCTAACACCACCTCTACAGTGAAATCTGATTGGTCTGATCTCTCTCTATCGCTGCAGGCTCTGCCAGTGTGCCCCATCCAAGCTTCCTGTGACGCTGCCTCCAAGGAGGAGAACAAGGAGAAGAACCGTTATGTCAACATCCTGCCTTGTGAGCGCACACACTCACACACAATCACACAGGCAGAGATGACTCATCCTTTACTTCTTTGTAAAGCTCACATCAGCTGCACAACTGTAAATTGATGTAAATAAATGTGATGTGAGGAGCAAATGTGGAAAATCTGAACAGATATTTAAACAAGTATCAATATTGCTATTTTTTCCAAAGTGTGTGTTACAGTGTAGTATACTGTTATATACACAGTGTAACTGGGACAGGATCTGATCCTTCAGAAGAGGCACAAACCATTAAGTCTCTTCTGGCCTTCTTTCATTATTGATAATTAAGTGCTCCCAGCGTTTACATGCTACATGAACGTGAGTGTAACAGCAGTCGTGTAAATGATTTAGGAGAATAATGAAATTAATTCTTCACCTCACTCTTTCTCATTTTCTCAGACGATCACTCCAGGGTGCACCTCTCGTCTCTGGAGGGTGTTCCAGATTCAGATTACATCAACGCCTCCTATATTAATGTGAGTTAGAGTTCAGGCCAGCTATTACCCATCACAGACCTCATCATAGAGAGACCTAATTTCTACTCTTCAAACCCCCACCCCTTTTGTCTCTTAACAGGGCTATCAAGAGAAGAACAAATTCATAGCTGCCCAAGGTAAACCTTTCAAAACAAATCTTTGACGATCAAAAGGATGCTTTGATATGCTGAATGATATTTATCTCTTTTTTTTTTTTTACGTGAAGTACTGGGACACTTGGAAGCATGCAGATTCTCCATCCTAGTCACTTGTTTATGTCTGTGTTTGCTTTGTTTTTGTCAGGGCCAAAGGAGGAAACTGTGAATGACTTCTGGAGAATGATCTGGGAGCAGAACACTGCCACCATTGTGATGGTAACCAACCTGAAGGAGAGGAAAGAGGTATTCTGCCTTAATTTTAGAACAAGTATGTTGCAAAAATTCTAGCTAGCTCTCTCCATGGCAATCCCATCGGAAGCTAAGAAGCTCAGTCCTGTGCTGAGGAGCTGCTAACAAAATGGCTGCACCATTCTGATGCATTCTCTTGATTTTTCGGTCAGTGGAATGTTTGTGTAGGAAAAAAAATAATAATGAATTTAAGTGAACACTTTGCTCACTGAAGGGGGCCGAGTGTAAACTCAGAGGAGATGTGTGTGAAGGTGATGATGATGATGGCGATATTGTGTGTTGCAGTGCAAATGTGCACAGTACTGGCCGGACCAGGGATGCTGGACATACGGGAATATTCGTGTATCCGTGGAGGACGTGATGGTGCTGGTTGACTACACTATCCGCAAATTCTGCATTCAGCAGGTACTGTAGCTCCTCCAAGCATTTTCTTGTACATCTGAAGCCTACCATCTATAACCCAGCGCACCCAGGGTTCACTGACATTGTATTGGTCTGGAAGCTGGGAGGAACTTCATGCCCCAATTTACTGTGCTCCCCTCCCCTCCAGGTGGGCGATGTATCAGGGAAGAAGCCCCAGAGGTTGGTCACTCAGTTCCATTTCACCAGCTGGCCCGACTTTGGCGTCCCTTTCACGCCTATTGGGATGCTTAAGTTTTTGAAAAAGGTGAAGACGTGTAACCCGCAGTATGCCGGACCCATAGTGGTGCACTGCAGGTAAATAAAACCAATATCCTCTCCGAATCACCAGGCTGCCCACTTTTAATTTCAGTTCCTGTTTCATTAAGTACTGAAACCTAAATCTTTAAACCCACCAACAGTAGTGGCCCTTGAGTAAGTCTTTATCAACCACCGATACTGTTTTTGCACCATGACAGTTATCACCAGATTCATTGTAGATGTTTGGACAAACAGGGTTTGAGTCTAATTCAGTCATTCTGTAGAGCCTTTGAGAATAGCACAAAATGCACAGAGAGACTGAAATTAAAGCAGACGAACAAGGATCAGGTAGTATGATTGTGCAGACAATATCATGGGTGAGGGCCCTTAAATATGAGGACACCTCCTGCGTCAATTGTGGAGTGCCCTCTTGTGGTCAGATAGTAAAATGCAGATTTTGAAAGGAAAGCAGTCAGGCCGCTGGGTATTTACTTATTTATTTATTAATTAGACGTGCCTCAAATTTACTTTCATTTCTAATATAACTTTGTCTTTCTCTCTCTCTCTCTCTCTATCTCTCAGTGCGGGTGTGGGCAGGACGGGCACCTTCATTGTTATTGATGCTATGTTGGACATGATGGGTGCTGAGAGGAAGGTGGATGTGTTTGGCTTTGTGACACGGATCAGGGCTCAACGCTGCCAGATGGTCCAGACAGATGTCAGTCCACAAACACACTTACACTCTGTAGTTCACACACCCCTCCACAGTTTGGTTTACTCACCCCAACACTGAGGAGTTAAACCGGTTCCTTTTTTTAACCTGAGATTTTCTCTCCTGTCCCACTTTCCCACAGATGCAGTACGTTTTCATTTTCCAGGCGTTGTTGGAGCACTATCTGTATGGAGACACAGAGCTGGAGGTGACTTCTCTGGAGTCTCACCTGGCCAAGCTCTACGCACCCTTACCTGGAGCTGGTTGTGGGGGCCTGGAAGCTGAGTTCAAGGTAGGGCTTATCAAACAGGGAGCCTCCTTTTGTCCTCTGAGATAGGAACAGGAGCTAGCTGTTTCTCAGCTGTTTGCCTGGATATTGACCCCTGGTAATGTCTAGGACTTATTTACTCACAACATGGGTGTGCTGTACAGAAAATAGTTGATTGTTAAAATGAAGGCTCTGCTGCAGAGATCAAGATAACTCTCGCTCTCCATTTTCTGCAGAAACTTACCTCTATAAAGATCCAGAACGATAAGATGAGAACAGGGAACCTTCCTGCGAACATGAAGAAGAACCGAGTGCTGCAGATCATTCCATGTGAGCTGTGTGTGTGTGTAGATTTATGTAAGGTATATGTGCGTGTATTGGTGGTGTGTGTGTGTGTGTGTGTGTGTTTTGAAGAGCATCAGTTTTCAATGTCTGATGTTATGATGCCCTGAATTGGACATTTCTGGACACACTTGGCCAGAATGACATGCTCAGATACCTATTTTCTGCCACTGCTTGTAGGTTGCTCAGATCAGCGTTAAAATGGTGGGACTATAATTTAATGCTTTTCTTCAAATGTCTGAAGATGAATTTGTGGCCCTTTTACATTAATGTCATCAAGTGCTTTTTCTGCATACTATTTTACATACCATTTCCAACACAGATGTTCTCAACCCTGGGTCTGACGTATTGATGTACGATATGATCAGTATCTCGATTAATTGAACATTTTAACTCGATTACAATTAATGATCCATTATATTATTGTTAGACTTTGCCCTTATATTTCACTGACAAGGCTACTGTAAATGTGCTCAAGTATATATAATGGATACATTTTTTTCATCTTCACTACATTCAAAATCCGAACAAACAGCAAACACCGTATTTTTCTTAGTCAGCTTCTGTGTTTAGGTTCTCCTCTATGTTGCTTCCATGTGGTTGAATCATGTTACTACATTGTTCAAGAACATACAGTGGGGGACATATTAATAAATAAATAAAAAACGTAAATTAAAAGTAAAATCAATATAGGCAGGATTACGTCAATTAGAAGATCTGAATGTCGGTTGTGATTAATTGTCTATTAATGGTCCAGTCTGGAGAGCCACTACCCTGCTTTTTGTAATATTCTCACACACTATAGTAGTAAAGCACATACTGTAATTCCGTAAGGGCTGCTGAAATACTGAGCTGCTTGTATCAGGTATGCAGGGGAGCTCTTGAATGCTCTGGACAGTGGTAAACAGAACCAGGATTGAGTTCTCAAGAAAATTTGTGCGCTGATTTGTTTAAAGGGGAAAATAAAGTGTTTTAATCTTGATTAATGGTTCCTATTGTCGTTGACATGATGAATGTAGATTTGAACACTTTGTTGAAAATGTGTTTAAACCTTTCTTCTTGAATACTATGGCTTTAGTAACGCTAACCATTTCTGCATCCAGATTGAAATATTCTCTCTCTCTCTCTCTCTCTCTCTCTCTCTCTCTCTCTCTCTCTCTCTCTCAGATGAGTTTAACAGAGTAATCATCCCAGTGAAACGTGGAGAAGAGAACACAGACTATATCAACGCCTCCTTTATCGACGTAAGTCCGAGCAGGATCCGCATGCTGCTCTGTTGGTTAGAACAGGCTCTGATTTTTACATCATTTGCACATGAAGTATTATACAGTAGCGCAGTTACTTCAGGAAATTAAGCTGAATTAAATAACTGCACTGATTTAATGCATTCCATGTGCTCATATGAAAATGAATCAAGCACTGTATTTCTCAGGGTATTGGTCAGCACTCAGATGCCTCACACTCCTCCAACAGACCACACATGGTGGGCTGGTGCTGGAGCCCTTCTGAAAAGGTTTGAGAGAGTGCATTTTTTAGTGCTGAGGTTGTGTTACAGCGTGTGGAGAGAAGCGAGTGAGAGGAGATGATAAACATGTGTGGTTCTTTTTTTTTTTTGGTATTTCCCCCTCATTTTCATTGATGGCTCACTAGCTGAATCAGCTCTCCCCTGCAGCTGTAGAGGGGTTGGGGTACGTTTTGGCTAGTGTGTTACCCTAGCAGTGCTACAAACACCGATTACTTTTAGTGTAATAGGAACCATACTTTATTCTCACCCAGGGTGTTTTTGTGCAAAGAGGAACACTCTGTATAATCCCCTTTGGTTTACTGCACCCTGAACCATCGATCAGGAATCACACAAGGAATTACATCACTGAGAATTAGTGGGGGGTATACAACAGCCTCCTATGATCAGGAGATGTTGATGTGATGCCTCAGCTGTCTGTAACATGGAGTCCAACAGAGCAGAATCATCCATTATTTATCTTAACATAATTTTGGGCTGTTTGTGTCCTGCAGGTTTATTAAGTGAACCAGAAACTCACTGAGGGCTGTATTGAAAAAGACGGAGCTTGCTCTGTGCAGAGAAAGGAAGTACTGCCTTCAGCCTTGTTTGTTTGTGTGTGTGTATGAATGTGTAGGGCTACAGACAGAAGGACTCGTATATGGCGTGTCAAGGACCTCTCCAGCACACTATTGAGGACTTCTGGAGGATGATCTGGGAGTGGAGGAGCTGCTCCATTGTTATGCTGACGGAGCTAGAGGAGAGAGGACAGGTAAAGGGAAGCACACTTGACACACAGGTGTTACTCAAGTGAAGACAAAACGTTTTTATTATCTTTAGTAAATCTTTGTAGTCATTTGTGTTGTGGCAATGACAGTTGTTTTAACACTTGTGTATTCACTGTCTCTCTCTCTCACGCCGTCCCTCTCTCTGTAGGAGAAGTGCGCTCAGTATTGGTCCAGTGATGGGGTGATGGTGTGTGGGGACATGTCAATTGAGTTGAAGAGAGAGGAGGAGTGTGAGAGCTACACTGTGAGAGATCTTTTTGTGACTAACAACAGAGTGAGTGAATACACACCACAATACTGCCACACAGAAACATGTTAGTCCAGCCAGAGTTCTCCTGTCTTGTTCATTTAATCGTTCTTCTTGCTCTTACACTTACAACTGCTTCAAGAAACTGTCAGTAACAAAAAAAGGCACTGAGGAGTAAACCTAACCTTCACTCAGAACTTGCAGAGAACGCCTGGCAAATGCTAGGAATCACAGCTCCAGCTTTTTAAAGACCTGTGGAGACATGACCCCATTACAAGCCTTATTACTCAATACAGATTTTTACTCAGACCGTATTGGACTCTCTTGACGGTTCACGTTCGTTAATGCAGGCAGGAAAACGCATCACACTCACACTGCATGCCCATGAATCAAATACTTATAAATCCGATCTTTACAGATATGTCCACACTGCATTAAGGCGAAAAAAACAGATTTGAGTCGCTTTAAGCTGCTAACTCTCACTCTTGTTTTCTATAGGAGAACAAGACACGGGCGGTTCGTCAGTTCCATTTTCACGGCTGGCCAGAGGTAGGCATCCCTACAGACGGCAAAGGGATGATCAACATCATCGCTGCGGTCCAGAAGCAGCAGCAACAGTCTGGAAACCATCCAATCACTGTGCACTGCAGGTGAGCCAAGCACACTCCTTCATTCTCAGCTCATTCTATGCATCCGTCCAAATGGAAAGAGCACCGTGGGCCTGTGAAAGGAATCTTTTGACAAGTCTTTTAATGTGGAGAGTCGAGGTCTGTAGTCCTGTGGCACTCACGGACCTTGGAACAATATCTTGCAGCGCAGGACTAAATCCCAGTGTCCTGCGTGGGAGCAGGCGGTTAACCAGTCCAGTGACCGCGAGAGCGGGACATAAACATGTAGAAAAATCTGGCAAGAAATTAATAAACACTCTGTTTTTGTATATTTACCTCTAAGTGTGTGTTTGTGTGTGTTGCAGCGCGGGGGCAGGTCGCACAGGGACGTTTTGTGCTCTGAGTACAGTTCTGGAGCGGGTTAAAGCGGAGGGCATTCTGGACGTCTTTCAGACAGTGAAGAGTCTCCGACTGCAGAGACCCCATATGGTGCAGACACTGGTGAGCACACGTACAAACACTGACTAGCCACGGCAGGATAGGGATAGACTGGTCTGTGATTTGGGGTAAAGGCCAGTCGTTCCACAAAACGTAAAACTGTTCAATAGAATAGAGGTGACTATTCCTGCTGAAATACCCTAATATTAAATTATGTTTAGTAATGCATCCCATTATCCTTCCCTCACACCCTGAGGACTGAAGACTACTGTCTGTGTCATCTTTTTGCAGGAGCAGTATGAATTCTGCTACAAAGTGGTCCAGGAATACATCGATGCCTTCTCTGACTACGCCAACTTCAAGTAGGGATCCTATGGAGTCGTGACCCTACTGAGTGGCAGATGTCTCTCTCTCTCTTTCTTTCTTTCTCTCTCTCTCTCTCTCTCTCTCTCTAAAATAAATAAGAAATACACACACAAACACAGCACAGCAGTGGGAGATGCTTCAAATGTGATCATGGAAAAGGGAACAGAACCAATGGGTCCGAAGAGGATGAGAGAAGAGATTTGTTTTTGTTCAGACAAGGACAAAGGAAAACAAGTCAGAGATGCCTTCTTGAGTATTTTGTACTATGGTTCTTGTTAATAAGCCCCTCATCCTTTGCCTCTCCAGATGTAAATACACATGTCCCTTTTATTATTTCAGCCGCAGCTCTGGCTGCCATTTTAGAGTGACTTTCTGCTCTGGTTCGCACATGGAAATCTCCATGAGCCCAGGTTGGGGTTTGAGTGGACCATGAATCGTGGGGTTTCTTCTGCGTGTTTAGGACTTGACCTTCCTCTCATTCTGCGGTTGAGTGACGGACACTTTTTGACCGCTAAATGCTGTTTTGCTGTTGCTTGCAGCCATGTTTTCGTGTGCAGGCTTGATGGGCATCTAAGCAACAGCACGCACACACAAACACTCACACATTCTTACTTAAACATATAAGCAACTCATTAGAACTTGTTTTATTTTGTTGTATTTTGGATGGAGGGTCCGTTGATCAGAGACCATCTGCCAGCACCCCCCTACCCCACCCTTGCCCCATGGAACCGCAGCACTTTGTAGTGGAGGGACTTTTTTTTTCTGCCTGTGATCCTTGTTGGAGGCCTTAGATCTGAAGAACCAATACCAGTGTGCGCCTGCTGTCTGTCTGGTAAAACTGCATCCTCTGATCACTGACCTCCATGATGTGCTAGCACAGTTTGAGTTCTGGAGAAGAAGAAGCAAATGAGCAGAGCTCAGAAGATTGCTTCTGTGTTTGTTTTTTGCGGTGGATGAGATGCTGTTTGCGTCATTACCCCGTGGTCAAAACTAATCTTGGAGGATGTACACCAGAGGGGGTCTTGACACTCAAGGCTAACCAGTTAGCCAAGGAACCTCAATCTTTCACTGCAATGTCTATACGCTGCAGGCCTGGACACATTCAGATTTATTTCAGAAAAAAAAAACAGCCATGCTGATGCACATCAACACAAGTCCAGCCACAGACCTGGAGCCTCTGAAGGCAAAGAAATCACTGTACAAATCTAAAGTCAGAACAATCCCATCAGTTTAATGCTAATAATTAGTTGGGCTTCAGTAGCCTTTTGACAGTTCACTGAGCCACTCAAAGCTGCCTCCCCTCCCCTCTCCTCCACTTGGACACCAGTCATTGTTTGCTCGTTTACTTGTTTACTCGTTTACCTGTTTGTTTGCGACTCGGCCCAAGGCTACGAGGTAATGGAAGAAGCTGAAGCTCCGGAGGGAACAACTGTAGGTTTAGGTCACACCAAATGTTTGTCCAGTGCTGAGACGCCGGGAACGTGGTGGTATCTCAGGTGTGTGTATTTGATTGTACACAGATAGAATGTTGTACACAGTAGTGCCCAATAACCAGACAAGTTTAAAATTAGAAGCACTGTGGCCAATCTCTGACCTCTTCAGATTAGTGGTCAGTGAATGCTTGATATTAGCGCTGTATTTAAAAACCCCACAGACATTAAACGATGCAGAATTTGCATGTTACTGATGAATGAGGTGGTGTAACATTGTAAATGTCTTGGAGACAGATTTGGTCACTCCATGTTGGTGGTCAATGTGATTAGATTTTTTTTTCTTTCTTTTTTTCTTCCAAACACAGGGCTCCATTTGTGTTTAAAGGCAAAAGGTTTTTTTTTTTGTTTTTTTTTTTTTAAATAATTTTACTAACTAGAATTTTCTGAACTCTATCTGTATGCAAGACCATTGATCCCTTACCACACCCTTAAATGTAAAACACTGTGCCAACAACATTCTCTAGGGACTGTCCCATTCCCCACACAGCCACTTGTAGCAAGCTCTATATATAGTCGCCTCTATATTCATTTATGTCCATTTTTACTTAATCATTTGAACAAAGCAGCTGTCTTTCACTTTGTGGGTAATTTTCTTGATGACGTGACCAATAGAAATGCTCAAATTTTTTGGAACAAAATCTTTTTTTAATTTACTTCCATTTAGGTAAGTTAAGAAGATTTTGTCCTTCTCCCGTAATCTTACTGTTTTGGAGATAAACTCTTTCCTTTGACAGTGACTGATATATCATTTTATTATTACCCCTCCACCCCAAACACAAAACAGGTGGTGCCCGCCCAGTGGCCCACAACCACAGTCTGGAGCAAGTGCCTCATTGTTTCACTGTTTAACCCGCCGCTGTTCGACTGTTTACAGCCTCCATTCCACTGGTCCCAGTTCTCAGAGGCACATTCACACGTGTTCACATCTACAGAACCACTCCCAAAATCCCCTGTTCACCCTGGAAGCTTCCGCTGCGGCGAGAGAGAAATCCGATGTCCTGTGAAGCATCCGTTCCTGTCACTGTCTTTTCCAGTGTGGTGCTTTCTCAGTTCCCAGGACTCGTCTCCCCAATTCCCCGTTCTCCCGACATTTAAATTTTTTTAAAAGGACAGCCCTTATATATAATTCCTGTTTATGCATCATCCTGTGTACATAACCATGTTATTTATATGTCCCCACCCCCAACTCTGCTGCGTGCTCTTACTCCTTCGTTAGCTAACCTTTAGGAAACCATTCCGGGACCATTCTCAACTTGTAGTGTTTTGTTTTTATTGTTATTATTTTTTTTTTAATTCAATAATGTCTTAAAATTGTTTTTTAAATTTTCATCTGTTTGTATTTCTAGTGTTTTTGTTTTTCAGAATTTGAATATATATGTATATAATTATATATATATTATAAAATGATATATAATTATATAAAGCCAAATGGCCTTTCTACGCAACTGTTCAAACCCAATAAAAAGTGCTTGAGATTTTAGCACGGTGTGTCTGGTCTGGGTCCGGGTTTGGTTTTATTGGGCCTTAGGTTTGGATTTGTGGTTTATGTGTTGGGGATCTGGGTTTGTTTCTGTGGGTCTGAGTCCAGGCTTAAGGTTTCTGGGTTTTTGTTTGTGGTTCTTGTTTGTATCTATGGTTTTAGGTTTATGGGTCTGTGGGTTTGGTATTGTCTGGGATAGTGTTTAGGGGTCTGGGATTGAGGTTTGGGTTTATGGGTCTGGGGTTTGAGCTTATAGATACAAGTGTGAAACATCAACCAGATGTGCATATAGTAGCATTGTGCAAAGAGTATAGGAGCCAGAATGTGCAATAAATATCAAATCCAATGTAAATGTCTATGACATTATAATAATTATATATATTTGGGGTTGTATGGTGGCACCACAGGTAGTGTCGCTGTCACAAGGCTCCAGTGTCCTGGTATTGTGGGTTTGAGCCCAGCTCCAGGAGCCTGTTTATGACAAGTTAGGTGTGTTCTCAAACAACACATGCTGGTAGGTGAATTGGCTACTCAAGTGACCCTAGGTGTGAATTTGAGTGTGTTGCCCTGCAAAGGACTGGCGCATATATAGTGAACACACTACAAAGACAAGATATTTAATGTTCAATCGGATAAACTTTGTGTTTTTGCAAATATTCACTCATTTTGAATTTGATGCCTGCAACACATTCCAAAAGACTTGGGACAGGGTCAACAAAAGACTGGGAAAGGTGAGGAATACTCAGAAAACACCCGTTTCCACAGGTGAACAGGTTAATTGGAAACAGGGAAGTGTCATGATTGAGTATAAAGGGAGCATCCCCCAAGGGCTCAGTCGTTCACAAGCAAGGATGGAGCATGGTCCAACAGTTTAAGAACAACGTTTCTCAACGTACAGTTGTAAGAAATTTAGGGATTTCATCATCTACAGTCCATAATATCATCAAAAGATTCAGAGAATCTGGGGAAATCTCTGCAAGTAAGCAGCAAGGCCGAAAACCAACATTAATTGCCGGTGACCTTTGATCCCTCAGGTGGCACTGCATTAAAAACTGACATCACGGATATTACCACATGGGCTCAGGAACACCTCAGAAAATCATTGTCAGTGAACACAGTTCGTCGCTCCATTTACTAGTGCAAGTTAAAACTCTACCATGCAAAGTGAAAGCCATATATCAACAACACCCAGAAACGCCACCGGCTTCTCTGGGCCCGAGCTCATCTGAGATGGAATGACGCAAAGTGGGAAAGTGTCCTGTGGTCTGACGAGTCCACATTTCAAATTGTTTTTGGAAATCATGGATGTCGTGTCCTCCGGGCCAAAGAGGAAAAGGATTGTCTGGATTGTTATCAGCACAAGTTCAAAAGCCAGCATCTCTGATGGTATAGGGGTGTGCTGGTGTCCATGGCACATCTGTGAAGGTACAATTAATGCTGAAAGGTACATACAGGTTTTAGAGCAGCATATACTACCATCCAAGCAACATCTTTTTTCAGGGACATCCTTGCTTTTCAGCAAGACGATGCCAAGCCACATTCTGCACATGTTACAACAGTGTGGCTTTGTATTAAAAGAGTGCAGGTACTAGACTGACCTGCCTACAGTCCAGACCTGTCTCCCTTTGAAAATGTGTGGCACGTTATAAAGCGCAAAATACGACAATGGAGACCACGGACTGTTCAGCAACTGAAGTTGTACATCAAGCAAGAATGGGAAATTCCACCTACAAAGCTTCAACAGTTAATGTCCTCAGGGCCCCAGTGCTTATTGAGTGTTGTTAAAAGGAAAGGTGATGTAACACAGTGTTAAACTTGCCTCTGTCCCAACTCTTTTGGAACATGTTGCAGGCCTCAAATTCAAAATGAGTGAATATTTGCAAAAACAATAAATAAAGTTTATCTGTTTGAACATTAAATATCTTGTCTTTGTAGTGAATTCAATTGAGTAAATGTTGAAAAGGATTTGCAATCATATTCTGTTTTAAATTATGTTTTGCACAACGTGCCAACTTCATTGGAATTGGGGTTGTAAGTAGTAAAATTGTATAATATAAAATATAATGATATAAATCTCAAAGTGCAAGTTTGTATATAATCATAATATTCATAGTAGATTATACAGAGTGAGTCAAAAGTTGCAGGGAACCTTTTATCTGAATACCCCAGCAAGTAATGGGTGAGCCATGTTCAGAACATGGCTGCCATCTTGAAAGCCGCCATATTGGATCAAGGGCATGTTTTTTCAATGAGAAGGTGGTCATGTAGCATATCAAAGAAATAAAAGAATGTCCTGTGACTTTTGACACATCCTGTATAATAAACCTGTATAGAATATTGTGATTATTTTCATATATAGAATATATATTATAAACATGTGCAATGGGGTTCACTGTGCACAGTTCATTCCTATTGTGCATAGGCAGAAGATGTAAATGCCAGGTATAAATCTACACATACAGTTAGTCAGGATACTCTCAAAAGGATTTAATGCCCCACTCTGTGGGGGTATTTTGCCTGTGTTCATGTGCCACAGGTTAATCTGCCTGTCACTCTGCTTGTTGTCAGTGCTGAGAGGTTTGTCTCAGACATTTCCTGAGCTGATGAGGCTGTAATGGGAAAGTGCTGAGGAGCTTTATTCTGTTGCTGTCAGTAGTGAGCTAAGTTAATTTGACCTGGTAACAGGAAATTAGACCCTGTCAACAGTTCAACACGGTCATTGTCTGTAAGCGCCACGGTGTGTCTGGAGCCTACCCGGAATCACTGGGCGCAAGGCAGGAACACACCCTGGAGAGGGCGCCAGTCCTTCACAGGGCAACACACACTCACACCTATGGACACTTTTGAGTCGCCAATCCACCTACCAACATGTGATTTTGGACCATGGGAGGAAACCGGAGCACCTGGAGTTGTGTTGGAAAACACACCAAACTCCTCACAGACAGTCACCTGGAGCCGGACTTAAACCCACAACCTCCAGTTAACTAGAGCTGTGTCACTGCGACACTACCTGCTGCACCACCGTGCCAACCAGTGGCACACCCTGGGCCTGACCACTGCACACTCTTGGGTAGTGTTGGAGGTTGATGGTCATTTCTATGTCCCCTACACAGCTCAGTACAGCTCTCCATTCTATGGCCCCTTTATTCATTCATTTATTCACCTTCTGTAAGCACTTTATGCTTCAAAGGTCCAGAGCACAACAGGCATCACACTAAAATTGTAACAGAATTGAGAAGAAGAACACTGAGATTCCTCAGTCTAAGGGGAGACTTTTTTATATAAAGTGGGTGCCATTTTTATATAATGCTTCTCAGATTTAAATTAGCACTACATAATAGTTTTATCTTGGAATTACAGCTTCAAAATTATTGTGATGCTTCACTGACCTGTAATAGAGCTTCTGTTGTTGTTCAGCACTGCAGAAACTACATTATGTACCTTGTTTATCTTGGAGGGGAGGAAACCACCTCTCCACCCCCACTGTAATTACATAAGGGGGAGCCCCAGGAAAAAAAAAATCTTACCTAGTATTCCTCTAAGGAAAAAAGTTAAGTGAGGAAAGAACTAATAAATCCTTCCAGTTTCCACCTGACGTAATATATATGTGTGTGTGTGTGTGTCAGCAGCAGGAGATTAGATCAAACACAGGTGTCTGTGGTGTTTAAACACAGAGACAGGAACTCGATCGGTGTCTCACACACAGCAATTAATCTGAGACACATTAGCACACACAGCGTCCTTCACAGTGGTCAGAGGGGTCACTCCACAGAGCCAAGGTCTTACAGCAGAGAGGAAATGAGAGGTGAGTTTAATTAGGGTGATGTGCTGGTCAGACCACCAGAGGGAGACACCTCACACATTAATTACACAAGGAACCCCGAAACCATTCCAAAAACTACAGCTGTCCACTTCAGCAGAGATCACATCTGGCCATGCTCCTTCATTCACTTACTAGCTTCAGTAAGATTAATAATAATACTATGGTGCCAGCTGTGTCTTTTGTGCACTAACACACCACCTCCATTAGTAACTGTCCACTTGGCAGGAGGGCAAACCAATATGAAGCAGCAAGTTTACTGGGTTCCCACAAGATGATGGGGAGCTCCTAGGGTGTCTGGTTTGTGGGAGCACGTCCTCCCTGGAAGAACTTGGTCCTCATTCAGGACTAGACAAAGAATTTCCCTAGAGACCCCCCTCACTCACACAATCACTAATGCACACACACACAAATTAATTAATAAATATATATACTCCCACACTCACAAACATTCATATATACATTCATTCTCACATTACATACATACTTAATCACACATTAATACTGGCAAACTCTATATGGCCAACAGTATTTAATCATTGAATTCAGGTGTTCCACTCACTTCCACAGCCACAGGTTCATAAAATCAAGCATCTAGGCATGGAGACAGCATCTACAAACATTTGTGAAATAATGAGTCGCTCTCAGAAGCTCTGTGAATTCCAGTGATAGGATGCCACCTGGACAACAAGTCCAGTCGTGAAACTTCCTCGCTACTAAATATTCCACAGTAAACTCTCAGTGGTATTATAACAAAGTGGAAGCAATTAGGAACAACAGCAACTCAGCCATAAAGTAGTAGGATGCGTAAAATAACAGTGCCGGGTCAGAGAATCCTGAGGCACATAGCACACAGAGGTTGCCTACTTTCTCCAGAGTCAGTTGCTACACTAAACTTCATATGGCCTTCAGATCAGTTAAAGAACAGTGCATAGAGAGCGCCATGGAATGGGTTTCCATTGCCATGTTGCGTTCATGTGGTTGTTTGGCAAGGTAAAACAATAAAATGGATACTCTCAAGATGTCATGTTCACCTCCATTTGAAAGCAGAGTTTTTCGATGTGTCCTACTTCAGCTTCCAACTTCAGAGGATGTTCCTGCGGTGCCTCCTAGTGGGAAACATGTTTTTCTGATAAAACCACCTCCACTTTAATGCAGCATTACATCACCAATGGACTCTAGAGGAGTGGAGACATGTTTTCTTTGTTTGACAATTGCCAGGAGAATGGTACTTTTCTGTGCCAAGTGTAAAATTATGGTGTGGGGTAGTTTTTAAGGAGCTGGGCTTGGCCCCTTAGTTGCAATGAAAGGAACTCTTAATGCCTCCGCTTACCAAGAGATTTTGGAGACTGTGAGCCAGGCTTCTCATCCAATATCAGTGTCTTCAGTGTATCAGTATCAAAAATTCCCATAAACACACCCCTAAACCTTGTGGAAAGCCTTCCCAGAAGAGTTGAAGCTGCAAAGGCTGGGCCAACATTATATTAAACAATATATATTGAAATGGGATGTTCATATGCGTTCAAAGGCAGATGAATGATAACGTTTGGCAATTAAGTTTACATACTCACTCATTCAATCTCAGGTAGGAGCTTCTCCACAGGGGGCGCTGTTCAGTGTCATTGTTTTAATTATGGTAGAGATTCTCTTTTTGGATGTTTCCATCAATGACTCACAGCTAAAATTCACACGTCTCTACACGTCATTCACTTAGTGAGTGTGTGTGTGTGTGTGAAAGGTCAGGACAAGAGGTCTCATGGGAGTGAGCAATGTTTGAAGATGATAATTGGAATTGAACGTATGTTACGCACTCAGATCCCATCCCAGAGGAGCTTCTCACGTGTTGTGTGTGTGTTGTGCATTATAAATAAGGAGGAGGGATTCAGGGAAGAAGTGTTGAGCTTCACTTCGACCTTTCACATCTCCAACCCAAAAAGGCTACAGATAAAAACCTGAAGCACCAGGAGGGAAGCTCTGTCAGACCTGCAGCTCTCTGAGAATCAACCACTTACACCTGATCAAACCCACCTGCACAGGACCACCGGATTGACAGGTTAACACCTCCGGCTGTAAGTCTCAATCCTATTCCTCTGTATACAATGCAGGAGTGTTTACAAATGATGAAAGGGTTAACAGCGTAGGGAAGTTGTCTGGCTGTTGTTTGGGCATTTAAAAACTTGTATCTCCTGGCTCTGAGAAATGTACACTGACATTAAAATATTTTAGTAAAAAAGATAAATATTGAATCTTAAATTACGTTGGAAATAACTTATTTAAAAACAGTTAAATGAAAGCCTTCCTCCCCGCTGTTGCCCCTTGTCCCCTTGCTCAGTTCACCCCAACGGAGCTCTGTGTGATGAGTAGATTCCTTTCTTCGATTGTATGGTGTGAACATGTGTATGCGTGTGTATGTTTGTGTGTGTGTTCTAGAATGATCCTTGATCTGTGAAGAGAAATACTGCTGCCGCAAAACACACAAATCAGAGGGAAAATGTTTCAGGAGCCATTCATTCGTTTGTTCATTAATTCATTCATTCATTCATCTCCTGTAAGCACTTCATCCTGAATGTGTCATAGTGTGCCTGAATCTCACCCAGAATGCCCATTAACTTTAATTATTAGCATGATTAGTGTCAGTTAAACAACACTGCAGTATTTATTCATTTAACCCCTCTCTCTCTCTCTCTTTCTCTCTCCCCATCAAACTTTCTCCCTCACTCTTCCAGTATCTCTCTTTCTCTCTCTCACTCTCTCCATCTTTAGTGATGGTGTGTGTGTGCAGATTGGTGCTGGTGGTCTCTCTGGTGCTGTGTTTGGGGGTGCATTTGTCAGTCTCTCAGCACTGGTCTCATGGCTGGTATCCCGGAGGAAAGAGAGAGATCGACTCCTACAGCTCCTCAGAGGTAAGGCAGCTTGAATAATTCCTTAGGGTCTGAACCCCATTCAGTGACCACAGGCGTCCACACAGCTCACAGTTACTCCGTCGCTTCCATCCCCAGCCGTTTAGCCCGAATCCTAAGGAACATGTGAGACCTGGTCTCCTCAAGACCCTCCCCATCAAAAAAACAACAAACAGCTTCCGTCTCTGAGAGAGAAGAGCACCAGCTCCACTCTCTCTTCAGTTCTGACCACATTCACTGCTGTCTGTGTCCATCTGTCCACTGTGAGAATAACAGATCAGCACTGTGGGCCTGAAAGGACAAGGAGCAGAAGAAAAGAAACCCTCAATGATAAAACACAAATCAAATAAGCTGCTGTTGTTCCTTAGAAAAATGGACTGACCTCAGCATCACGGGTTTGGAATTCACTCAGAGCAAAAATTGTTATTTCAACTTTTATTATTTCACAGTAAACTCTGAAAAGCAAAATTGTATTAGTTTCTGGGGATTGTGAGTGATGTTTGTTTAGATAAAAAAAAAAAATCAGCTTTGTTTTCGGATGCTGGTTAGCGTTCCTCTTATTTGTAACTGTACTTTCGCCTGGAGTTGTCATCAGTGGATGATCTCTGAATTTCAGGCGGGACTCACTGTTAATAAAGCGTTTATCTTACTGTGGTTACAGACTACGGATGAGCACCTGGACAAATACTTACAGTGAGACACTGCTGAATAAAAATGTCAGGGTTTATGTTTACTTACATATTAAATAAACACCAACCTAATCCAAAATTCACAAGTAAAAGCCAGAGACTTCCGGACCACACTGAGAAACAGAACCATAATTGCTGTCCTTTGGTCAGACTTTGACCTTAACTGTAAACACACAGTGACTGTGAAGGGGTTTCGGATAAAGTGGCCAGTGAGTGGAGGTAGAAGGGGTGTTTCGCATAAAGTGGTCAGAGGGTGAATCTTAACGGCAGGTGTTTCTGATAGAGTGGCCAATGAGTGGAATTAGAAGGTTTTTTTTAAAAAAGTAGCCAGTTAGTGTAATTCATGATCTCTCTGTGTTTGGTCAGATGTCAGGGGAGATTAAACTGTGTGAAGCAGGAGAATGCAGCTATCTGAGACCCCTGAGGACCAACGTCCTGAAGAGCATCCTGGTGAGAACTCACTTTTTATTTCTTCATCTCATGTTTATTTTAAAGGAGGCGTAATCTTTAATGTTTTACTTGAGGCATTTTTTTGCTCTGTGTTTTCAGCTTGATGTATTCTCTTAGTGTTGTTTCTGGTTTTGACCCAAAACACACATTACACAACCTCCAGAGAAACACAGCAGAGTTAAATATCCTTTGATTCCTGTTGTATATCAGTGGACCTATTGTTTATCTGCTTGCTTCAACAGCTGGATGCCCTGATGAGGGAACTTCAAAAAAGGAAGTGACATCACACTATGCCGCGTCTGCCTTTATCTCTGTAGTGCAGTGTTACCAAGGAAGGCTCTTTGTTTTTACATTTATGTTGTAATACTCCTCCTGAGCTCTCTGTTACGTCTGGTGTGAATCTCCTCTGTTCAAGAATTGTGTGACCCTTCAGCACTTCAATAAAAACTTTATTTTGGTACTCTGTCTCTGTGAAATTAAGACCTGTGGGTCTAAGGAAAGTTTTTTAAGAGATGTCATCTGAGCTAATGACTGATCTCTGGGGGCAAACACAACTGAGTTAAGGTTAGTTTAAACTGTGATGCAGAAACAAGTTTTTCATTTTTCTACTTACTTGGACCTACACACTACTGCTTTAACGTAAACTCAAGGCCCTAGGCACAGATTAGCAGCTATGCTAGGCCAGTTATAGAAACAACTTGTGAACAAAGGCAGAGGACAGCATGATGTTTCGATCTATGACACAATATATGCCCCTGAAACTAAAGTCAAGGTTAGTTGGCCCTGCTCAGGGCTCTATATAATTTCAGAAATACCAGGTTACTGCCACCAAACAAGTCTAACAAACAAGTGTTAATATGTAGCTAGCTGTGGCTAAATTGCAGCATTATAGCTAAAAAAAAATCTTAATACACAAATAAAGCAAGGGGAAAAAATAAACTCATTATAATAAGCTCACACAGCCGCCATAATGTGACAGTAATTAAATCAAATTTATTTACAGAAAAAAACAGCACCCTCCTCTCCCCAGACCAAGCAAAACCAGTTTAGGCAATTTATTCCCTCCGAACAGGAGGTGGCGCTGTGTTAAATCAGAAATCTGATTTTTCTTCTCCCACTTAATTCTAATATTCATGTACACTCAACCACCAATGATGATATATGAATTTCTGACCACGAGGGGGCATCACACACCAGTCTCAGTGCGCCAAGAAATTCATGTCCTCCATAACCTATATACTTGTAACAATTCTTCACTCAGGTGCTCCTCTTTCAGTTGGAGATATCACCCCCACACACTTACTAGGTCAACGTTTAGGGTCTCAGAGGACTCCTCCGTTCGTAATGCCACTTTACTCTAGAGAAAAAGACAGTGTCCTCCCTCCATTTTTCCCACATTTTTTTGTGATGGAGTGATGGAGCCATAACGGACGATGCAAACTGAGCTCCTGGTTATGAAGAAACTCATTTGATCTTTGACTGAATACAAAGATCTTATCTTCTCATGCTGAAGGAACAACTTAAAAAAATACATTGTATTTTCAGGCTCAGTCATATCCCCCTAGGAGTCTCTGGAAGATGTGCCCTATTTTTTTTTTTTATTCAGATACTATCAAGTGCTCAACAACTACCGGATACTACTATGCAAGGACAAGGCACTATCACATAAGCCCTGGAAACCACCCTGATGGAAACCACAGCTTACATTCTAAGCTTGCCAAGTTGCATTTTCCTTTGAACAGCAGATGTTAGCTTAGGTAAAGTGTTAGATGAACAACAAGAACTGATAGTATTTGGTGCTAACAAAATATGCTTTCACACAGCTCCAGGGGGTTCTAGTCTGGGCCTGTGGTTGTATGTTTGAGTCCCTCTCCGGGTGACTGTCTGTGAGGAGTTTGGTGTGTTCTCCCTGTGTCTGTGTGGGCTTCCTCCCACGGTCCAAAAACAGGCTGGTAGGTGGATTGATGACTCAAAAGTGTCCGTAGGTGTGACTGTGTGTCATCTTATGGAGGACTGGTACCCCCTCCAGAGTGTGTTCCCGCCTTGGGCCCAATGATTCTGTGTAGGCTCCAGACATACCGTGACCCTCAACTGGATAAGTGGTTAGAGAAAGTGAGTGAATGGGTAAATATCATCTGGTGTTCAACTGTTGTCTGGTGCTCACACAGCAAAATCACACATTCTGTGTGCCATTTTCAGTGTGTTACAAACATATCTCCCTCATGAAGGCCTCTGTTTCCTGTAGTTCTGGCTGCAGTAAGTCTGCCCTCTGCCAGTGTTCAATGATCTAATGCATCTCCCCAAATGACCTTCCACAGCTCAGACCCAGCTGCTGTCGCTCTCTCACGCTTCCTGCTCTTACCTAGTCATTAATGGTCATGGAAAACTGATGTGTATAAGTGTGTGTATGATGTATGTGTGTGTGTGTGTGTGTGTGTGTGTGTGTGTGTCTTCAAGCAAATCCTGAAGCAAACTGTGCTTTTGTGTAAAAGCTTCTCCAGCTGGGACTTCTCCATTTTGTGGATATGTGACTGTGAGTTTCCACCCCAATCTCCACTACTCATTGCTCACTAACAGCTCAACACACAAATTAACAGAGAGCCAAGGGAGCTCTAACTAATCTAATAGCATAATGTTTTTGAATCATTTTTTGTTAGACTCTCAGAGTCCGTTTTAATTCCAAGGGCAGAATGGCTACTAAAAATGGGCACAAAGACTCTAGGTCTTATTCTTGACATTTATTACCTTAATATCTTCTGAAAACAATAAACTACTGAAAAAACAATGTGCACACACTCTGTCAGTATATAACATGCTGTGGAGGGTTTGAATGCTGAAGTATGCCTTATTTGAACAGAGGTGAAAGACCTAATTTACCCAGTTAGCTGGAGCCAGAGCGGCAGGCTATAAATAAATATACCAAATTCCACAAGCCACGACTCTCCCTCATCTCGCATTTCACTCAGCGATGAAACATTTGAGAGCCTGAGAAAAACACCAGCATTAAGTTCATGGGCTTCCTCCTTTTTCATAGATGTTATTAATTTTGTGTTGTGACATCAGAAGCTTGCACAGTGCTGCAGATATGAAGATGGAGATTAGTTGCATTAATGTCAAAGTGAAGTCTCATGAATGTTCAGTTAAATGTTGTACATTAAAAACCTTTAAAAAATCATAATGGTAATATGTAATTGAACAGTACAGTGGAGTGCTGGAGAACATTGTATGTATATAGTAAACAGAGAAAGGACATCAATAAAATTCATCACTAGTTACAATATGCAAATTTGCTCTTTCTTTATCTTTCACTCTCTCTTTCTCTTTCTCTCTCTCTTTCATCCCCCACCCCACCCCACACACACACACACACCCACAGTTGTTTCTCAGAGGTTTCCAATAAGCTCTTGCGTAAAACCAGACCTACAGTGAGACCCATACAGACCAGGCAGAAAGCCAGAACAGCTCACTCTGTGTCAGTGTTTCTGCTTCAGACATGTCCTGTTGGAGGAAGGACAGAAACTGTGTTGTTTCTGTACACATTTACACAATTGGCAGGTGTCCATGAATCTCCCTGAAGCCAGTGACCACCAGCTGAAACAGATTTCTCACCACAGCTGGAGACACCGTGGCTAGAGCTCGCGCTGAAAGACTCTTTATCCTAAATCGTTATTTTAATGTTTTTCTCATCATCCACAACATCTATAATTCTGTAACCCTGTATCAATATACATTCATATATCAGAAACACTGATTTTGTACCTTCTGAAAAACTGCTTCCTCCTTCTCCAACTGAACTTTAGAGGTATGGAAAACGTTATTACCACCAAGACTGAAAATGAATACTAAATAAATAAAGAGGAAGTATGGACACAGGAAATACAATGACACACTGGTCAGTTCAGTTGTTGCTGCATAATTGTCTACACTCTTAAAAAAATGTGTTTTGTTTACTTTGCAGTTAATTATTGGTGGGGGTGGGGGGGGGGGGGGGTAGGCGGTGTGGCAGTGATGCTATAACATTTGCTGTTATTTGTTTACATCGAAATATACTGGCACCACTCCTCAGCCTGTGGTAGAGAATTGTCTGAGGTTATCAAATATTGCTTCAAGCCTGAGCTTGTTCAGGGTCGTGAGTGTCTGATGATGAAAGCAGTAACCTCAGCAACATTCCATCTCTCCATTAAGCTGCATGACAGGAAACACCAACTTTCCATGATGCCTTCCACTGTTTATTCAAGCAGTTTTTCAAAGAGAAAAGGAAAGAACATACATTTTCTTTTTAATTGATGATAAAGTGTTGTTACAAGTAATTGTAAAGTGTTGTTCAGTAGTTTTGATTAATTTTTCTATAATATAGCACAATAAAAAATTTATAAACTTTTCATATATATATATATAAATAAAAATTTATATTTGCAATGCAAATGGGGTGTCTGTCATTAGTCCTGATAAGCCCAGACCCCCAAAATCTTAGCCGAGGCCACAATATATTATGCAGCAAAATATATAATATTATAATACTGTGAATTATTTACTCAATCTGTAATAAACACTTAATTACAGACTTAATTCATGGCTGCCTACTTTGATAGGGTGTAAATTATCTGTGGTCAGACACCAGAGCTGAGCACCATTTAATGAGTTTCTGAAGAAAAGTTTCCTCTTCTCTACTTTAACTGACTCTGAGCAGATGACCGCACTGACCAAGTGCTACTGTCTGCAGCAGGCTGCTTTTAATCCAGATCAAATTACAAGCAGCACAGCTATTTTCCACAGCAGCAAGTATCTGCTCAGGAATCCTTCAGAGCTCAGGCCTCTGTGAGGGCTCAGATGTGTGCAAGCAGAGCTGGGCCCTCAAAACACCCAGGGTCCGCTCCAGTCCACTTAAGCTCCGTGTGGCAATAGTTATGCTTATTTAGTATTTCACATAAAACGTCTTAAGTTACAGAGAAGCTATCTGTGTGTGCGTTTTCTGACAAGTACAAAATTGGTACAAAATAATGTATTATTATAACTAATGTTATTAATAATAAAAATTTAGAAATTTATGAGAATATATATTCATTCATTATCTGTAACCGCTTATCCAATTCATGGTCGCAGTGGGTCCAGATCCTACCTGGAATCATTGGGTGCAAGGCAGGGAATACACCCTGGAGGGGGTGCCAGTCCTTCACAGGGCAACACAGACACACACACACACTCACGGACACTTTGGAGTCACCAATCCACCTACCAACGTGTGTTTTTGGACCATGGGAGGAAACCGGAGCACCCGGAGGAAACCCACACAGACACAGGGAGAACACACCAACTCCTTACAGACAGTCACCCGGAGCGGGAATGGAACTGTGTGACTGCGACACACTACCTGCTGCGCCACCGTGCGAATATATATATATATATATATATATATATATATATATATATATATATATATATATATATATAAATATACTTCTTGAACATGCTACCTATATATATATATACTTCCAGAAAGGCTCATAATGATCATTTGTATGTTGCTGTCAACAGTGCACTGACAACAAGAATAAGAATAAATGTTTGAACAACATGATCCAGAGGACACACAACCCAGACTTCGGGTTACTGCAATGTAGAGATTAACTCAGATAAGGCTCTTTCTATTGTCTCAGACTTGTCTTAAACTAGGATGTGAATGTCTTAACTGGACTTCACAGTATTTAACTAAAACATCAAAAAAAATTTGAACCTGAAGTTGTTCCAGCTATATATATAAGCTTTTATATATATATATATATATATATATATATATATATATATATATATATATATATATATATATATAAAAGCTTCACTGAACACACAGGTGTAATCTGTAATTATAAATGTTGCTCTGCATACTTTTGCCCAATTTTAACCCTTCTTCATTGGTCAGGACCACTATAGGTGTGATTTGGGTGGGGGGTCATTACAAGAATCAGGTTCACTTTGTTAAAGATTCGTTCCATAAAGGACCAAAAGACACTTTGAAAAGAGCTTTAGCCACTGCTGGACCAAACTCAATTTAGCTTAGCGTGCTGGCACACAACATTTCCTCTGAGCTTTCAGAGCCTCATTTTACTGTTTCTTTTGTGAACAGGATGTGAACATATGACTTTTTTTTTTTTGACCTGTTGACAATCGAAACTATAATGCAGTAGTAGGTAGCATGTTTGTCAAAATTCCTCTGATTGTGTCAAGGTTTTTTTTATTTGATGGCAGTATTTATTATGAAGCTTTTCACCCTGAGCTGAGCAGATGTGTTTAGTGTATGAAATTAAGAAGTGATCAAGAAACTTCTTGGCAGGGGGACGTGGGGAATGATTTAGCATTAGCTGCTACTCTGTTAATTACTCATAAAGCTATTAGTTATTTATTCACTTTTACTGTGAGAAATGCAGTGTGTGTTTTCTCCTACCTAATGAATAATATTGAGCCTTAAAGTTACAGTGTGTATATGTATCTTTGGAACAGTTCATTTTCTGCACTTATCTTGTGCTTCTTGAGGATCCAAGTTCAAATTCAAACCCAAATCCAGATGATAAGGTGGGCTATGTTGAGGATGTCCGTTAAAGGAGGTAGGTAGAAGCAGCCCTGGAGTCTGTATGAGTTGTGAAGGCCTTTAGCAAAGGTCTGTGCTGAATATATGCCATCATGTTGGTGCATCAGTATGACATATGCCAGAGATATTAAGCTACAAGTGTGGGGTGAAAAAGTGGATTGTATGTAATGGAGGGATAATGAACGGAGGGCAGATAACGGGGGGCAGGTCTTGAGGCAGGTGAGCAGGGGACCCTGAGTGGCAGACATGACATGTAAACATCATAAATATATATTAGGTTTGATAGTATATCTCCAATTCTTCTTAAAGATACTAATATACAATGGTCGGAAAGCTTAGAATCTACATTTCACACAATTACAATCTCTCCACAATGAGCTTTCAGACAGAAATCGGTTGTATACATTTTCAACATGCTTATAAAATAAATTGTGGACTCTGTGTTGTAGTTCTGCTTATTCAGGTTGGAACACATTCCTAAATGTGCTTTAGTGTAGGAGTTTTTCATAAACAGTTAAGACCAGCTTAACTGGTCTTAAAAACTGGTGAAAAAAAAAGAAAAAAAAGAAAAAAAAAAAAAAAAAAAGAAGGTGGAATGTGTCCAGCTTTGGTTTATCCAAACGACAGGCAGCAGACTCAGAAATGAAAGGACATTTTGTTTGGTCCAGGGGCCTCGAGTTGGTGAAGAAAACTGACATGAACTACATAACATGTTGGGTTCAGGAGAAACAAAATAACCCCTGCAGCAAACCAGGAGCAAAGTCTGCAGAGTGACCCCCAATATCAAGTCTAGAAACAGAGCTAAACTTATCGAGGTGTTGAGTGATTACATTTGTAAGGTTATGATTTTCATTTGAAAATGAAAAACACTTTTTTACTTCCTGAAAGGCTCATAAGGATCATCTGTATGTTGCTGTCAACAGTGCACTGACAACAAGAATAAGAATAAATGTTTGAACAACATGATCCAGAGGACACACAACCCAGACTTCGGGTTACTGCAATGTAGAGCTTAACTCAGATAAGGCTCTTTATAAAGCGAGCTCGATTTTTGGGGTCTTAATCTTGATTTGTTTTCATTTGAACTTAGTCTTGTCTCTTCATCTTGACTTGAATTTCACACAGTTCATTACAGGGGAGACTGGCACTACCAATGAAGACAAATGGAAAGTGGCCCGACACACGTGTGTCATCAGAAATTCTGAGAGGGAAGGCAAATTAATAATAAAACAACCCTCCACCAATGGTTGTCAACAAGCTAGGTCGCTAATTGCTAGCACCTTTACCTTGAACCACAGTTCTTCCCTAAGGACCTCCTGCAGAACTGTCTCTGTACCCTCCGTAAAGACTTTAGGACTCTAATGCACATAAGTCCACTTGTCAGCTCAATGCTGGATCTGTTAGACCTGGTGAATCAACAAAACGGTCTGGACATTGGTTTCTTTGTTCCACAGACAGCACTGAAACCTGTAACAAATGGTCCTTACATACTTTTTGCTATATTTGCCTCTGATTTTAAGCAGTTTAAGTAGTTTAAAACTACTTCACATGGGATGAATGGGATCTGGACTGAGCCAGGGTGGATTTAATATTTAACCCAAAGTTAGGTTCACACACATTTTAAAACTGTTGTCTTGCTTTGATATTCTTATGTACGGTGACCTTGAGAGTCTTGAAAGGCGCCAAAAATAATATGTATTATTATTATTATTATTATTAAAACAGAGGAAATATAACTACAACATTAGTATATTAACTATAGTAAACTACAAATACATACATGTATGGGAATATGATTCCCCGTGTTACATACCCGTAGACAAGCCCCTCCTCAAATGTAACACGCGGAGAGTAGACACCCGTGTTACATTTCCTCCACAGGGACTTACTCAGCCCTCTCACTCGTGCACCAGTTGGAGCTGCTTTTCCAGTCACACATTCAAAGAGGGAGGAGAGAGAGAGAGAAAGAAAGACAGAATAGAGACTTCGCTGGACTCTCCGATCCGCATGTTTCAGGTAATTTCTATCACTTTTGGTCAGTTTTGCCGCGCGAAAGTCTCGAGGAGAAAATGCGCTGGAACGCTGCCTGTTGCTTTGTTTGCTTGCGAAATCTGTTGTACGTCTGCAGGACGAACTGTCCTTTAAGTCTACACACGAGACAATATATGGATTTGTACTTTTAGGATTTTTGAAAACTCAGATATCCTTTTGATATCAGTGACTCTCATCCCTCCTCAGCTCCATCTCCTTCACATTCAGACATCATCTTCCTGTGTGTATTTTTATTTTATCATGGGTGTTTGTGTAATGTGATGGTTTGTGGTGTGTAGAGCAGTATGGTGAGGGGATATATATATATATATATATATATATATATATATATACAGGCACATCTCAATAAATTAGAATATCATCAACATGTTTGTTTATTTCAGTAATTCAGTTTAAAAAGTGAAACGTATTAAATAGATTAGTTACAAACAAAATGATCTATTTAAAGCATTAATTAATTTTTCTGTTGATGATTATGGCTTACAGCCAATGAAATCCCAAATGTCATTATCTCAGAAAATTAGAATATTATATACGACCAGTTAAAAAATTATTTTTCATACAGAAATATTGTCTTACTAAAAAGTGTAGTGCACTGAGTACTTGGTCTGGACCCCTTTTGCATATATTACTGCATCAAAGTGGCGTGGCACGGAGGCAATCGGCCTGTGGGACTGCTGGGTGTTATGGAAGCCCAGGTTCCTTTGATAGTGGTCTTCAACTCATCTGCATTGTTGGGTCTGGTTCTTCTCATCTTCCGAAATGGCCCTTTAGGTCAGACGAGTTTGCTGGCCAATGAAGCACAGTGATACTGTGGTTATTAAACCAGGTACTGGTACTTTTGACAGTGTGGACTGGTGCCAAGTCCTGCTGGAAAATGAAATCTGAATTCCATAAAGTTTGTCAGCAGAGGGAAGCATGAATTGCTCTAAAATGTCCAGGTAGACGGCTGCGCTGACTTTGGACTTGATATAACACAGTGGACCAACAGCAGATGATGACATAGCTCCGCAGACCATCACTGATTGTGGAAACTCAAGTAGCGTGGATTGTGTACTTCTCCACTCTTCCTCTGGACCTTGATTTCCAAATGAAATGCAAAATTTACTTTCATCTGGAAACAAAACTTTGGACCACTGAGCAACAGTCCAGTCCTTTTTCTCCTTGGCCCAGGTAAGACGCTTCTGGCATTGTCTCTGGGTCATGAGTGGCTTGACACAAGGAATGTGGCAGTTGTAGCACATGTCCTGGATACATCTGTGGGGGTGGCTCTTGAAACACTGACACCAGCATAAACCGTAATCATCAGCATTAAAAGAAATAAACGCTTGAAAATATCACTTTGTTACTAATGCATCTATATAATATATAGATGTACCTGTAGTATTCTGTGAGCCAAAGTGTAGAGTAGTGCAGTGTGATGTGTATGGGAGTGTTCTGTGAGCCGAAGTGTATTTTAGTGTGATGATGTGTATGTGTGTATGGGAGTATTCTGTGAGCCGAAGTGTATTTTAGTGTGATGATGTGTATGTGTGTATGGGAGTATTCTGTGAGCCCAAGTGTATTTTAGCGTGATGATGTGTATGGGAGTATTCTGTGAGCCGAAGTGTATTTTTAGCGTGATGATGTGTATGTGTGTATGGGAGTATTCTGTGAGCCGAAGTGTATTTTTAGCGTGATGATGTGTATGTGTGTTTGGGAGTATTCTGTGAGCCAAAGTGTATTTTAGCGTGATGATGTGTATGGGAGTATTCTGTGAGCCGAAGTGTATTTTTAGCGTGATGATGTGTATGTGTGTATGGGAGTATTCTGTGAGCCGAAGTGTATTTTTAGCGTGATGATGTGTATGTGTGTTTGGGAGTATTCTGTGAGCCAAAGTGTATTTTAGCGTGATGATGTGTATTGTGTGTATGGGAGTATTCTTTGAGCCGAAGTGTATTTTAGTGTGATGTGTAGTATGTGTGTATGGGAGTATTATTTGAGCCGAAGTGTATTTTAGTGTGATGATGTGTATGTGTGTATGGGAGTATTCTGTGAGCCAAAGTGTATTTTAGCGTGATGATGTGTATTGTGTGTATGGGAGTATTATATGAGCCGAAGTGTATTTTAGTGTGATGATGTGTATGTGTATATGGGAGTATTCTTTGAGACGAAGTGTATTTTAGTGTGATGATGTGTATATGGGAGTATTCTTTGAGCCAGAATGTATTTTAGTGTGATGATGTGTATGGAAGTGTTCTTTGAACCGAAGTGTATTTTAGTGTGATGATGTGTATGTGTGTATGGGAGTATTCTGTGAGCCGAAGTGTGTTTTAGTGTGATGATGTGTATTGTGTGTATGGGAGTATTCTGTGAGCCCAAGTGTATTTTAGCGTGATGATGTGTATGGGAGTATTCTGTGAGCCGAAGTGTATTTTTAGCGTGATGATGTGTATGTGTGTATGGGAGTATTCTGTGAGCCGAAGTGTATTTTTAGCGTGATGATGTGTATGTGTGTTTGGGAGTATTCTGTGAGCCAAAGTGTATTTTAGCGTGATGATGTGTATGGGAGTATTCTGTGAGCCGAAGTGTATTTTTAGCGTGATGATGTGTATTGTGTGTATGGGAGTATTCTGTGAGCCGAAGTGTATTTTAGTGTGATGATGTGTATTGTGTGTATGGGAGTATTCTGTGAGCCAAAGTGTATTTTAGTGTGATGATGTGTATTGTGTATGGGAGTATTCTGTGAGCCCAAGTGTATTTTAGCGTGATGATGTGTATGGGAGTATTCTGTGAGCCGAAGTGTATTTTTAGCGTGATGATGTGTATGTGTGTATGGGAGTATTCTGTGAGCCGAAGTGTATTTTTAGCGTGATGATGTGTATGTGTGTATGGGAGTATTCTGTGAGCCGAAGTGTATTTTTAGCGTGATGATGTGTATGTGTGTTTGGGAGTATTCTGTGAGCCAAAGTGTATTTTAGCGTGATGATGTGTATGGGAGTATTCTGTGAGCCGAAGTGTATTTTTAGCGTGATGATGTGTATGTGTGTATGGGAGTATTCTGTGAGCCGAAGTGTATTTTTAGCGTGATGATGTGTATGTGTGTTTGGGAGTATTCTGTGAGCCAAAGTGTATTTTAGCGTGATGATGTGTATTGTGTGTATGGGAGTATTCTTTGAGCCGAAGTGTATTTTAGTGTGATGTGTAGTATGTGTGTATGGGAGTATTATTTGAGCCGAAGTGTATTTTAGTGTGATGATGTGTATGTGTGTATGGGAGTATTCTGTGAGCCAAAGTGTATTTTAGCGTGATGATGTGTATTGTGTGTATGGGAGTATTATATGAGCCGAAGTGTATTTTAGTGTGATGATGTGTATGTGTATATGGGAGTATTCTTTGAGACGAAGTGTATTTTAGTGTGATGATGTGTATATGGGAGTATTCTTTGAGCCAGAATGTATTTTAGTGTGATGATGTGTATGGAAGTGTTCTTTGAACCGAAGTGTATTTTAGTGTGATGATGTGTATGTGTGTATGGGAGTATTCTGTGAGCCCAAGTGTATTTTAGTGTGATGATGTGTATTGTGTGTATGGGAGTATTCTGTGAGCCGAAGTGTATTTTAGTGTGATGATGTGTATAGTGTGTATGGGAGTATTCTGTGAGCCCAAGTGTATTTTAGTGTGATGATGTGTATTGTGTGTATGGGAGTATTCTGTGAGCCCAAGTGTATTTTAGTGTGATGATGTGTATTGTGTGTATGGGAGTATTCTGTGAGCCCAAGTGTATTTTAGCGTGATGATGTGTATGGGAGTGTTCTTTAAACCGAAGTGTATTTTAGTGTGATGATGTTTATTATGTGTATGGGAGTATTCTGTGAGCCCAAGTGTATTTTAGTGTGATGATGTGTATTGTGTGTATGGGAGTATTCTGTGAGCCCAAGTGTATTTTAGTGTGATGATGTGTATTGTGTGTATGGGAGTATTCTGTGAGCCGAAGTGTATTTTTAGCGTGATGATGTGTATGTGTGTATGGGAGTATTCTGTGAGCCGAAGTGTATTTTTAGCGTGATGATGTGTATGTGTGTTTGGGAGTATTCTGTGAGCCAAAGTGTATTTTAGCGTGATGATGTGTATTGTGTGTATGGGAGTATTCTTTGAGCCGAAGTGTATTTTAGTGGGATGATGTGTATGTGTGTATGGGAGTATTCTTTGAGCCGAGGTGTATTTTAGTGGGATGATGTGTATGTGTGTATGGGATTATTCTGTGAGCCAAAGTGTATTTTAGTGTGATGTGTAGTATGTGTGTATGGGAGTATTCTGTGAGCCAAAGTGTATTTTAGTGTGATGTGTAGTATGTGTGTATGGGAGTATTCTGTGAGCCGAAGTGTATTTTAGTGTGATGATGTGTATGTGTGTATGGGAGTATTCTGTGAGCCGAAGTGTATTTTAGTGTGATGATGTGTATTGTGTGTATGAGAGTATTCTGTGAGCCAAAGTGTATTTTAGTGTGATGATGTGTATGGGAGTGTTCTTTGAACCGAAGTGTATTTTAGTGTGATGATGTTTATTATGTGTATGGGAGCATTCTGTGAGCCCAAGTGTATTTTAGCGTGATGATGTGTATTGTGTGTATGGGAGTATTCTGTGAGCCGAAGTGTATTTTAGTGTGATGATGTGTATTGTGTGTATGGGAGTATTCTGTGAGCCCAAGTGTATTTTAGTGTGATGATGTGTATTGTGTGTATGGGAGTATTCTGTGAGCCCAAGTGTATTTTTAGCGTGATGATGTGTATGTGTGTATGGGAGTATTCTGTGAGCCGAAGTGTATTTTTAGCGTGATGATGTGTATGTGTGTATGGGAGTATTCTGTGAGCCGAAGTGTATTTTTAGCGTGATGATGTGTATGTGTGTTTGGGAGTATTCTGTGAGCCAAAGTGTATTTTAGCGTGATGATGTGTATTGTGTGTATGGGAGTATTCTGTGAGCCAAAGTGTATTTTAGTGTGATGATGTGTATTGTGTGTATGGGAGTATTCTGTGAGCCAAAGTGTATTTTAGTGTGATGATGTTTATTGTGTGTATGGGAGTATTCTGTGAGCCAAAGTGTATTTTAGTGTGATGATGTGTATTGTGTGTATGGGAGTATTCTGTGAGCCGAAGTGCATTTTAGTGTGATGATGTGTATTGTGTGTATGGGAGTATTCTGTGAGCCAAAGTGTATTTTAGTGTGATGATGTGTATGTGTGTATGGGAGTATTCTGTGAGCCAAAGTGTATTTTAGCGTGATGATGTGTATTGTGTGTATGGGAGTATTCTGTGAGCCGAAGTGTATTTTAGTGTGATGATGTGTATTGTGTGTATGGGAGTATTCTGTGAGCCAAAGTGTATTTTAGTGTGATGATGTGTATTGTGTATGGGAGTATTCTGTGAGCCAAAGTGTATTTTAGTGTGATGATGTGTATTGTGTGTATGGGAGTATTCTGTGAGCCGAAGTGTATTTTAGTGTGATGATGTGTATTGTGTGTATGGGAGTATTCTGTGAGCCGAAGTGTATTTTAGTGTGATGATGTGTATGTGTGTATGGGAGTATTCTTTGAGCCAAAGTGTATTTTAGTGTGATGATGTGTATGTGACACAGCTCCAGGGGCCTGGAGGTTGTGGGTTAGATTCCCACTCCGGGTGACTGTCTGTGAGGAGTTGGTGTGGTCTCCCCGTGTCTGCGTGGGTTTCCTCCGGGTGCTCTGGTTTCCTTCCACAGTCCAAAAAGACACGTTGCAGGTTGATTGGCAACTCAAAAGTGTCCGTAGGTGTGAGTGAATGTGTGTGTCTGTGTTGCCCTGTGAAGGACTGGCGCCCTCTCCAGGGTGTATTCCCTGCCTTGCGCCCAATGATTCCAGGTAGGCTCTGGACCCACCGCGACCCTGAATTGGATAAGCGGTTACAGATAATGAATAAATGAATGAATGAAAGAATGTGTATTTGTGTATGGGAGTAATCTTTGAGCCGAAGTGTATTTTAGTGTGATGATGTGTATGTGTGTATGGGAGTATTCTGTGAGTGAAAACTGCTGGAGTGAAGAGAGCTTCTCTGAAAAAAAATAAACTTTGAATTAAGTTAAATACTTAAAATGTTTGAAGTTTTGAGTGAAGTTTTGAAAAACCTGCTGAACATAATTGTTGACCTCATGGCTCTTCCTTTTTTCAGGGTGGTGAAGTCATCTCCACAGTAAAGGCATCTGTAATGTAGAGAAGCTTTCAGTTACACTGTGTGGCTGTCGATGTCAGCACTAAGAAGCCTCTGATGGACTCTCCGCAGGCGAGTGCCCGACAGTGGAGCAAGGTAATACAAACAACTTGAAGTGTCCCAGCTTTTGAAGTGTGCTTTGGCTCTGTGAGAGGTTTGTGTTTTTAGGGTGTTACTTTGTTCAGTTCTAAATTCAAACCTTGTGCTCTATTGAAGAGGAACCCCACACCTTTTTCAAAAGTTTCTCATAATCACCTGTGTGAGTGGTGGACACAGTGTTGGACAGTGTTCTGGTGGGTAGTGGTAGATAGTAGAGACTCCATATCTCCAATACACACCCACCATTTTGTTTCCTCTCCATTACCCCTTTTTCTTAGGGGATTTTTTTTGCTTTGAAACTGTATAGGAGTTATATAATAAGGAGTGCATATCTTGTCACTTCCTGGTGTAACTTCCCTTGACACGCTTTTAAATGTTTAAACCCTTTAGACATCTGTTTCCTATGATCATCTCAACAGGAAAAAGCCACCAGTTCAGGGGTACACAAATATTTCAATTGGACTCTTATGGCTTTCTTTTGACTGTTGTTTCTTTTTACAGAATGAGAAGATGTGTTGGCCGAAAGTGGAGAAAGTCTCGATTATTCATCTTCATGTCAGCACTAGCATTTTTTTGTTTGGTAATTAGATATGCAAAGGTTTGTGAGAACATCTGCTTGAGCACTACTGAACCTAGTGCTCCACAGACGAACAGGCAGAGACTCACCGAGCAGCATGGCATCAACTGTTCTGACATATATGACATGGACCCTGTGGCGTTGGGAAAGTCTTTATCCCTCAGAAGGCGAGCTGTACCTGTGCTGGACGACGAGGACATAGCCAACGCTACCTCTGACTGTGGACTCTACCTGGCATCTAAGGGCTATAGAAGTGTTCATACATCTGCAGCAGAGCAGGAGTTCCCTCTGGCCTACTCCTTGGTTGTCCACAAAGATGCAGCCATGGTGGAGAGGATCCTGAGGGCCATCTATGTTCCCCAAAACATCTACTGCATTCACTATGACCTGAAGTCTTCTCCTCACTTCATAGCAGCCATGAAAGGGCTAGCCCACTGTCTGCCTAATGTCTTTATCTCCTCCAGGCTAGAAAGGGTGCAGTATGCTAGCATCACTCGCCTATTGGCTGACCTCAACTGCCTCTCTGATCTCATGGAGTCGCCGGTCAAATGGAAGTACGCCATCAACCTGTGTGGCCAGGACTTCCCCCTGCGCTCCAATGCAGAGTTGGTGGAGGAGCTGAAGGCTCTGAAAGGCGCTAGCATGCTGGAGTCAGTTCGCCCTAGCGAGCTGAAGAAGCAGCGATACAGTTACCGATATGAACTGAAAAATGCCCAGTCTCAGTACCACCAAATTCCTGTTAAAACTGACCAGGCCAAGCCCCCACCGCCACACAACATTCAAATGTTTGTGGGCAGTGCCTATTTCACTCTGTCCAGGGAGTTTGTTAGCTTTGTCCAGTCAAGCCCCTTAGTGAAAGATTTCCTCTCCTGGTCAGAAGACACGTATTCACCGGATGAGCATTTCTGGGCCACTTTGATTCGATTTCCTGGCATCCCAAGTGAAGTATTGCCTTCCCATCCAGATATTTCAGATATGTTGAGTAAGACGCGCTTGGTCAAGTGGCAGTATATGGAGGGCTCACTTTACCCTTCATGCACTGGAATACATGTACGTAGTGTGTGCATTTATGGTGCGGCCGAGCTGCGGTGGCTCCTGAATGAAGGTCACTGGTTCGCCAATAAACTGGACCCCAGAGTGGATCCAGTGCTGGTGGAGTGTCTGGAGGAGAAGCTGGAGGAGAGACAGAGAGGAATGTCCACTGCTCACTAACCGCTGCCAAAGATTTACTCTGTGATTGGCCTGAATTGTATCTGGCTTCTGAATGACTTTGCTGACAGATGTTTTAGATTTTTAAACAGAAACTATTTTCTAAAATTAAATATTTCATTTGTTAAGAAATTCTTTTGGTGTATAAGGCTCCATTTCAGAGAATTTAATGATGCTTTTCCATTACATGGTACCTACTCAGCTCAGCTTGTCTCTGCTTTTTTGCTTTTCAACTAGGCCAATCAACTTGTATTTTTGTTTAGTCCTTGCTTGCTAGTAGTTCCAAGCCGTGTAAACCTTGCACAGCAAGGACATTCAATGAAGTATGTTAAACATTACTGATCTGTGAGAACTGGTGCACAGGGCCATGTTCAATGCCAAGGAACTAAAAAGCATGTTGAGTCGTGATGAGCTGAGTAGGTACAATGCAGTGGAAAACACAATTGCTGCACTTTCCATGAGCCCTGATCCCTGTCCATGTCACTGTCTCACATTACACCACTTTGAAAGACTTTGTTTACAACCTGGTTTTTGAAATGTGAAAAACTGCTGGTATTCTCTGTAAAAAAATAATAATAAAGAACTGTGCCTTAATTATTCAATTCAAAGATGAATGCATTTGAATTCAGTTATTATGAAGAGGAAAATGAAGTTGGTGCTTTGAGTGCCGTAAGGACTAGAAACTCTCACTTGTTAAGACATGGTTTACCCACTCTCCTTTCACCCCAGGGAGGAGTTAGCACAGTTCTTTATAGCAATCTTTGCGTTGTACTGTCTGCAGTCAGTTTTCATTGGGCTGGGCAAGTCTGAATCTAAAATCTGATTGGCTGGGACATGCTCAAAACATTATAAAATACTACACACTCTGAAAAACAGACACAGTCACAGTCATTACATGGCAATATTCCAGTCTGCATCACTGTAGTAATGCTAATGCTGATTTTAATATTACTGTGATAATGCTAATGCTAATTTACTGTGTTATATTGCTGATGGGTTCATGTTTGTACTTTTAAATTCAGTAAATTCCATTATCTGTTCACTTAATAACTTTCAACATGTAGCTTTTGGAAGCGCCTGCCTCCAATGTTTACAGCTCTTTAAAAGTTAGATGGAATTCCCTTTGGACAGAATCAGTCCCAGAATCCAAGCAGAAACGTTTCCATGCCTGGGCTAGCGCTGGACTAAGTGTCTCCAGTGATCACTTGCTACAGTTTCATTTGTAGTCTATGATAATACCAATGTGGCCAGACCCTGCTTGGACACTGTTTTTTTTGCACTGCAAACTTTGAAGGCAGAGAATGTAAATTAATTTCTTTAGTTTAATATAATTAAAGGTTAGAGCTTCTTTCTCAAGGTTTATGGATAGTATATGTTTGTCCACATTCTCATCTGCTGTATGAGCTCCAGATGTGTGCTTCCTGTTACATGGGGATTGTGCTGATCTTTATTAATGTTTTGGGCTGTCGGTTGTAGTGTTGCTGACATTTCTAGTATCACATTTTTTTCGGGTACTGCTGGTGGTTCAGAAGCTTTTAGAAATACTTGCTGACGATCGTCATTGCCAGTAATGGGCGGCAACCTATTACTTTTTGGAATGAAGCTGCACCACACTTCTGATGCCATCCAACATTATGTAATAATGTTGGATGGCATCATTATATAATTTTTTTTTTTTACCAAGTTTATTTGGAATTACACACTGAATTATGCAGTCATTTACACAGTTAATTACAGAGTAAATCAGTCTTTGAGGCTTTTATTAAAACTTAGATTTAGGGGTATGAAAAATTTGTGGACATTTATTTACAAAGACTATTTGGGTGACTTGATTTCCAGTGTGTGTTAGCCACAGTAGCTTCATAGTTCCAGCTTTAACCTGTAACAGGCACATATAATTTCTACTCAGACTGTACCTTTAACCAGAGTAAGAATATAAGACTGTCTAATTTAGAGTGTGCTTCTGACAGTGAGAGTGACAAAGTGCATCTGAAACAGTGGGTGTGAGAGATTGCGACACTGAAATTGTGTCTGAGAGAATAAGATGGTGAGGATAATAGCAAGACTATCTGAGACAAGATTAGAATTAGAGAAGTTGTTTTTGGAGAGAAAGGCTCGTAACATCAGTTAAATGATTTTGTAAAGCCAGAGATAAAGCCCTGACCCAAGCTTTGACCCTAACCCTGACCCCAGCCCTAATCTTAGCACCAACCACAGACCTATCCACAGCCTTAACCGACAATAACACCCTCAGCTTCTTATAATATGTCTGACCTCACAGCTGCCTCATGATTTAAAAGATATTGTGGACCACCTTTTTCTGAGTGAATTTGGCTGCTTTTAAGCTCACCGTTCTCAGCGCCGTTAATCCCCCCCAGCACTGGGCTAAGAAATCAGCATTGGTCATATTCCCAGCAGTAAGTCTGGGTAGTGTAGTGAGAGAATATTAATGCTCTATAAATGTGAATTGTGTCAGTGATGGGACTGAAAGCTCTAATGCGGAGCAACAGAATACTCAAGGAGTGCGTCAGTTTCTTCTCTTTTTACTCTCCAATCGGCCTTAGCCACATTCTGAATTATTTACACTGCTGACCACAGCTGTCTGTAGTGCTGTGAATAATACGCTGTTTCTCTGCTGCACAGTCACTGTACAGAGTCAATGCATGCACTGCACACAGTGTATGCACACTGTTGCTGAGCCCATTCACAACACAGTTGGCACACAGTGGCTCACACAGTTACTGCACACATTCGTTGCATGGTGGCTCCATGCAGTCGCACATTACATCTGCTTTTGATCAAGTTCATTTTAATCTGGAATTCTTGTCTTATTAAAGTTTGAGTCATGAAGCTTGTTGTGGGCATTCCCATCCACAAACCCTTCCCTAAAAGAACCACACACCCCCTAGGAATAAACATGTCTCCTGTGTCTCTCTCTCGCTCTCTCTCTCTTTTTCTAAAGAATCCTTTCTTTTGTTTCGTGTCCTGTATTTCACACTGATCTGGCTCTGTGTGTCAGTGAAAAATCAGGCAGATGGGCCCAAACATTGTGGTGCTCTGCTGACTTTATAAATCCAAAATGGAAAAATGCTGACAGGAAAAAGGAAACAGTGATATAGTTGTTATCAATTTATTTATTTATTTTGTTCCAGACACTTTTTTCCTGTCTCATGAGTGTTGAAATGAAAAGCTAGAATGGACTAGCAGGCAGGACTGGTTGGTATCACAGGATTTCCTGTATGTATCCTGTGTGTTTGTGTGTGTGTAACCTAGGGGTTTGTAATGAGAGCACAGGGCTAAGGACACCTCTTTAAACAAAAGTGTAAGTGTCGAGTGTGTAGGGGTGAGTATGTATGTGTGAGTGTGTGGGTGTGTAAGAATCTGCAATAATGTGTGATTGCATGTATGGGTATCTGTGTGTGTGTGTGTGTGTGTGTGTGTGTGTGATGGATTGGTAAAAGTAAATGAATCTGCTTTGAGTACTCTTGTTCTAACCTGCTGTGGTCAGTGGAAAAATGGTGCACAGCAGGACACTCCGTTTGAGCAGCCTCACATACCCTCATTTTAGTTTATTTAAAGCTTTTTTTTATAACAATCTGTAAATTCAGCACAGAGTCCTCCAAACTCTTTCATTTATCTAAACCCTAGCCCTCCCACCCCATTAGTCATCAGCAGCTCTTGTCAGCATCTTTTCTCTCTCTCTCTCTCTCTCTCTCTCTCTCTCTCTCACACACACACACACACACACACAGTCTCAGAGAGTGAGAGTCAGAGGTGTCAATGTAGACGCCAGTGTAAGCACATTGTCAGAACTTTGTTGTGTAACGTAAATGAATTTAGTCAATGACCATATTGTGCACCACATTTCTGATTTACACTGTCTCCAAATATCATGCAAGGCATTCAACACCATTTCTGAAATGACCACATCCACACATGACACTCTGAGTTTAAATGTCTGTATATACTCTGTAGTTTAAAAGAATCTCTAGTGCTTCAGCACGCTTCACTCAGAACTGCTGAGATTTCTCAACCTAAAAACTCCCAGCTTGAACTTGAACCCTCTTCCATTAAGTGAGCTTAACAGGACATTATACCAGCTCTCAGTCTTCAGACCAGTGTTTGGTCAAATCTGCATGCTGATTCCTTGACTCCTCTGATCTTGATCAAGCTCATTTTTTATTCAACCTGTCAGTTGCGAGAGCGAACAACACACTATGGAACTATGGAACACACTATTCATTGCAGCAGTGTTTAGTTTGGAACACAGCCAGGGACTAAAATTAACTTGAACACAGCTAATATTAATACTCACTAACCCACAGATCCTCCTCTGTTTCCCTAACAGTTATATACAAGCTGCTTTCATAACTATAATTAGCCACCATTGTTATCTGTTGTGCTCTCATTAGTGACCTCAAGCCCAGGTGTATCAGAGGACAGTCAAGGTGATGATTGGAACAGCTTTATATATTCACAGGCGCCGTAACGAAGGCTGAAAGAAGGCCCAGCTTGTCTGACTCGCTGCCAAAACGCGTTAATCTCTGTGGCACACTTTCAAAATAAAAGTTTGGGAAAATAAAGCATATTTTTCTCTCAGTGATATATTTTTGATGGGGGGCGACACAAATGCAGCTGTATCCAATTTTGCAGGGGACACGTCCCCCACATCCCTGCGGTTCCTTTGCCAAGTAAATTATTCTGTTATAACTGGAGGTTTTAAAGTTGTATTTATTGCATACGCCCAATGTAATCTTGGGAATGATTGTGTTCTTTTATTTTACACTGTTCTATAATGAAATCTTACAAATATCCTACTGGAGAAGAGAGTGTAATGGACCTTTAGCTACAAATAATGTACCTGTACCATACCTATTTTTCTGAGAGGGCAGGGTAGGGCAATTCCCTCTGTTTGGCCTTGATCCATCCCTGTATTCTTTGCACATCTGAGGCTTGTTTATTTAAAAAACGGTTCCTGATTCAACAGGTCATTGTTAATCTCTTTCCCTGTTTGCTGGAGCAGGTGTGGTGGATTCATAGCAAAGCAGACAAGAGTACGCTTTGTGTGTGTGTTTGCGTGTGTGCGTGAGTGTGTGATGTGGGAAGAGTCATGGGTGTTGGTGAAGCAACATACCCTGGCTGCAGCAGAACATCTAGGCACATTCAGTCGAGTGAAACGCTAAATAACTGACGTAAAAATAAATTCAGAGCGAAGGTCCAGAGTGCGGCTGTTTGCTCAGCTCATACACATTTGGCAAAGTGTGTTTGAAGAGATTACTGCAATTATTTAAGGTCACAGTGAGAATAAAGAAACAAAGTAGTATTCAGAAACTTTTCTTGCTCTTTGTTTAGTACATGTTTCACTTTGAAAGTTGAAGCTTTGTGCGTTTTGTTCATAGAAATATTAATCCAACAGATATTCATTCAGTCATTCATTCAATGTCTGTAAGCACTTCATCCTGTTCAGGGTGTTTTTGGGAATGGAGCCTGCCAAATTATACAAAGAAAATTCCCCAGTGTATAAATCAACACTATCAGTAAAATGTAAACACTCTGTCACCCTCAGTGTTAATTTAACACTAATATTGTTGATTTAACACTGATGAATATGCTATTTGTGCAAAGGTATCACACACTCACACCTATGAATACTTTTAAACCACCATTCCATATATCAACATATGTGTCATGAATAGGTGGCAAACCTATGCAAACACAGGGAGGACATACCAAACCCCTCTCTGACATTAGCGTAGGGATTATGAACAAAGGGACTTTTTCATGATATTCTCATATTTGTAGATGCACTTGTGTCATTCATGCGTTCATTCATTCGTTTTCAGTAACAGATTTAATCCTGTGCACCATTGCAATGTATTCCGGAGCCTACCAAAAATCACTGGGCACAAGGCAGAAGCTCACTCGGAACAGGGAGTCACCGGGCATCACACACACTCTCGGCCACTCACACCTAAGGACACGTTTAAATAGCCAATCCACCTAGTAACGTGTGATTTTGGATTGTGTGAAATGGCCAGAGCAGCCAGAGAAAGCCCACACAGATATGGGGTGAACGTACCAAATTCTCACAGACAGTAACACAAGGTGGGGACTGAGCCCACAACCGTGGCAAGCAGAAATGTGTTCATAATCATGGTAAAACAAAGCTATACAGAACATCACATTCACAGTGAGGTATGGTGCTAGAGTATCATGACATGGGGCTCAGGGGTGTCACTAGATCCAATTTACTGGGGCAAGAAATTCAGGGTTGTTAGAATTAAATTTGATCCAGAATTACTGAGCAGATCTACGGAACACGCAGCGTTAATTCACTATAGGTGCTACATTTCCCATAATGCCCCCGCACTATTCCAAGAGCTTGTGCAGCGAAGGTTTTCAATCAGAGACGAGGTAATGGATATTAGCTAGACAACAGACGAGGTAATTATTGTTCATAGTGATATATTTTGGTAGCCACATACAAATGTATAATCTGAGTCCATATCCTCAGAAAATATAAGAGCATGTAATACAACCCAACATAACTACTCTTGAGCATGTTCTTTTTTAAGGACTGTTGTTTATGAATCGCTTGGTTCTAGATTTAATAAATTATTATTATTAAATTAGGATCTGCAGAACATGAGCAATCCTCTAATATTTTAACTATTTCCCCATGTAACATAGATGCAAATATTTATACCATTTCTAGTTTATTGGTTCAATAAAGTGCGCAGAAACAGAATGAATACAATTAATACAAATTTAGTGTTCGTTTGTTCATCATTTCTCACTCATAAATGATTCTGGTGCATCATAAGTCATCAAAAGTAACAGAGTTTGAATATAATCTGCAACTGAATCTGGGAGGAAGACATTTCAGCGAGATATATCACAAACATACAATATATCTAGACAACACAGGGAACGTAGGCCATGTTGTAAGCTTCAGTAAAAACAGGAGTTTGTGATAATTCTTATGAAATTTTATTTAAATGACACCAGCACAGCCTATTATTGCAGTGATCTGTTATAGAATATAGCTGTTGCTGTAAAACTGAAGGAGAGCTTTATTAATATTTAAGGTATACAATAATAAAAATATGGCATGGTGGCGCAGCAGGTAGTGTTGCAGTCACACAGCTCCAGGGGCCTGGAGGTTGTGGTTTCGATTCCCGCTCCGGGTGACTGTCTGTGAGGAGTTGGTGTGTTCTTACTGTGTCCGCATGGGTTTCCTCCGGGGGCTCCGGTTTCCTCCCACGGTCCAAAAACACGCATTGGTAGATGGATTGGCGACTCCAAAGTGTCCGTAGGTGTGAGTGTGTGAGTGAATGTGTGTGTGTCTGTGTTGCCCTGTGAAGGACTGGCGCCCCCTCCAGGGTGTATTCCTGCCTTGCGCCCAATGATTCCAAATAGGCTCTGGACTCACGGCGACCCTGAACTGGATAAGCGGTTACAGATAATGAATGAATAAATAATAAAAATCTGACTTCAAGCAATAGCCCAGCAATCATCATCCAGCACAGTGCTCCTGTACATACAAATCTTTCTCTCATAGCTGTTAATCAGTGTGTGTATATGTGTGTGTGTATTATGGAGTGAAAGAATTCTTGCACTTCAAGTTTGTTCTTCTGAATCATATGCACAGACACATCCCCAAACACACGTCAATGACATTTCTGTAAATATCCCAGACATGTGTGATCCCATAGTTACAGGGGATAGGGATTATTACTTTCAAAAGCTACAGTCCATAACACTAAGTAGAGGGTGTTTCCACAGGGTGTGGTCCCTTGTCCGGAAATAAACCTGAAATAATGAGTCTAGCTTATAGCTGAAATAACCAGAAACTGAAACAGAATCAGTCCTCAGACAGGTTTTAATGACGATTGTGATGAATCAGATCATGCTAGACGTCTTGCTGGATTTCTAAAGAAACCCACTTCAAAGTCGTTCACTGGAATGAATGACCTTACTGACCGCTCTGCTATGACTTGTCACTGGGCAAGTCTGGCCTATGCTCCACAACGTGTATTTCATTATTTCTTTTCCAAGTGTTACATTTCCTTGTATAATCGCAACAATCGGTCCAGAAAGTGGTAAGCAATACCCTGGTTAGACTGCGATAGTGCATAGTGTAATAGTGAGCTGGACCACCACAGACCCATACGCCCCCCTCCACATACACACACACACACACACACATACATTTCCACACACTGAGCCGTTTGTTAGTGCACCGGTATCATGTTTAAAGTTTGATTAAGTCTTCATGAGGGAATGCTGAGACCCTGTGAGGTGATTAAGGAGCGTGGCATGCTCCCAGGTCACTCCCCGACCCCCACCCCACCCCCATACTCACGCCCTGGTTAAATTTCACTTAATAATTCATTACAGGGCTAGTCTTCTCTGTGTGTAATTAGCTGGCATGCTAACAATGTGCGTGTTCTGTTGTGGTGCCTTTTCTTGTGCCTGTGCTTGATGTGGGTCCAGATTCTTTCAGCTGAAAATTTATTATCATGTAATTATTTACAAATAAGTTTAATGATCTAATATGTGACTAAAGATCAGCACTGTGGCACAACAATGGAGGTCCAAACTTGCCAATATTAAAAATTAATTAATTAATTAGTGAAACTGGAATTAAAAAAGAAAAAAGAAACGAGGAACGTAAAATAAATAAATAAATAAATAAATAAATAAATGGCTTAGTATGTGACATATAATGGGATTATTTAATATATTTATTAATTCCTATGTATATATTTCCCCTGTATTTATATTTTAACTTTTGTTTGATTTACTTATTTATTTATTTATTATTTCATGTATTTATTTATTTATTTATTCCTGTATCATCATCATCATCATCATTGTCATCATCATCATAGTTTATTCCTGTATTTCCTCCTCAATATATTTTAATGAAGTGGGGAGTGTTTTTCACATCCAGGCTCAAGTCCAGAACAGAGCAATTGATTCTAAGAGAAGTACTCTAATAGAGCACCAGTGTCAGGGCAAAGGTTGGTGTTGGATCTGCTCAGAGAAGTAGGTGCTCGCCTCAGTGAAATGGATCAACGTATGTATTCGCTTGTTAAGTGTGATGCCACGCCATTTCATGGGTCCAATCATAACTTCGGTCCCGTGTCGTACATTCATAGACATGTGTTTACTGTATGAATAAAGCTGGATACCTTAATGAATCGTTTGATCTCAGTTCAGGAGTTCAGAATGAATACATTTGACGGAAAAGGAAGCAAACATTTGCTATACATTTGCAGCTCATTCTGATGTTTGTGAGCTGCAGGGCAGACTGACTGTGCTGCTCCATCTTTGGGAGCAGAGGTGCCACATAGGGGGAGCAGTGTCTCCCGCAGCTCCTTTTCTGGGAGCAGAATAACCATGGGGAGAGAGCTGTACCTCCCGCTCACAGTCAGTCCCAGTGCCAGCCGCCATTACTATACTATACTATACTGCCGAATACCGCTGATGGAGCAAGACATGTACAGTTGATCTATGGCATCGGGCATTGATCAACCAATAAGAATTTTTAGATTCTGTGACATAATGTATTGACAGCCCCCTTATGATCATTTATTAATTATATGTAACCGCTTATTCAGTTATAGGGTCCCAGTGGGTCCAGAGTGGGAATACACCTTGGAGGGGACACCAGTCCTTTACAGGGCAACATAGACTCACACATATTCACTCACACACTCACACTTTTCAGTCGCCAATCCACCTATAAATGTGTGTTTTTGGAACATGGGAGGAAACCAGAGCACCCACAGGAAGCCCACACGGACACGGGGAGAACACACCAAACTCCTCACAGACAGTCACCCGAAGCAGGACTCAGACCCACAAACTCCAGGTCCCTGGAGCTGTGTAACTGTGACACTACCTGCTGCGCCACCATGCTGCCCCCCTTATGATTATATTATCATTTATTTATTATTATAAATAATGGAATTAACAATAAAATTAATACATTAATATATACAAACAAAGCAAAATCCAATAATAAAAATAAATAACAACAATATATTTTACAAAATGTAGATGTCAATTTGGATATGTGGATTGACTACTCAAAAGTACCCATACCTATATATATATATATATATATATATATACATATGTGTGTGTGTGTGTGTGTTGTGCGCCCCCTCTAGGGTGTGTTCCTGGTTTCCGCCCAGTGATTCTGGGAAGACTCCAGCCCACTGCAACCCTGAACTAAATAAGCAGTTACCAACAATGAATGAATGAATGAATATCTGCCCTCTCAAGGGGTAACCAAAAATAACACATCAGTGTGTCGAGAAATTAAAGGCCAATGGCTGGATTTTGAGAAATTAAAAAGGGACCTGCATGCATCTTTCTACATTTCTGTGCATTTCAGTCCAGTGTTTTGGAGTGTGTGTTTATGCTCTGTGGTCTGGGTTTGGGGCTGTGCAATTTGTGCCCTGTGCCGTGCACTCTGTGATCTGTGCTCTCTGGCCTGAGTTCTGTGGTCTGCAATGTGGGCTATGTGCTGTCCTGTCTGCGGTCTGTGCCCTATGGTGTGCACTCTGCTCTCTGTATTCTATTTTCTGAACTTTGCCCCATATGCACCTCTTTTCACACTGAGAACCATGCTTGGGTAAGGCTGGTATAAGAGCTGTGTCTGGGGCATCAGCAGCATATTCAAGATTGCTTCCTGTAACTCCCTCCTTACTGCTTCAGAATTTCTGAAAAGCTGCAGTAGACTTGTCTGAAGGCAGGTAAATGATATGACCAAATGTATGTGGACACTTGTTCATCCAGCATTGCTTCTGAGGATGGGGGTGTTATAAAGATATCCAGTGAGAGAGAGTTGAAGGGACTATTTCTGATAAAGTGCCCTGTTGATTGGAGTAGGGGGTGGTGGGCTATAAGTGCCTAAATAACATCATCATGATTTCACTTTCAGGCAGCGTTGTAGTTCCTACTAAATTTTAGACAAGAGCGCCATCAAGTGGCACAGTTGCCATTCAGTAAGCAGCAGGATTAGAAACTTAACTGTGGCTTTTTTATGTGCAGTTTTACCACGGTGTCCACTGCTCTGATTCTAGAAGGTTCCGGTCACGTGGAAGACATCCTGCATCGTTCCAGTTCCCAAGAAGGCACACACGAAGGAGCTGAATGACTACAGGACTGTGGGGTGGTGCGAATCCAACAATCTTCATCTGATGTGAAAACAAAAGAGATGCTATTGGACAACAGAAGATTGATGCCTCCTCTGCAGCCAATCTCTATCGAGGGGGTGGATGTGGAGGTGGTCAGGACCTACAATTTTCTCTAAGCTTTTCTGGACAACAAGCTGGACTGATCAAGGAATACTGACACCCTCTACAGGAAGGGACAGAACAGGCTTTACTTCCTGAGGGGTTCACCTGTTTTCACATCTGAATCTCATGTAATGGGATTTATTGGCATCTCAGAGAGAGTATATAGGCTTTGCCTAAATAATTTTAAAAAATAATTTAAAAAATTCACCTCTCCCTCCATTAAACTGCGGACTACATGTTCATACAGGGGTTTCCTCCACTATATCAGAGGGCAAGGGGGCACATCCTGACCATTAATAGTTAATTTGCTAAAGGGCGCTAATTTGCTAACTGGCCAAATATTTTGGTTCCCAGTGTTTTCCAGTGACAGACATTTCTGTTCAGTAACCAATTAAACACTAGAACAGTTTGTCCCCTCTCCATCACCCAAAAGTACAGGAATACACTGACAACAAAAATAGGGCTTATTTATGTCTTTAAAAACTTATGTTTTTGGAAACTGATGGCAAAGGTTCTGCTCTGTTCTTGCATTTAATGATCATCTGTGGAGAAAAGACACTTTAAACTGGAAGAATTAAAAGGTTCTCATTAACCACATTTTACACATTTAGAGACAGTCTGTGAAAATAGCAGTAAAACATCAGCTCTGCTGTTTTCTTTCTATGGCATGTGAAATGTCTTACAGTATACTGAACATGTATCTATTAACCCCTCTGTGTGATGTGGTCACTGATTGAACAGAGTCCCAGTATCAGGCTCCCAGAAAGTGCAGTGGTCTAAGCTTTGGAATCTGAGGCTGGGAGTCCAAGAGAGCACAATCTGTACATAGTAATTGGTACTGAATCCTACAGGTCCTCTAAATACACAACCACACTCCTCTTTGCTGAGGATTAACTATGCTGCTCTTCAACAAACCTCTGATCTACTTAATTAATCAGGAGATCAGTGGAGGAGCCCTGCATGGACTGGTGCCAAATCCAGGGTGTGGTTCTACCTTGTGCCCAATGACTCTGGGTATGCCCCCCTGATCAAGATGCAGAAAGTGAATGAATGAATGAATGAATGAATGAATGGATGGATGGATGGAATCAAACCTGCTTGTCTTGTTCCTATTTGTCTCTCTGTCTGAGGTGAACAGATAATAAAATATTGATTTGTTATTTACTCTGATGATTATCCTTTGAGCACTTGGGGTAGGGTTAGGTTTAGTGTTAGGGATAAGGCATGGGTTAGGTTTAAAATAAAGGTTACGATTAATTAATCCAAGAGTGTTTGGCCCTTAGTTTTATTGTGTATTAAATTCGCTCGTGCTCCATGATTGGTTAGTGGAGTCCCTGTTGGGCCGTGATTGGATAGTAGATCTCCATCGAACTGTTTTCTAGTTTGTGTTACTTTCCAATCATAGTGCAGGAGAAACATTAATAGCCAATCACAACGCAGAAAAGACACTAATAGCCAGCCAGAGCGCAGGAGGGAATCTATAGCCAATCCAAACAGGGAAGGCGGTGCTTGTCCTAATACAGGTGGGGAAAAGTAATTTTTCAAGTAAAGTTCAGATTTCTGATGGGGTCCATAAATATTTGAAGGCAGGTCAGTGTCAGAGCCCTGTTGAAATAGACATTTATATGTGAAGAAGGAGTATCTATATTTCTATAGGTGTATATATGCATCAGTCAAGTGGTCCGACAGAGCAAGCGCGCAAAGGCCCATACACACGCGCACAACATCCCTAACACCCCCACCACAACAGTGCTGTACCCCATCGGCAGAGACGGACAGAGCCTCGACTGCAATAAGAAGGTGAGTAAACAATTAGCATAAGATCGTAAAAGTGGTGCAACGCGAAGCAGGTTCTGGTAATCTGCCAAGGGCTCGGTTCGCTTTGGGTAAAGCCGGTTCTGCTAAAAGCTCGGTTCTGCTAAAAGCTCGGTTCTTTTGGGTGAAGCCGGTACTGCTGAGCTGCTGATGTCTCGGTTCGCTTTGGTTGAAAACAGTACTGCTAAGGGCTCGGCTCGCTTTGTGGAGTAATGGATGTCATGTTTGTATGTTTCTCTGTTTAATAAAGACCTGCTAGGGATTAACCGCCGGATCAGAATCCTGAATCAGTTCATTCGATTCGGACCCAAAAAGAGTCATAGTTCCAAATGATACATTTTCCTTCAGAGCAAATCTCTCAGCTTTCCACTTTCTCCATCCATCCAGAGCTCGTAAAACATCCCAGCTGGCTTTTTACATATTTATTTATTATTTAAAGTTGTATTTATTCATTTAAAATGTGAAATATATGTCGTAGTGCCACATGTACTGTGCTGTTCCAGTGTCCTGATGTTTTGGATTGGATCTCCATCTCGGGTCACAGTCTGTGAGGAGTTGGGTGGGTTTCCTCTGAGTCCTCCGGTTTCCTCCACAGTCCAAAACAAACGTTGGTAGGTGGATTGGCAATGTAAAATTGGTCAAAGCTGTGAATGTGTAAGTTTGTGGTGATGGACTGGCGCCATGTCCAGAGTGTGTTTATATCTTGCACCAAGTGATTATTTCTGTTTTGATTGGCAGCACTTTACCGTGCATCCTTCAAAAAATAGTGAGATGAAACACTTTTTATGACTTCAATAAAGGATTCACTGCAAGGTTCATTAAGGGGTTCACTGCATGATTCTTCATGGTTTACTTGGCACTTAAGTGAAGGGTTCACTATGTTGTTCACTGCGGGTTTCAATATAGGGTTTACTACAGGGTTCATTATGCAGTTCATTGAGGCATTCACTATGGGGTTCACTACAAGTTTAAATATGAGGTTCTACAGACTACAGAGTTCGTGCTAGGTTCTGCGCAGTGTTTAATTTTGGGTTCACTGTGGTGTTCATTGTAAGTTTCACTGGGTGTTTACTGCAGAGTGCACTATAGCGTTCATTGTGGGGTTCACTAAGCCTTCAGTAAACCAGTGGAATACAGCTGTTTCTTTTGTAGCTTTGTTCACATATATAAACTGTATCAACTGGGCTGCTTTATGAATCTTTGTTTACTTTAGGCTACAGCATAATCTTTGCATCTTAAGGTGAGGTTTTTGGTTTATATATTTTCACTATATGAAATAAATATTTTTTGACAAAATAAAAGATGAAGCTCTAAGCTTATTATTGAGTTTTTGTGTGGGTGTGAGAGCAGAAGTAGCAGGATATCTTTGAATCATTAAATCGGACAATCGACTCGTTTAAACGGACTTATCGGCAGAGTCGGTTCAGTAGAGGACTCGTTTTCAGTCTTTAATAACGGAGGGATTTAGAAGTGAAGAGCTCTTATCTGAGATGAACATGGGCAGTTAACGCTTTTTCACAGTGGAGTTTGTAGTTTATAAAATGGTTTCTGACTCTGATTTTAGGGCTACCACAGCTTCTCGGCTCTGCTAAGTCCATTTTAATAATAATCTCATTTTACTCTGAAATCCTTTTAGAACAGAGCTAGCATGCTAGCTGTTGGTACTGAGTTTTATTTTGAGTCATCTTCTGATACCAGGCTTTTCTAATTGTTAGGCCAGACCTGCACCAATACAGCATACTACAGAGTGATTAGGTTCTATGGCATGTTTTTCCTGGAAAAAGTGCAGTAATACATATAAAAAGCCCATAAAAATACATAAAAAAAAACCTGTTTCTGTATTAATAATAAACTCTCCACATTTCCTTTAGTGGTGTCCTTATAAAAGGAGGGACAAGACAATACTATAAAACTTTTTGTACAAATTGTTGTTTGGTAGAGATTTATGCTGCAATGCATATTGCGTTTTTGGCTTATTGTGAAGTCAAGGATATAGCCCCACTCCTCCAGCCACTATCACCCTAACCTGAGTCTTCCTGGCCCTTTGGCAACATTTATTGGGTCAGTTATATTTCACAGCAGTTAGGCAGCAGCAATTAGGTCATGTCCGATTCCTGACATTCACTTCATTGTTTTTTCAGTCTTCTCCTCTTCTAGGAAAGTTCTGGAGTTCAAACACGTTTATCTTGTTGAGGGGGCTGCTACTGATCCAAAGGAACACTGTTCTTTTTTGTGACAAAACAGGAGAGGGGATACACCAGGTTCAATATTCTGGAACCTTTAAACCCCAGTAGAAGGTGTGTTGTACTTAACCAGAAACTTTTGACACAACTGTGCACTTGCACTCAGCAATTCACACTAAATCTATACTAAATTTAAACTTATGGCCTAAATGTTTTGTGCTTGTCCCAAACTGGTTCCACTCAGCACTATTCTTCTTGCGTTCCTCTGAAAGACTACCCTCACAACCAACCCGTGCTTCAGACTCCCCTTCACCTCGCACTGTTTGCCTGTCACTAGGCTAAAAATTTTAACCTTATGACAAAAGCTTGTCCTGAAATTGAATTAAATCTGTAGTTTATCTCCTTAATACAGTCACAGCTTCCACTGGGATGGCTTAAGACTAAATACTGTAACATTTGAGTGAGGATTTGATTGCATTAGACTTTAAGATCTTGTTCCAGAGAGCACAGTTCCACTGCTCAACATCACAGTGCTGGATGGGTTTAAACCCTGTATCCCCTGCTTGACATTGAGCATGATGATCTTGGTCTCATTAATAGAATAACTAGACTTAAAATTACTCCAGGATCATTTGACCTACTACAGTTTAAAACATGGCATAATCTCACAACATGGATTAGATGCTGCATCCTGGATTCGTTTGGTTTTTCTGGGAGTGCATGAAAAGGGCAGCAAATGGATTTGTGTCTGAAGTTATCTGATGGTGTTCTGGGTTTTCTCTTTGAAAGGGCACAATGGCTCTGGTGCCTTCCTAATGGGATTACAGCGGAATCACACTTAAGAGGGCAAATGAAACTTCCTCCCTGGTAAATGGGGATTAGCCTGATGGTAAAGTGCTGTGTGTGTGCGCCTTCACCTGTGACATCAGCTTTAATAGTGCATGGAAGTGGAGAGATGATTTTGGTGGAGCTTGATAAATGTGACCCAGATACAGGAAGCTTAGCTTAGCTTTTTCACATGTGATTCCAGTGCCATCAAATGACGGGTTGCTCCCAATATATAAAACACAGGGAGTTGCATCTGTAGAAATGGCCTCACTAATATACACACGTGACCTCTGGCATTTGACCCCTTCCACCATCTTGTTTTCCTTCTGCTCTTGGAGGAGACCTGAGACCCTCAGCCCACACATTTCTTCCAGGGTTTCTTCGGTGTGCACTCTTAAAAATAAAGGTGCTACAAAAGGTTCTTTGAGCGATGCTATAGAAGAACCACTTTTGACTCCATAAAGAACCATATTTGTATGTGTATGTGAATCCATCCCTCTGACTTAAAATTCTTTACCCATTTAAACATGATGAAATGGATATGGATGGAGGGTCTAGACCTGAGCTTGATAGCTGGTCACAGAAGTGCTCTGAAACATCAATTGGGCCAAGCACAGGAATGCAGCTGGAATGTGTCTGTGTCTCTCTGTGTGTGGGGCTGTAGTATTTATAGGGGGTTCTGCTGAGGCCTGAGGGCATATGTGTGTTCTGAATGTAGTGACTTTACTCAGAAACAGGGCTACACTCATTATTTAGTTTTATTGGAGGTTTCTCTTTCTTTGCAGTTCAATGGAACAATAATCCATTTATTAATTCATGTAACAGGTGCAGTAGCACTGTTTAATGCCACTCCAGTGAGGTTGCCTTGGTAACAACATCCAGGATTTGTAAATATTAAAAAATATTTGTATTTGTATTTTATTTTATTTATTTCTTGAAGATTATTTTTTTTTTTTTTTTTAATTTTTTATTTTTATTGGAAGCATGAAAGCGGAGCTCTCTCAGTTGTGTGTGTGCGCACGCACATACATACGCGCTCTGATTGGCAGTGAGATACAGATGGTTTGTGACAGTTTGAGATTGAGTCAGGAGTGAGGCTGGGAGAGCAGCCAGTGAGTGTGTGTGTGTATAAACCCTGTCTAAAGCGGGCTGTGTAAGACTGTTTCTGTCGGATCGTTCATTGTTTGTGAAATGTCAGTGGGTTCATCTGTTGCAGGCTGGAATCTAGGGTTTGGCGTCTAGGGCTCTAGGATCTACAGTGATTTACAGCGTAGGGCTTAGAATCCTGGTTCTTGGGTGCAGGGTTTAGAGTTCGGGGTCTTGGCTCTAAGGTGTAGAGTTAATAACCTAAGATCTAGAGGAAATTGTGGAGTCAAAGCTTGTTCTAATTAGACAAGATGTGTTAGGAACTCCAAGATGTGAACCCCTTAGAGAACACACAAATATACATACTTGCACACACTTACGACTTTCACACAGGCATGCTGAACATTCATATCACAGTTTCTACAGTAGCTAACAGTAAAAGCAACTCCTGAAATTTAATTGGAATTTAATTAGTGCTGGGCGATTTATGAGCACAAATCAATATCACGATTTCATTAATTGTACATTTTACCATGATTATGATTAATAAACGATTATTTTGTTTTTGTATTTTTGACCCTCATAGTTCAAGGCTTGTACTGTAAATGTGCTCCAGTGTTAAATGTGCGATATTTTTTGTAATGTTGCTGGGATGTAATGTTGTCCCTCTCTTGTTTTTTGAGCACTGTTTATATTTGGTGTGTGATTGTGCTTTGGTCACTGAAACTGTTATTTCTCAGTGTTTACATTTGACATTTATTTTTGTTCAGTGTCATCTTAATTAAAGTCAACGCAAAACACATCCATACCACAGACGTTGTGTTTTTATTTGGTACTAGCAGCTTGAGTTGCTTTGTCAGCCTCAGAGTTTACCTTGCTTCCATGTGGCAGATGGGGGCAGAATCATGTGACTACAGTGTGGTAGCATGGTTTTAAAGGGGCAGTACATGAACACACAGTGGGGACATAACAGAATAATAATAAGCTATATAATTGTTATACACAACATTATGTTGATTATAAATACTGAATGTAATTTTCGGTTCATTTTCAATTAATACCTAAATTTAATGTACACTTTTTTAATTCCATGTGGAATATTTTCAGTTCATTCTTCAGGAAAGTTTCATACAGTGTGAAAGCCAGCTGGTTTTCTGGGACACTCATATCAGAGAGGCAATGACACCTCCAGGCCACTATCTGTCAGCATAATTGCTGTTTCAAAATATTAAAATGATGGAAAATGCTAGGTGATGAATAAACATACTGCTTCCTAGGTGACTGCCGACCCTTGCTCTCTGTAGGGATGACGTTCCCTGTGGATGTGCTGGTGTCCGTTAGTCTTGAAGATCTGGAGAGATCCGGCCAAAGCTGCATGTCTAATCTCCTGTACAGTGACCCGGCGCATGGTCAGTTTTTCACGCTGACCAATGGGAGAAAGGTATAAACACACACACAAACAAAATCTTTGTGTAAGCCAAACATTTACCGTCTCCTACACGCCTCACTCAGAGTGCAGGTACAATTTTTAGAATTGCATTTTAAGAGCTAATTAAAACTATTTAAGTACTTACACTGCCCCCTTTTGGAGAATCTAAAGCCTACTAAATATAAGTGAGGAAGTAACGAATATGTCTTTTAATTATGGATGTTAAAACTGAATATTTTTCTTTTCAGCAGTTTAATAAAACAAGCTTTTTCAGGCCTGTGCTTAGAGTAAAAAAAAACATGTAATGGAAAAAAGGAATTTATGGGATGCAAAAGACCATGTTTATTAAATGACTGTTCACTACCTGCTCTGTGTAACTAATTAAACTGTTTCAGATTCTCATCGCTCTCTCCAATGTGGGCTTTGTTCCCCTGTATGGAGCAAATCTCAAACACAAAATCCTGGCTCTCTTTGCCCCAGACGACCAGTTCACAGGTAATCCTAAGCTCTAATAACTTGGGATGGGTAGTATTTCCTAAATATAAATATTGCTATGTGGATAAAATAATGAGTTTAGTTAGTGTCTTCCCAAAAAAATCAACTTGATTTGAAAAAACAAAAATGCTCTGCTGTTCCTACATATTTTTCTGCATTTCCTCTCTCTCTAGCTTTGGCTTTATATCTGGGCAATCAGTGGTATTCTGTGGATGACATCTTGAAAACAGCAGACCCTGAAAGAGAAGGACTCATTGAGGTACCACATAACTGTTTGACTTTGGAAAACAGAAATGACTTTCCTTTATCTGCATGCTGAATTGCCCTGTGAATCGCCCCCTCCAGGGTGTATTCCCACCTTGCGCTCAATGATTCCAGGTAGGCTCTGGACCCACCGCGACCCTGAACTGGTTGGCTGGGCTTGGGGTTTGTATGAGCGCATGTCACTGATATGTTTCCGCAAAGAGGTATTTGGACTCTGAACCATTATTCTCAGCCTTGTCTTGGTCTCGCCAATTTTTAGTTATTTATTTTTCAGCAATAATTTTAAGAGCAATATTTATTTGTAATTTACTTCGCTTATTATGATTCATGTCTTTTGTCTGAAACCAGTGCCAAATAAATGGGTATTTAGAGCAAAAATGTACAAAATCCCATCCCTTTATATTTTATAGTAGGGATGCACCGATACCACTTTTTCCCTTCTGATACCGATAAAGATATTTCATGTTCAAGTATCTGCCGATACCGAGTACTGATACCAACTCTATTTAGAGTTTAAAGCAGTGTTCTGTATTGCTAATAAGATATAATAAGTGTGAATGAACAACACTTACTTCTTTATTAACTGCACATTAAAACAATTTAAGTTTCAGAGCCATGAAAAAAAAAAATATTTTCGCAATGCAGTAACAAGTACAAATAGGAAGACGGTCTAGCCTGACTGAACAGCTTGTTACACTGTCATGAGGATATTTATCACGACTGTGAAATGCACTTTCTAAGGACTGCTCCTGACCGCAACTATGTGCTATTCTACTAATTTCCAGCTCCCGCTGCAGTGTGTAGACACCACGCTGAACATGTTTTCCTATCCATGACCCAAAGATATTTTTACTTGTTTTTTTGTTTTTTCTTTGTGGATCTTCACAAATAGCAGCACAAACAATAACCGCAGCTTGTTGCACGTCCGTATTTATCTATGTCTCCAAAGAAATGCGTTTGGTTGTTTGTGTTACATTTTTCCAGTCTCTGTAAAAATGGGCAAAAACAGTCGTGTAGTGTAAAATACCCAGCTTGTTTATAATCTGCCACAACTTTAATTTTGAGCTGCATCTAGTGTTCAGTATCTGCTTCATGGGGTGTTTCCTTAAAAGTGCCCTGTGTAATACATGTAGGGAATAGTGAGTAATGGGCCATTTCCAACACACCTATGGTATCGTTGCTCTCTGTAACTGATACTGTGTTTAAGTGCCAGTGCAACACTTTTTTTTTTTTTATGAGTTGATGTGCTATTGTACAACGCTGCAATGGGGGGTTTCAGGATGTAATGATACTGGTGATGTATTGCTTTAACACTGAACACATTACTCATGCATGAGTGCAAGAAACTAAAAAGAAACAAAGGGTATGTGTATATTTGTGAATGTAAAAGAGAGAGGGGCATGGCGATGTTGTGTGTGTGTGTGTGTGTTAGGTAATTTGTTAACAGAGGCTGTTTTATGGAAATGGACAGAAGGCCATAGTTTGACACTGAGTTGTTTCTTTGTTTTTGATGCAGCATTTTGCATAAGCAGGCCTGGTTTTATTTTACTCTGGAACACAGTCCTAAACCACATTCATACACACACACACACACACACACACACACACACACACAAACACACACTCTCTCTGTGGGGTTCAAGAAACAGCTGTGCATTAAGAGGGTATAGGCATGTCCGCCATGTTGTTTATTGCATCACTGTGCTCTTTTCTTTTAGTATAGAGTGTAAAAATCAGAATCAAAAAATGTGAATAATTTTGTTCCATAAAGCCAAATTAGTACGACTAACCGAATGACCATTCTATTTACAGTTTGGTGTTTGCTTTGGCAGCTTTTTGGGCCAAAGTTCACATGAAAATTAAAACAAAGTAAAATCCAAAAGGAGATCTCATTAATGTCTCTCACATTTCTTCTAGACAACAATGAGATCGGATGGAAAAACAAAGGAGACTTTAGCATACATTTCCTGCTGCTCAGTTGTGTCTCCTGAGATAAAGGCTTCAGTAACCTCCCACTTCTCCTGTTGAGTTTCAGTGGAGAGTTCAGTAATGTCGTAAACTGTGCTCAGATACAGTACTAGTCAAATGTCCACTCAGGGAGGGTTTCCTATGTTTTGGGCAATTTTCCAAATTGAAAATGAATAGTGAAGACATTACAATTATGAAGGAACACATATGGAATTATGTAATAAACAAAAAAGTGTTAAACAATCCAGAATATGTTTTATACTTTAGATTCTTCAAAGTAGCATCCTTTTGCTGTGATGGCAGCGTTGTGCGTTCTCTAAATCAGCTTCATGAGGTCGTCACCTGGAATGGTGTTCGGTGAACAGCTGTAGTCTTATCAAGAATTGATTGGTAGAAATGCTCGACTTCTTAATGTGTTTGAGACCATAACTTGGTTTGTGCAGAGGTAGGGGCTTGTACACAGTTCTACAGTGAATAGCCCTATTCCACCAATGACTAATGGGAAGATGTGTCCAAACTTTGGACAGGTACTGTATGCCAGATGAACTAAAACCTACTCTTTCCTCATTATTTTTCTCCTACAGAATTTTATGAGAGTCACCCTTATGTCTCCTGGGCCATTAAAGAGCAACATATGAGCAATAAAACTTTCCTCTGGGAAGTCTGCACGGTTAATTTGTCTGATCAAGCCAAGATTGGTCAGGACTTTTTCTGCCAGAGTCTGAATTTTACAAGGCTAACGTGGCTAAAACTCAGCTGAAGCATATGTACAAAAAGATCATTGTGCAAACACCTGTCTATGTTAAAACATAGATTAGCTCCTCTACATACCCACTCTAACAACCTACATGTGCTTTCTGACACAGCTGGGCATGCTGTTATCTAAAAATGTACTGCATCATTTAAAAATAGAAAATATCCATCTCTGAGGTTTTATTTTTGTTCATAATTTTGCTCATTTTTATCTGACATTTTGAGGATTGACTGCATTTGGGGAAAAGTCTAACATTAGAAATTAGCATAGAAATTGATGCTGCATTTGTAAAGTTTCTCTTTGAATGTGTGGCGGTTTCTTGTTATTGTTTACATGGCAGGTGAGGTCTGTTGGTGAAAGAATTGTGCTGTATGTGCTGAATCGAATCGTGTACCGCACTTGTGAGATGGACACCGGAGAAATGCCCTTTCTGTGTCATGGTGAAAACGACTTTGCCAAAATCCTGTGGAAGAGCGGAGAGGCGGTGAGCTTCTACTCAGTCAAACTCAAAGGTCTGTTTACCCCTAAATGGACTGATCAGTAATTTGCATGCCGAAGCCATTTAAAAGGGCTGTCTACAACTGTGGGGAAACACTGTTCTCTCTGGTTTGTTTACGTTCAGAAGCTCTGCACCAAGAACCCCCCCCCTAACTGTTTGTACATAGGTAAAGTTCAAGTTTTTATTCACTGTTTGAATTACCGCAGAAACTCATTTGTTACTTGAGTTAGTTTGGTAGTTAGCGGTACTACTGACACCAGGGTATCGTAAACACATTAAACTGGTTTGAGCAGGCAAACATACTGGAGAGCTAGAAAATGCTGAGGAAACTTCCTCAGAATTTGCTAAAAAATGTTTTTTAATTTACATTTTGACCATCACCTTTAATATATGTTATATTATGTTGATTGTGACATCACAAATGATCAAAAAGAAAATATCGCCTTTAACACATCTAGAACCCAGGCTTCTATTCTCTCTGCATTGTTTTCCATGTAAACACTGAACAGGAACATTGAACATATTTACAGGCGCAAGTGTCCAGCCCTGTGTGTTACCATCTAGTGAGCGTAGGATTCTTACATGTAATCACCAGGTCATCAGATACTATCAATTGAGCACCAGATATTATCAAATGGAAACTAGAAATAGTCAGGTGACCTCCAGATAACACAAACATTTGCATACCATTGGACTTTTTTTTATTTATTTATTTAATTTTTTTTTTTTATAATTGTTATAGGTATTAACAATGCTTGGGTATTTTTATATCTGCAACAATGATTAATTTTTTCATGTCATGTGAAAGGTCAAGATGCTTCTCAGAATCAGAGCTTTAGACTTTCTGCCTCTGCCTTGAAGATATTTATGACACTTTTTTAAATAAAAGCATGTTCACTGAGTTCCCTGAAGCCTTTAGAATAAAGCTAAAGTCCTGTAGAGTCAATGCACACGCCAGAGGAATGCACAGATGTCTCATAGAGTTTCATAGAATCCATCAAGATCAGAGAAATTTACACATTCTGATAATAAGCATGTTCTCATTTTCTCCTTACTTCCTCTTCAAATTCTCCACATGTTCTCCTCACGTTCTCACAAATAGGGAATTTTAAAGGGATTAGTTTCTGCTGGTTTAACATCTCTTATATTAAAACCACATGGAGACTGGAAGGAGGCCATTAATTCTTTTCCCATTATGCATGAGTGCACAGACAAACACCTCTCTTCAGACTCTCACAATCCATTTTGCACTTTCTCTAATGTTACTCTGAAACAAAAGAATTGATAAACATTCAAATAAGTTTGTTTAGCTGACTGAAATGTTTACTGAAGCCCTGTGTCCTCTCTTGCACCTCCTGCAGGGAGCAGGTGTAATAACTCTGAGAGCCAGCGCTACCTCCTGCCAGTCATGAACTCCATATTTGTGAGGAAGAGTTGCCGTGGAAATGGGTGTGGGCTCCAGATGCTGGAAGATTTTGTTAGTAGTTTTAAAGAAGATGAACTCGGTCTGAAGTATCCTCTGTCACCGGCCATGTCCCAGGGTAAGAGAACCACAATATGTAATTACTACCCACGTTCAGTATATTAATGATCCTTAATTATGTTCATGTTTTCAGCACTGCACTGTGCTCAATTACCTTTCCTTTCAGTTACCGTTTATAGGCAACCTCAACAATTCTGGGGAAGTGCTGATTTCTCTAGATTGTTTATATTTAGAATCTGAGTCTTTTAATGAACTTTTAAGGTGGGGCATAGGAGGAGGGGGGGGGGGGGGGTTGAATTAAAGTTTCATAGACATTCCAGACTTGTTTGTAGTGCACAAACAGACTGGAGAGCTAATAGGTGGTGGTGGACAGGGTATTCAGAGGGACCTTTTTTTAAAAATATTTTTTCAGAAGAATCAAGGATTATATTTGAAAATAAAAGAACAGAATCCCAGTAAAAATCACCAGTGTATAAAGTTTTGATGCAGAAAATAAAGTTGCATTGCTGCATAGGGTACAGTAAGTTTGTGAACCTGTTTCCTGTGTTTCTCTGAAGTGTGCAGGCATTACCTGAGCAGGTATCCGGCCGATGTGGACCTTCTGTGGGAGGTGGAGGGTGTGGGTGGTCCATATCAGAAGACCAGAGTGGCCAGCAAACTCCACACTCTCTCACTCAGAGGTATAAGCACTACACTAAACTCAAATTTAGCAGCCTACTTTTTATTGCTGTTGTCAGAGAGATGATGTCCTTCTAATATACGGTGTGTGTTACTTATGAAATGGATTTGGCGTTTAATGGGCACAACCCATATACTCAGCTCTAATTCTCAACACACGAATGCATGTTCCTTACAAATGTGGCACCATTTAAAATGGATATTAACAGGCTTTCCAACAGTATAAGATTTATTGCCAGGAAGCATTGTTACAATAAAGAAATAATCTACCAATCACAAATTTCCTATGTTTGTTATCAGAGCTTGACATGGTTTTAACCAGACCCACTGTTCAAACTACATATGTTTGTTTGAAAACTGTGATGTCTTAATGAAACAAGTCAACGTTTTGCATAGATCTAAAGTAAACTAGAAAATATTCCAGATTCTTATGGTACTATTTCGTATATTAGAACTTTACAAACCTATCGATGAAGAAGAAAATAACAAAGCATTTTAAAGGATTTCTAATCTTCCCTAGTGGTAACATTTTTAATTTTTTCATTATGGGACCTAGTGCTGCAATCTTACACATAATACAATCATATTTTTTTTTATTGGTAAAAGGAAACAAAAATGCTCAGAGTTTAATAGTGTCAGTACAGTCCTGGATACAGTTGACTGACCTGCGCTCAGTTCATAATGAATTTGTTTGTTAATTGCTTAATAATCTTATACTCATCTGATACTCATAAAGAAGGGCTCCCCTCTTGGACAGTTGATGACAGCAATAATGGAGAGATGGAGAAGGACAAAATGGAGATGACAGAGGAAACCAGGCTGGATTTTATGGTAATTATTATTTTGTCACTGTCCAATTTATAAAAAAAAAAAAAAAAGAGAAGGAATATACATTCTTAACTTTCAGGGGAAGTTCATTTAAAAAAAGATTATATTCCAAAGACTTTTATAGCATTTCAATTGGTCCATTTGTCATGACATTTAGCTCCTGTGTTCAAATTGTGGAGACAAAAGTGGAAATGATGTTTTTTTTTTTTTTTTATAAATTGGAGAGTGAAGATTTGTTTATTTATTTTCTTTTTGAAATTAACATACTAATTTATCATGAAGGCTGATGTTGGAGCAGCTGCACTCATGTCTATTATTAACATTTAATAAATGGGAACAGAAATCACAACAAATTAAAAAAAAACCATGATGGAAACAAAAGAGTGAAGAGTTGATACAGTATATCAGTTTCGCTAGTTTGAAGCCTTGCACTGTAAGCAGGAGAATATTCATACATTCATTGTCTGCAACCACTTATTCAGTTCAGGGTTCCTGTGTGTCCGGAGCCTACCCGGAATCATTGGGCAGGAACACACCCGGAGTGGGTTTTGAACCCACAATCTCCAGGTCCCTGGAGCTGTGTGACTGCAACACTACTTGCTGCACTAACCTGCCGCTAAAATAAAACTGTATTACTAAATTAATAACATCTTACTAACTTTCTTGCTGTGAATGTGGCCCTATGGGAAGATATGGCATTAACAAACTATCTAACCTGATACCAGTTTCTGAAATGTCAGAGATAATGGATGTCATGTGTTTGCTTTCCTTCAGGAGGAAATCACTATCGTCAACAAGTGTCTGAATGTGGCCGAAGGTAAATATAACTGTAAAATATCTCTGTATGTTTTGTCCATTTTTGTTTTTTACTTCTCTCTCTCTCTCTCTCTCTCTCTCTCTCTCTCTCTCTCTCTCTCTCTCTCTCTCTCTCTAGAGATGGAAGATACACCAATCTCCACACGCACCCGGAGCAGTGAGCATAAGCGGAAGAAAAGAGTAAGGGAGGAAAAAGAGCTTGTGGTGGAGAGTCAGCCAGAGAAAATCAGCAGGTTTTTAACTTCTTCTATTTCATTCCACTGTCCCCAGAGGCTACACGTATTGGCTAGAAATGATTGATTTATTGGTTGTCATTAGCTAATTGAACCATTTTGCATTTCAGTATGTCAAAGCAAAGAGTATATTAACTTTATGCATTAACAGGCTGAACTGAGTTTTATGGATGTGTGTTCAGGTTGGAAGAGACGGGAGCTGTAACTGTTGCTGTGGAGATGGAGCAAGAAGAGGATAGAGAGAATATGGGGCAGTTTGCTGATGGAGCAGGAAAAGAACCAGAGATCCCTGAGTCTGCTACAGTAGACCATGAGCCTGAGGAACAGGTGAGAAACCGGCCATGTTTGTTCTGACAGTTGGTTTCCTGTCTGTAATCCTGAATAGAAAACAACCACTGTGTAAATATGTTGTAATGTTGTAAATATTCCTTAATTAATGAAAACAAGACTATTAGCAAAACCATGAATAAATAAGTACATACAGTCATGTGAAAAAGTTAGCTTTGTCTTTTTTAATATTTTAAATATATGAGCTTCATTTGAACTCTATTGAGAGATGGAGCTTATAAAATGTATAAATATGTTCAAAAAGACAAAGATTATCATGGAGTGTCCTAACGTTTTTACATGACTGTACATACATACCACAGAAATAAGGTTTTCAGCCACAGGGAGAGAGGGTGTACACGCCATTATTTATTTCCTTGTGAGTTACTTTTGTTTACATATCAGAAAGTGGGTAACAGTGTACCATAACTCTTTAATCACTTCACAACAAGGTGCATGAAATGAAACGGAACTGGTTCCCTTTATGTGGAAGAAGTCTAGGCTCCCCACCACTCTCTTCCAAGCGTTGGTGTTGTTGCTAGGTTACGTTGCTGATTACTATTTTGCTGAGTAATCAGCTTGTTAAATATGACACCATGCATGATGTTTTGCCATTTCCGGTCCAATCATGCCTTCTGTTCCTTGTCATACATTCATAAGGCGTGTTTAAATAAAGATCAATCAATTATGAGCTCTCTGAAAAAGGAATAAATTAAACGTAAAAAAGAAGCAAACGTGTTATTGGCAACACAATTTGTACATTCGCAGCTGTGTGTGAGCTGCTGTACGGACTAACTGGGCTGCTACGTCTCTGGATCCTGACGTGATGTTTCACAGGGTCAGTATGTCACTACGTAACAAGTGGATGCAAAAAAAAAAAAAAGCTTTGGTCATAGTGCCATTATTTTGCAATGTCTCTTGATGGGTAAAGCTTGAACAACACAGGTGCTGGTCATAAAATTAGAATATCACGAAAAAGTTGATTTATTTTAGGAATTCCATTCAAAAAGTGAAACTTGTATATTATACTCATTCATTACACACAGACTGAAATTTCAAGTGTTTATTTCTTTTAACTTGATGATTATAACATCCTGTGCAAAAGTTAAAATACATTTTAGATTTTTAGGGTTCATTATATTTGATATTTTCCAATTCCTTAACTCAGTAGCTCATTACAAACTGGATTCTAAAGACATTTGCTGTAACTTTCTTCAAATATTGATGGCTCCTTCATTTTGTGCTCTTAGGATGGCATAGATGCTATGTCTGTTTCTGAAGAAGCAGCTGAGGGGGAGTGGAAAGAAGCAGAGGAGAAACTGGAAGAGGAGATGGCCCCTTCAGTTGCAGAGCAGCAAGATGTTTCTCCTGTGGAAGAGGACCAAGAAGAAGAAGCTTCTCCTGAGGAGGAAGGGGTTGCAGGTGACAAAGTAGAAGTGGAAGCCCCTCCTTCATCTGAGGAGGAACAGCAGGAGGATGTAGTGGTTAAAGAACTTGAGAAAGGGAAGGTGCCTCCTGAAGCTGAGGAGGAAAAACTGGAGAAGATATCTGAGGAAAAAGAGGCAGATCCTTCAAAAGAGGAACTGGAGGCAAATTATGAACCTGAGATGAAACTGCAGGTTGCAACTGAAGCTGAGGAAACCCAAAGAGTTTTTAAAGCTGAGGAGAACCAGGAGGATCCTCCCGAAGCTGAGAAGAACCAGGAGGAGCCTCCCGAAGCTGAGGAGAACCAAGAGGAGCCTCCTGAAGCTGAGGAGAACCAAGAGGAGCCTCCTGAAGCTGAGGAGAACCAAGAGGAGCCTCCTGAAGCTGAGGAGAACCAAGAGGAGCCTCCTGAAGCTGAGGAGAACCAAGAGGAGCCTCCTGAAGCTGAGGAGAACCAAGAGGAGCCTCCTGAAGCTGAGGAGAACCAAGAGAAGCCTCCTGAAGCTGAGGAGAACCAAGAGAAGCCTCCTGAAGCTGAGGAGAACCAAGAGAAGCCTCCTGAAGCTGAGGAAGACCCGGAGGAGCCTCCTGAAGCTGAGGAAGACCCGGAGGAACCTACTGAAGCTGAGGAGGACCTCAAGGAACCTACTGAAGCTGAGGAGAACCAGGAAGTGCCTCTTGAAGCTGAGAGGAAACTGGAAGTTGCTTCTGAAGATGTGGATAATCAAGAGGTACCTTCAGAGGTTGAGGGGAAACTGGAAGTGCTCCCTGAAACTGAGGAAAAACAACAACAAACTCTTGTAAATAAGATGTGCAAACCTGTGGAATGTTTTGAGACACCTTATGCACCTTCTGAGGGGGAAAAGCATCAAGAGAAAGCAATGGAAGTAGAGGAATCTCCTTTGGAGCCAGAGAGAGTGACAGAAGAGGAGAACCAGTTGGATGCAGAGAAACATAATGACAACAACATGGACAGATTAGAGCTTGATGAGGAGGAGGCTGAAGAAGAGAAGGAGAAGGATCTGCAGAAGAAGGAGCCAGAAGGAGATGAAGAGAATGCTGTGGATGGATATGAAGAGAATGATGGGAAAAGCTCAGATGAATCTCCTGCTCCAGACGTCCATGTCCTCAGAGGAGGAAGAACCAAGGCAGTGCCTCCAACACCCAAACTTTCCTCCACACAACTGAGTAAGGAGGGAGCCGAAGAGCAGGAGAAGGAGGAGGTGATGGAAGAAGAGGAAAAGATGACGGTAGAAAAACAAATGGCATGCATGGAAGGGGAAATGGTGACAACAGAAGAAGAGAAAATGACAACAGAGGAGGAGAAGGCAGGGCATAGCTCGGAGGAGGAGCCACCAGTGATTTACAGGAGAGTCCTGAGACGCAAGACCACAGCTGCCAAGCCCACAGCACACCCAACAGCCAAGCGACGTAGCAGAACATAAACACCCTCACTCACTCACTTTCTCTCTCTCTCTCTCTCGATACACACACACTTACTTCCCAGAGTATTATCAAGTTCTGTACTTGTTCCGGCTCTATAATGGGTCACTGTCTCTCTTTTTTTGTGAAGGTGTGTGCGATGTTGAGCTCCGTTCAGTAACGCCCACACTAGACTAACAGGACACATCAATCAATTTCTTCCAGAGACCACAGCAGTGGCAAAATATACACTGTTTCCAAATGTCTGATCTTGGTGAGGAAGTAGTTCCCAGGCTTAAAGGCAATGTTCACAGTTATTTTAAAATTCTGATGTTATTTCCTCGCCATTAACTAACTCTATCAGTTCCCATGCAGGGAAATCCTCAGGTGTTTGTACATATCCCTAACTCTCTAAATGGGGGGAAAACAAACAAAGTGGCTCTGACATGGCTCTCTGTGTGTCGCTGGCTGAGCCAGGAGAAATGGTATCTGTGTGCATTTGAATGGAACTTTAAACTTCAGAACCTCAGAACTATAAAAAGCATGAAAAGGCATGAGAATGTTGCTCTATTCCTGCTCCATATGTGGGTAATTTTGACTTATTTTGCTGTAGTTGTTAGTTAAGTTGAATCTGACTCTAAATCCAGGAGACCACTAACAGCATGCAATTAGACACAGACCAAAATTACAGATAATTCAAACAGTGAATTAATACTTACAGACAAGTTAAACTTAAGCCAAACAACACTTGTTTTATCTACCTTCCACTTTAAACGATGTAGAGCTTCTGAACGTAAACACACTAGAGAACAGCAGTTCCACAGTATTGTCTATATTGTCTTTAACGCCAGTCAATACTGATTGCAGTGAGAATGTTCCCAGTTTATGATAGTATGGTGAAAAGGCCCCCAACTTGGAGCCTGTTAACTCAGATGCTTTGGTGACAATGTCCCAATATTGCGGGACACATCTACTTGCAGATATTATGACCAAAACAGTATAATCATCACAATGTGGCCAATTGTTACACTGATCCAGATTCTTACTCTGACCATTTCTCCTGCTTCCAACATCAACTTCTAGAGCTGACCGTTCACTTGCTCCCTGACATACACCCACACCCACCAAAGTGGTGACACTGTAAACAGATCAGTATTTTTCACTTGGTTTTAAGCTTGTGGCTGACCTTGATCATACTTGGAAGCAGCACACTGTACATAGAAAGCCTTTGAGGGCTAGTAACTATACGCCTTAGCTTTCCTCTTAAAGGAATAGTGGAACACAGTTCTGATGTCTTGCTGACATTGAGGTTCTTGTTATTCCCAAATGAGGAAATCTGGGTGTGAGCACTCTGTTCAGTTGTGACTTGACACTTAGACTCAACATTAAAATAAGACTTCCTCTTCTCTCTCTTCCAATATTGGTGTCCATTTTTGTGGGATTCTTAATTCAACGTCCTTTATGTCCCATGGTTAACACTTTTTGGCAATTTTATGCTGCTCAGAATCTCAAGCAGAAATCCCTCTCCTCTGGACACTATTCTGAGAATTCCAGCTGCTCTGGCTGTTCTGCTGTTTCTGTAGCATCTCACTGAAGACTTTATATTTTTCTAGCTGTATTTGTTCCTTTAACCAATAAATATATTTTCTTGATAAATAGTTTGTTCAGAGTATGTCTTCTTTTCTTTGAAATATACAGGTGCTTTTCAGATAATTTAAAAAGTAATGATTAAGTTGAAATATAAACCATATATTTTGCATTCATTACACATTAAGTGGCATTTTTCAAGCCTTTTTTTATTTATACTTCAACTCATGAAAATCAGAATGAAGTACAATACAAAAATGCCTTGTGACAAATATAATTCATACACTCATTTCTGGCCTGGTTTGGCGGGGCATGGAGGCACTGCAGAGACATTGAAGTCCAGGTTGTTTTGATAGTGATCATCAGCTCATCTGTATTGCTGGATTGGATGTTTCTTCTCTTCCTCTTGGCAATAACCCAGAGAGGAACTACAGGGTTCAGGTCTGGAGAGTTGGCTGGCCAATCAAGCACAGAAATAGTTCTGTCTCTGTCACAGGTGCCAGTTCCTGGAAAAGGGAAATCGGAACTAGACCAACAGGTAAATGGCATTCATATTGTTTGAATTTTAATTTGTTTAAATTCTAAATTACAAAAAAATAAAAGCTTGAAATATGTTTTCATATTTTTGTAATGAAAATTAAATATTTGAGTTTTTTTTTTCAATCTTCTTCAATCTTCTGTAACCAGTTTCACCCTGTTCAGTGTTGCAGAGAGTACAGGGCTTATGCAGAATCATTGGGAACAAAGCAGGAACACACTGGACGTCATAAAGCATCACAAACCCACATAGTCACTCACACCTATGGACACTTTTGAATGGACAAGCTACCTCCCAGTATTCTGGACTGTGGGAGGAAACCCACGCAGACACAAGGAAAACACATCACTCAGACAGTGACCCGAGGTGGGGATTGAACCCATAACCCCAGGACCCTGGAGCTGTGAGACAGTGACATGACCTGCTGAATCACTGTGCTGCCCCTCACCCGTAAAAACTGATTAGACAAAACATTAAAAAGGTCTTGTTTCTGTGCTCCTCTGATCATACAGAGTGGCCTGCTCACCAGCATGGTTCAGTATGTTCGGATGGGGCATTCTGAGCACACAGAAACGGGGCAGACCTAGCAGAAGCATGTATGAATTATGTAATGACAGTATCATGAGAATGCAGGATGTGGCATGCACTTCAGAAAGAGTAGCAACAAAAGCACTTCATATTAGAGCAAGCAGTAGTCAAATCAGCACTCTTATCAGGATTATCATCAATGCAGTAAACGGCTTCAGAAGGCATAAATGTATCCCCAGACACGGTCCTGTGAGGGTCGGGGCAATTGAAGAAAAGGGTGAAATGGGGCAAATAATGTAATGTAAACAAATGCACTACAGTTTGCAACTGCAGAACTACAAAATGCTCCCGTGGAAGGTGGAACTCTGGAGAGTGAATTTAGAAACAAGGAGGTGGCCATAATATGGTCGATTAGTGTGAATGTAAGAGGTCAGGCAGTAGCTGGACTGATTGCTAGGCTAACTTTGACCACTGGAGGGAAGCAAAGGGTCACTCTCGAGTAATTAAGTCAATCATGCACACCTGTTCACCACAATACTTAAGAGCTGCTCACAAGTTTTGCTGTGCTTAGTCTGTTTCAGAGTTCTGGTACAAGACTTGGCTAGTAATTTGGTGAAGGGCTCTAGAGCTTTCCCTTGAGCCTCTTCTGTCTCTTCAGTTTTTACTTCTTTCAAAGTCAAAATTCCTCCTTAAGAGAACAAAACAAATACATTATGAAAGTTTCTAGGTTTATTCTTCTCTTATTTATTTGGTGAAGTCCTTTTTTTGCTCTTCTGTTTCAAGGCAGTCAGTTTGTTTTCTCAGCTTTATTCTCAGTTGGGCTTTAGTTCTGTTGGATATCTTATGGTCAACTTGGGCTGCAGTTCAGTTTGGCCCCGGCCCTTAGTGGCTCGCCCTGTTTGCTTCGGTCACAATGTTTCAGGACCTCTTGAATACATATGCTGTAATCCAGACGAAGTAAGCTACAGGCCTAGCATATAATCATACACAGGATAAGATGTAAAATGTTCTATTAGGGCTTCACATAGGGCCCACCCCACTCTCCTCCCACCTGCAGCCACACGATTTCTGTTGTTTAAATCCTGCACCTACTCACGAAGGTTGTTGTGGCCGTTTATGAACAAATCAGCAACCAGCTACATCTATATTTTTTCTTAAGTTTCTTAATTTACCCAGTAATTTTGGATACACTAACATGTCTCTGCGCTGGATAAGCAGTTACAGACGAATGAATAATAAATGAACAAATTACCTTCGTGTTGGACTAATCTTGCTATGTATTTATGTCAGTTTAAACAGTGACTGGCATTCCATATATGTAGTTGTGAAATGTGTGACGTGTATACAGGGGCAGGGAGTGTTTTTCAATTTGCCTATATTGTGATTCAGCGTCAGTCAGTGCTCAGGATGCAAATGCTATAGGCTTGCGGTGTTGCCACGTTATGATGTGTTAGATGACAGCACAACTGATTGCTGAACGTATGCGTCCTTCTGGAGAAGCTGGCATGGTTGACCAGTCGTATCACTCTGGTTTGGAATGAAATTAGAAAGTTAGCTTACCAGTTCTAATGTCTGAATATGTATGTATTCATTTTCTGTAACCGCTTTTCCAGTTCAGGGTTGCGGTGGGTCCGGTACATACCCAGAATCACTGGGAGCAAGGCAGGAGCACACCCTGAAGGGGGTGCCCAACCTTAACAGGGTGACACACACATTCATTCACACACTCACACCTATGAACACTTTTGAGTAGCCGATCCACCTACCAACGTGTGTTTTTGGACCGTGGGAGGAAACCCACGCAGACACAGGGAAAACACACTCCTCACAGCTACACTGCTTATTGAGCAACCATGCTGCCATGACTGAATATTCTATTGCTAAAAATTAATTGCGCCTTGCACAAAATACATCAGAGTTTATTTTGAAGGAATTGTTATGGTATTATTATGTGGCATAAAATGGCCTTAATATGACAATATCATTTATTGCATTTATTCTGGGGTAGGATGTCAACCAGAAAAAAAAGCTATCATGACAGGCCTACAGTTGATGCAGTCATATGGGTGGTGCCCATCATAGTTAAAACATTGTGGGAGGTGAAGTGAAAATACCTCAGTTTCTGTACACAGTGCTTTATCGTCTTTCTCGGACTGCTCATGCAACATGCTGAGACTAACAGCTAATTCCAATGTTATGTTGTCAGAGAAGTCAAGGATTGTCATTAATTCCATATATCAGGTGATCTCTAAATAGCTTGTGAGTCAGGGCTTCAGATTAACAGTGCCCTGTGAGCAGCTTCAAAGTGGATAGATAATCCTGAATAGATGTATCTGTCTTCTGGTTATATGTATTAAATGTGTATCTATCCATGATAAAACACTTGGCTGGCAGACATACCTTGTCAAATTCTTTTATCAGCATGTTGTTTTTTCTCTTTGTCCTCACCCTCTTTGAAAGTGAAACTTTCAAACTTGTTCAGCACATCAGAACCTGTGAGTTTCAGCAATACATCGGCTTGAACTTATAGCAAGCTGGCAGACAAACCCATGTTGCAGTAAACAATTCACCAATGCTTCAACCCAGCCAGTTATCAGCAACGTGTTCAATAAAAATCAATGGCTCAACATGCCAGAGAACAAATGCCATAATTGTCAAAATTCTCATGCCACGTGTGGCAGATGATGGGTGCTTTTTGTAAAGAGTGTCATATTTTATTTCCAGAGCCTTGTGCAACACTTCAAAGCCCCGACTTACAAAAACCACACCCCTAACCAAGCTGTTTGAACTGCCATATCAGCATTCTAGAGTCTGTGGTATTTTACTTTGATAAAAATACCACAAAGATCAAACAAAACAACTCTATTTTCACCCTGTCTATATGGTTCTGTTCATAACAATAATTTCAGCACCTGTTCTTTTAAATGAGAATGAGCCACAGATCAGTTCACCGTGAGTGCCCAGGAATGAGGAATCAGAAGCCCTTTCTTTTTAGTCATTTTCATATTAGTCTCTTAATTATTTTGCCATATTTGTCCAGTACATCTAATGTTTCCACACTTGTAAGTTTTACTCTGTTTAATCTCCTCTGGGTGCTCTCACAAACTTGGGTACAGCACTAAAGAATTTCAGATGAGGAGAGTAACTGCACACATATCCCAGTTTACACAAAGGAGCTGTATGTGTTAATGCAAACATCTGCAACATTTTCCCAGACTCTTTGCAGCTACCGGCTACCCCTCTAGTAGAGCTGCTAATATCCCGGAATATTTCCTACACGCACTTTACAGGTGTTGCCCCAGCAAAAGCACACAGAGTATTTCCCACTTGTGAGAATGTGTCTGCAGGTGAGAATGTGTCTGCAGGTGTGAAAGGACCACTCTGACATCTCTGGACCTGATGCTATGGAGTGTCTCTGGAATTCACATGTGAAAGGGGCTTATGTAGTCAGTAAGTCAAAATGTAGTCAAAATCAGTAAAGTTTACTTTTCCCCTTGTTTTCAGACTTAGACGACACTTGACTGTCTGGTTGGGTTTATTTCACATTTTGTGGGTCGTAAAGCATTACACATAGCAAATTTAATGTGCATTCATTGAATATGTTTGTTTTTCATACAATGTTGCTTTTAATTTTTAATTAGGAGTCAGGCGAGCTACTCTATATCACATGGCATTAGCGTGGTAAAGATGTCTTCGCGCCATTTTGAGACCCCATAGTGCAAAGTTCAAAATCACAGAGAGGGTATGACCCAACCTCCGTTGCTATTGGTAGGAGATCAGTTGTCCGGGTTTTACATAATAGACCCTAGTCTCTTTCTATGTAATATTCATATGTTTAAATGGGTAGTCATTGTTAGTTTTGAGTAAACGTAACAATCCCTGAGCTGTCTTCTATATTTTCTCACCCTGGCTTCGGCCCTGGTCTGTGCTACTGTTTACGGTAGACTTCAGCCTCTTTCTTCTGCTCTCCTCCAATCAGGCGCCAGCTCTCGAGCGCTTGGGAGAAACAGGAGAGTTTTAAACTCCGCCCATAAAACGAAGTTGGGAGAGCGCAGTCGCTGAGGTAGAGCTGCGCGGCTTTCATTGTCGGTTTCTTCGACCCAGACGCCGCGGTTCCGCGCTCTGTCTTCTCCTCGTGTCTCAGTGAAAAGTGAGGTTTCACTGTGGAGTTTAGTTGCTTGTGAAGATGAGCATTCCTCCTGTCCATAGCACCGTGAGCGTAAGCTCGGAGCCGGTCATGTCCGCGATGATCTCACCTACGCAGTTCGGTATAAACGGAGCCGCGGGGCTGCGCACGGTGAGCGTTGCGGCTGGAGCCCCGCTGCAGTCCATACAGCTGGTGAACGGCGCCATGGACACAACGCTGCAAAGAAATATCCGCTACCTGGTACCCGTTCAGACCGTCCAGAGAGCTTCCGACTCGTACATGTTCATCAACCAGGCACCCAGCATGGTGAACCCGGTTTATTTACAGGCGGTTCAGGGCGTCCAGGGTGTTCAGACCATGCAGGGCATACAGAGGCTCAGTGTGAGCAGCGCGGACGAAACGGACACTTATCGGCAGCTGGTGAGAGCTTCACCTCTCCTCTTTACATTCACCTGTTAACTGAAGGAAGTAAATGCTTGAGGAATTATCACGGACGAGTTAAAATGTGAAACAGGCTCCCAGTGAGCGACAAAGACACGATGTCAAATAGTGCGCGAAATATGTGCAAAAATGTATACAAGTTTGGCTGGAGGAAAAATATTTTAGCAGTGTTTGATTATGGAAGTTATTATATTAACTGCATACTCTGCAAGGTGTGGGGAATAATCTTTGGAGTAATGTGCCTGTGTGGGGGTGTGTATAGCACGTACAATATTGTGCATTTCAGTGTTTAGAAAGACATCTCAAAGAAAATTCCTAAAAAAATAAATTCATTTGTCTCATATATATATACAACTTTCCCCCTTCAAGCCAATTCTAACACAGATTTCTATATTTGTAAGTAATTATGGAGCATTTCTACTGGTCCATTCGTCATGGAAATTTTGATGTGTACCAAAATTTGACAAAAATGGAGGTGCATGATGTTTCTTTGGACAGTGACGACAGACGTACAGTTGAACTAAAGCTAGCAGGTTTCATAAACTATAATTTGCAATATCTGACAAATCCATTAATGCTTAACCTACTCAGACGGGTTCAGACTAGATTCAGGTAAATTAAAACAACTGTGAAATTGTCACTATACCCTTAAATAAACAGCACTTTTGGTTATTATTTGCACTAATGTGAACAGTACTTGCTCCCATCAACATTATTCTTTTTCAGTTTACATCTGCAGACATGGTCATAAATAATATTTGTTCATGCGGCGAAAATGCACATATTTAAATAAGCTTTTGTCACGAATCATTCAGTTTTCATGCCTTTTGAAATGTTAAGGCTGAGGTTTTATCTTATTACAGTCTATGTCCAGTTCAAACCAGTTTGGATAAGGTTTGAGAAAAGAGTGTGTCTTGCATCACGTTATAATTACTGGTCAAACCCTACCATAACAATCACAATGGCTGCTTTTAACCCTGTCTTGCTAGACCAAATGTGATATGAGATCCCGTATTTACAATCTGAGTTTTTCATGCTTTTGTTTGACCGTCAGATGCAGGATGAAAGATTATGTACCGACACATGGCTGCACCAAAAAGACATGTTCTTTTTATAGCTTGTCTCCACAAATGATTAGTTTGCTGAAGGCTACCTTGCTTGTTTACTTTCCTCATGTTTGAGTCAGGAAGCTGTGTTCTGTAGGTCATCTGAATGATTTATGCACTCTTTTCACACGCGCTCTGGTGCCTGTCCCATGATGAAATGTTAATGTTAATATACTTGTGCTTCTTCTTTCATTTAGAATGTTAATGGCCAAGCTTCATCTGTGTTCAGCCAAACGTCAAGCCCGACCAAGACTCCTGAACCCACAGAGGTAAGTCCTTCTACCATAAAACAATGATGTTTTGACAGTCACCTGGACTTCATACACAGTAATGAGTCCAGCCACAGAAACCCACACATATTTCCGCATTGAGACCTACAGTTGTCTTCCTCTTTTCATTCTGCACAGTGTTTATTTAAACATATTCTGACTCTTTATGGCAGGAGATGCCATACTGACTTACTGATGAACACTATTCTATATATTGTGACTTTGTGAATAGGCTTTAGTGTGTGTGTGTGTCTCTCATTGGGGTTTATGGGTTAATCAACAGTGCAGTACCTGCAGGGTGTGTGATGGGTGTGTCAGCCAGAAGGATTGGTTGCATTCATTCCCAGATGACATTGTGTGGGAACGCCCTAATCTGGCTTTGACAGTAATAAAGCTGCTGGTGAAACAGTTTTGATCACTGCTTTTTGAAGTACTAACCCAGACCAAAGTGATGAATGTTCCACACTTAGAGGACGTTGAGCAAGCTTTTGTATCTAATGAGTAAATCACACATATGAAACCAATCATTGTCTACAGCTGAAAACACTGGCTTTGTAAAACAGACCTCATACATGGTACGTTATTCTAAATAATGGCATTTTCCCCCAGAACTAGTAGAGGAACGATATTATGGAATCACTCAATATTAAGGAAAGTTAAAGATAAAAAAATTTCACAGCTAGGGCTTGAATTCTTTGAGGCCTAGACTTCTCTCTTTAAAAATAAATTATTCATAAAGTTATTTCCAACTTCCTCAAATCCTGATTAACAGGCCGTCTTTGCAGTGTCATGTTCCAGTTGTTTTAATATCCACAAATTTACAGACAAATTGAGATCTGGATGTTTGTTGGTCAAGTCATTGCACTGATATGAATTTCCAACACTCTTTTGCTCTTTGTAAAGATGCAATATCATTTAGACCGATGACTTCATCACAGAACCTGTTAAGGAAATGACTAACATCTAACTTGCAAACCCATATCATAAGCAAATAAGGAAATTTGATTGTTTTGTCAGGCAGTGTGTCACAGTCACACAGTTCCAGGGTCCTGGAGGTTGTGGGTTCAAGTCCCGCTCCGGGTGACTGTCAGTGAGGAGTTTGGTGTGTTCTCCCTGTGTCCGCGTGGGTTTCCTCCAGGTTTTCTCCCACAGTCCAAAAACACACATTGGTAGGTGGATTGGTGACTCAGAATTGTCCGTAGGTGTGAGTGTGTGTTACCCTGTGAAGGACTGGCACCCCCTCCAGTGTGTGTTCCTTGCCTTGCGCCCAATGATTCCGGGTTGGCTCCAGACCCACTGCGACCCTGCACTGAATAAGCAGTTATAGACAATGAATGAATGAGTCGCTCTGTTTAAGAGTGTTTGCCAAATAAGTTACAGTCATTTCACTTTCACCCAGTCATTCATTTTGTTGTTCCATAGAGAAGCATGAAATAAAATGGGACATACATCACATGAGCTTAGGGTCAATGTGCTCAATGCTAAGTATCATACAGTAAAGCTTAAGAAAACCAGTGTCAACACCTTAACAGAAGAAAACAAAGCAACACTAGACTGATGCCCCATCCACACGGACCGGTTTATTTTTAAAAAAAGATTTTCCTCTCTCCGTTTTTGAAAATATTCCTGTACAGGCAAACACGAAAACAAATTTCCATTAGGGGGCCATAGTATCACTTAAAAAGAGGCATCAAAACATTACGACGCATGAGAAAAACACAGTGGTTTTTATCTCAAATCACTTCATAGTGCCTATGGTAGTAGTAGACTTTGGTAGTGCACTTCCAAAGTCATGAAAATACAGAATCTAGAGCTTAATAGTGCATTATATATTTCTAATAGCACGATTTATGTTTATTCACATGTGGGAATCTGTAAACTAGTGCTAGCTGCATGTACATTGTTATTTAAATGTTTACATACTTCGCTATAGGAGGTGAGGAGGTATTTACATTTCAGCCAGAGACGGGCATACCGTGTGATAACTGTGTTCAAAAATTTCTCCAGCGTTTTTGAAAACCTCAGTTTTCAGTGACCTAAAATGCAGTTTTCTTTCGAACGGGAGGCCAAACCGCAGACACTAAATTCTGTTTTCAAAAATAAGAGGATCCTTGTGGATGGGGACAAAAGCAAAATAAATCATTTCAATATCATATTTGATATTTAGGGATGAATCACCAAGCTTCCACTGGCCGGGGAGGTGATGAAGGGACATTTTGTCTCAACTTTGAAATTTAAAGGTGACTGCCTGAAAACACAGCCACATTTCCTTATTTTCAGTAGCTGAATGCACTAACTTAAGCATGTTCACAAACCATTGGACATGTATGCGTGGTTTTCCAGACAGGGGTTAAGTCTAGTTCTGGACTGCATTCTGAGTTATGTATGTGTATATATTTTGTTTAATGCCTCAGCATACTTCTTGGGGAGACAACATTCGCTTAGCTCCGGGGAATACTATGATGTAATCGAGGAGAGAAAACAAACAACCACATTGTTGCACAGAGGCTCAGTTCCCTGTGTTGTGCACATGGCAGCTGAGCAAACTCCTCAGACGAATGCAACACATGACCAAGCCTGTGGCTGTTTTACTGGCAGAATCATACTGTAGAAAGTATGCAAGTCTTGTAAGATCCTGAAGCTGCATTCAGCTTTGCAAAACTCTTGTAAATTTTTTCTGTGCCAGAATTATCCGGAGGCATTTAGAGTCCTTCTGTCAGCCACTGTAATTACAGGTGACATATGAAAATATCTATTTTTTCAGTGCATTTGCACATTAATTTGTGTAGCTGAATACCCACACACAGACTGTGAAATAAGACCACCCAGTCTGTTTTTGAAGTCAGAATTATTCAGAAAACAAAGGATAAAACAAGTCATTCTGATTTTCCTCAGCTTCCTACGTAGAGAGCAGACTTTCCAGATTGGCCCACCTCCTCATCTCATTCTGGGCTTTCATATTTTAATTAACTTTGCTATTGGTAATTGACATTTAAAGAACACATGCTGAAACCGGTTGGTCTGAACAGGGCTGTTTCGGACAGTTAAGAAAGGTGCTGTTTGATTCTTGTGGTATTTTGACTAAAGCATGTCACGCACATTTCATTAAGAACCCAGTGTTCTTGCTGAAAATGTGTATACTATTTCACATTTAATACTATTGGAATCTCTCTCTCTCTCTCTCTCTCTCTCTCTCTCTCTCTCTCGCAACTTTTAAATAGTTTATAGAACAGTGAAGAAATCCTTAAAACAACCTTGTCTTACAGTCATTGTCAGTTCTCTCCATGCCACCTCAGGCCAAGCACTAGGAGGAAAAAGGCAAATGCATTTCAGAAGCAGCACTTTCTGGCACATGTCACAACAATGGTAAATATGCAAAATAGCCCTGGGCTGATAATTAGTATTGAATATTGTGAGCATTTGAACAAGTGTAGGCAAATCTATAGATAATTGTTATTTCTAAGGAAATATATTTATCTCCAAAAAAAGGTCCTTTATACAGGAGAAGAATAAAATTTTAATTTTCAATGGAAGTCATTATAAAGATTTTATTCAGAGTAATTTTGGAGCATTTCTATTGGAGCAATTCATCATGAAATGTTCAGTGTGAAGGACAGCCAGTTATTCACCTCATACAGACTGCATACTTTTAAAGGCTCTTGTAATGATTACAACACAGATTTTCGGTCTGATGAGAACTGGATAAACAAAGGGACCCTCTTAGATGATATCTCCTCTCTGACAGAAATCGCTCGAGTGCAGATGTATTTGTTCGGCTACATTTTGCCTTCTAACCAAATGAACACATAAACCACTGGCGATCATCTAATATTACATAGTAATTCAAAATATGTTATAACTACACTGTGCATAGAGGTTAGGCCTGGTTGAAGTTATATTGCAATTATGTAACAGGGAAAATGCAAGCGAAGACTCTGTAACACTCCAGAGTAGTGCATTGTAATTACAATTGGATCAGGATAGCATTGAATGTAGGCATAATCCTGCAGACAATATTTTAAGCTTAATACAGAGACGGTCAGGGCTTTTAGAAGGGAAAAGAATGACTTCATGACATACGGTCATGAGCATCCATTCATATATTACTTAAGACCTGCAAATTAGGATTGGTGTTCAACACACGTTGGTAGGTGGATTGGTGACTCCAAAGTGTCCGTAGGTGTGAATGTGTGTGTGTCTGTGTTGCCCTGTGAAGGACTGGCGCCCCCTCCAGGGTGTATTCCCCGCCTTGCGCCCAATGATTCCAGGTAGGCTCTGTACCCACCGCAACCCTGAATTGGATAAGCGGTTACAGATAATGAATGAATGAAATTAGGTTTGGGACAGTTCTGTTTTCTTAAATTACCATGGTATAAGACAAAATTTGATAATTTAATAATTGTTATTCTTGAACAAAGTAGGACCAGACGGGCTGATAAACCCAAGTATTATGTGTGATTATTAAAAATATATGCTTATCAATTTGGTTAAGTACAAAGCACAGTATCGGCCTGAGCTATGCATTACAACATTTTCACAACTCTATTTTATTTCTCAGTATGTACATTCTGGGGGAAAACTAAAGCTCAAGCTATTGAAGCAGTGTGAGGATTTTACAGACCTTACAGGACTTCAGATACCCCTTTCTGACTGGCCTTTTGCCAAAATACAGAGTTCATGAACACAACTTTGATTTTACTTGAGCCACTGGCTGTCAAGTAGGCCCTGTTTTCTCTCTTTGACAAAGGGTAAGTTCAAGTAAAATAGCCAAGACCAAATTAATTCCCTTGTCTGAACAAATATGGGTACGGAAAAAAAAAATTGTGTCCATGTATGACTTTCAGCAGGACAATGATCCTAAACATTTCTCCATAGAAACAAATGGCTTCAGGACAAGAATGTGAATGTATGGCTGTTGACAATCTATAAAAAGTATGTTAACGGCAAAAAATTTAAAAGGGTATGGCATAATCATGTTCAGTTTTAATACCCCTAAAAAGAGGTTCTGTTCAGCCTGTCAGGAGTATTAGGCAGTTTTCAGAAAACTGTGGATTATGGAATTGGGATGGATTTGGTCACTGATATTCAGAGGATATGGACTAGTCAAATCCATATTTAAGGATGAGCAAATAATGATTTTGATAATGAAAAAGCAGCCAAGAAAAAGAAAAACTAACTTAGTATGGAGTTCCTTCTAGAACTTTAATGCATCTAGCTTCATCATCGAAGGTCAAGGATGTATGACTCTAAAATGTGCTTTTTTGATGCGGTGGTGTTGGGTTGCCCCCTCCAGGGTGTGTTCTGCCTTGCGGCAAATGATTCCGGGTAGGCTCCGGACTCACCGCGACCCTGAACTGGATAAGAGCTTACAGACAATGAATGAATGAATGGTGTTGGGTTTTTTGTGATAAACCTCACCAGGCCACAAAGCAAGATGAATGCTAACAGAAAAAAAAATTAAACACAAACTAAGAATCGGAAATAAACTGTTTTTTGCTGAAAATTTAATTTTGTTTAAATATATTATTTAAACGTACTACAATTTGAAATGTTCACACATGAATACAAGGATATGACCAAAGACACAACACTGAATCCTGGTTATATGATGCACTTATGATGCATTCTTATCTGCTCTCTAAGTTTCCAGGTGTCTCTCAAGTAACTGGACCTATGAAAACCCTGCACAGACATGTTTCACATGTGCAGAAAATAGCTGATGCTGAAGCGTGCTGATAGTTAATCTTGTGGACGCAGTTTTCCTCAGGCGTAAACCTATCATACTGTAAATTTGGTCTGTACATGTGGAATTCGACTGTTACCCCATTCCCAGCTTTGCACACATAAAATTCTAAGAAATGGAGGAGCTGCTCATCCACCATTTCATGTGAAATAAAAGGATATCAGTATTGAGTTGGTCTTCCTGTTGCTGCTGCTGCTTGTCTTCTTGGTAGGTTTATATTAGATATCAGAACCTTTAGCTGTGATGGTTTAAGGGCAGTTAATCACAAATGATTATTGGTGAAATGAGGTCCTGATGTTGGATGATGAGTCCTGGACCACAGAAGCCACTTCAGCTCATTCCAAAGGTGATGACCAACGTGTGTTTTTGGACCGTGGGAGTAAACCGGAGCACCTGGAGGAAACCCACATGGGGAGAACACTCTAAACTCCTCACAGACAGTCACCCGGAGCAGGACTGGAGCTGAGTGACTAGTTGTAAGCCGGCTAGCTGTTTGTCAATGCACATGGTGACTTTAGACTCACCTATAATGGCTTCACCTTAGTGTCAGAATTCATTAATTATAAAGGGAGTCTACAATTAGGATATACAATGTAGGATAGAGTAAATGTATTTGGAGAAGAAATGCTCCATTTTCACATTAGACTTTCTAATGCAGCATGGTTAGAAGTACCTTTTTATTTACAATAAATGAGAACATTAAGTCAACTATTCTCACATGTTGGCAGATGTCATGTGCATTGTTCATTTGTTTGAATTTGGGCAAAGAGGCAAACCAGTCTTCAAAGATGCCATTAGCTACACTGTAATTTACTTAAAATAATTATCTCAGAGCTATAATCCTCAGGCACGCTAAGGTAGTCAGGTACAGTTTCACTTACATAAGATGGATTTGGTCTGTCCTGTTGAGGTAGAGGTATGTAGTATTTTATTTTCTCCTTCAAACTAAATATTATACAGCATTTCTTAATACTTAGTATTTATTTTTCCTCAAGTGATTGTTTTTCATGCTATGAAATAAATATTACTGTCACCTAGGGGCCTGTATGTAACTATACTAAATCTTTATTTTGAAATATGGCTGCTCCCATCAGGGAGACCCAATCTGTGGGGTATAAACTTTTTCACTTAGGGACAACAAAGCAAACTGATTGTTGTGATGGAATCACTTTACTTTTGTTTTGTTTAATAAAGTTGTAAGTGGTTTTGGTAGTAAACATTTCTTATTGCTCTTTTAAATGGCATGTACTGTACCCATATCTGTTGAACAAGCTTTTTTAATGCATAATGCAAGTAATTTATTACATTAATTAAGAATGAACAATGCTCACAGAATGGAAAAAATAGTTACATTCTTTAAACGTCTATAACTCAACATTTATTGCCATTTATGAGAGAATATTGCCAGCTGTCAAGTGCACTTAATTTTTATTTGGTTATTGTTGTGAAACAGTAGTGGTATTTAATAGCTAGTTTTTTAATAGTGTGAGCAGAAGCTGTAAACACGGGCTCATGATTTGCTTCAAGGGAAATAACAAATAGACTTGTTTTTATTGCATTTTACACAACATTTTTCAGAAATGAGGATTGTAATATGGCAGTCCCATAAATGTTATCATTATAGTCTGTTGTAATCATTAATTTCAACACAGAAATATAATTAATCTAGCAAATGTAACTGTTCATTGCCTTGCTATCTGTAGCTTGGCCTGATTGAAACATGAAGACCCGATGCCATTTTGTCTGTCTGAAACCTGATGCTGAGGTTTGAGGATATCCTAAAGTGTACACCATAACATGGGTGCCTTTTTGCAAAAGCATGTCAGCACTGAGCATGTTCAACCAGTGCAGCTCAACAGCCGTGATTTTTGAACAGTTTCCTCTGTATAAGCTACGATAATGTAACTTATCACATATCACACCAAGGATGTTTGCATCAGGTGACTGTCTGTGAGGAGTTCGGTGTATTCTCACCCTGTCTGAGCGAGGTTTCTTCCCACACTTCTTTTTATTGAAATAAGTAAATGATCCCTAAATTATTACCATTTTTGCTTTTTTTTGTCTTTTACTTTTAACCGGCACAAGAATGCTTTAGCCTCTTATATTCATGTCAATTTTTGAAATACCAGTGTTTTTCTTTCACGTCTGACTTGGCTTGAGACATGTCTGTTGCTATTCTCAGGAATACTGTGACTAAAACACTTAGAGGGTCAACAGATAAGCACCTGAGTCTAGGTAGATTGTAAGCTGTGTTTTGAACAAAAAAAAAAAAAACTTTGCTCATAAAATAAGTAGGGCCCTAGTCTGAGGGTTTAACCACAGGCTTTTTGCAATTTATGAGCACATTCTTTCAACACTTCCAAGTACTACATGTCATCTGCTCTGTTAAGAGATCCCATTTCTAAAAATGTTGGTATGTTGAAAAGTGAAAAGTATGCAAATGTAGCATTACCTATCCTTTTAACAACACGCATTTGGGAACGGAGGAGACCAGTTGCTGTAGTTTTGTAGTTTATATTTTGTAGTTTTCCAAAACTTTTTATAGGATTTCAGCTGCTCAACTGGCCGGGTCTCCATTCACTTCATTTCATAATGCAGCAGCTGTTTTTCAATTTGTGACTGGTCTGGATTACTTTAGCACCTGGACCCTTATTAAGGAGCCATGCTATTGTAATCTAGGCTGAATGTGGATTGGACTTGTCTAATAAATAAGGCCTTCTCAGAGAAAGATATTGTCTTGATGGCAGCATATTCAGATTTAACCATGCCTTCACAGATGTGCCGTGTGCATTATTACACCCCCGTACCATCATGCAGGCTTCTGGACTGTGAACTTATAAAAATCCGGATAAATGCTTCCATCCTTAACCCAGATGATGCAGAATCCACAAAATTTCAAATTTTGAACGCAGCGTCATTTATTTATCCTGTTTAAATAGGGTTTCTTCTTTGCATTTGTAAGTTTTAACTTGAATGTAGATGCAGTGACAAACTGTCTTCACATAAAGTGGCTTCCATAAGTGTTTAATGTAGTACATTATGCATTATATGTGAAGAAATCCCCACGTTCTTTGCTAATTTACTTTGAGAAACATTGTTCTTTAATTGTTTCACTTTTTGTCTACTCCCCTCCCCCTCAGTACCTCTGGAAGTCTGTCTCTTTGTGATGAGTTAAAAAAAAAAGCGTACTGGTTAAAACTGTGTGTCTTACACATGATAATGGTTGACTTGGTTTAATGTGAAATCAATGAAGCACAGTGTTTGAAAAAAATCATGTTAGGAACTAAACAGCAGCCAAAAGGAGGATTGTATTTTGCCACCACATTCAGCAAAAAGATCATGCCACATAATGAAAGCAGATTTGAGTTCACTGTGGAATCTGCCGTGAACTTATCACATCAAATGTAGCTTAATCACGCCTACAGTCTCCAACAGTTTTGATCTCGACACACTCTCGTTCCTTATCAGTCATGCTTTGGTAGAGATTCTCAGTGCTGAATCTGTTAACTCAGGCGTCACAAGGCCTGGCACAGCTTCAGTTTGAAAAAAGAGCTTTCTGCCTCTTGCTCTTTCTCTCTATTCATTCTGTAGGCCACAGTGATGGACCTCCATTCTTACTTTGTAACAGAAAACCCTTTGCATCATGCACTGACCTATTTCTGCCTGTTCAACTGACACAGGAAAGCCTTGTGCTCAGAAAAAATTCTGAGAGGCATTGCACATTTAAAGGCTTAGTAGTTTTGTACACCTCTACAATCTGTGTATTTTATGAATGCAAGGAATAGCATTCCAAACAATTTTGAACAGCATTACATGGAATTATCTAGGAGAGGAGATGGACATTCTTCTTGGGTCACATACTTTACTGTAGCTTTTATACTGTGATCTAATACCTGTGCAGTAGGATATGACATTCCTGTCTGTATGTCATTTAAGCTCCAACTACAGAACCACATTTGTACCAGTTTAATAAAAATTAGAAACATGGCTTATGTGTAGTGTTCTTATGAGTAACATAGAATATTACAGGACTCTGTGTAAAACTTTGAGATGCAGATGAAGACTCATATTTGTACCATTCTGTGGAAAACAAGCAACACCTTGGAGGTAGGGTTTATTGTAAACTTAGACATTATCACTGCATCAAATTAATATGTTATGCAAACGATAATATAATGAGCTAGAATTATAGAATTAAAGTAGTGTCTGACAGTTTTGTTTTGCAGACCTATGAAAATAAATAAAAATGTAAAATACGCATTGTCATAGAAACCGTCCTTATAGTGCTTTTTGTGACAGTAGTGTAGTTGTTCAGCTGTGCATAGGAGTGCGGTTCATATTTGGCTGCATAGTTGACAGTTGTGTAGCTGTACAGAATAGCTGGCTTCTGAAAGTATGTATCCGATCAAGCAGTTGACCGTTTGCTAAGCTTCACTTCTGTTTTGGTTACTGCTGCCACATCTGACAAATGATCAAACCTGCCATGTATGGTGTTCTTGACATTTTTATTCCATTCTGATATGGAACGTTTCTGTTTTATTTCTTATTTTAATATTTTGTTTTTCCTCCATGAGAACAATTACATTAGAAATAACGTATGTCAGCCATATACAACAGTGTGTTTACTGTCCATTAAGAAACTGTATGACATTATTTGATTTCTATAAATGCTAAAAAATTTGCATCACTCTCATCATGTTTGTTTGTCATAACAAGCACGTAATGGAAATCTGTCACATGACACTACGTTTGTGTGTAAACAAATACTCTGTGTTTAAAGTGGTTCTTGTGCAGTTGTTTGTAATATTTCCGGTCAGCAAAATTTATCTCTTCTGGTTAAACAGGAAAGTTTAGCTGACTTTCATGAAATTCAATAATGTATAAAAAAGTTTATTCATGTATCTAAAAACTGCTTATAATTTAATAACTACTACTAATAAAAATAATTAATTAAGATTTACTGTAATGGTGTCCTACAAGAAAAGAGATATATTATGGTCTTAGAAGTGTTTCATCATAGTCATTATCGAATCCACTGTATAAAATATGGATGTAGTGAGAATATCGAGACCAAATATAGGTGCTTCTGTTGTAAAGAGGCTGCATATAAATATTTGAAATCTGGAAGTACCGTATGCTCGGCAGATGCTGGGCTGAGCTGAGACTCATGGGGGAGCTTCAATCATGAAACACGTCTCCCCCTGTTTGCTGTTTAGGGGTTTATTTAGGGGTCTAGGGTTTGTTCATGTTAAGGAGGCCTTATATTTATGTTTTTTATCTGGCGCTTGATACATTTCTGCCAGTTATCATCATAAACTAAGCCCAAATACTGCCTGCTCCTTGCTTTCTTTCTTCATAATTAAAGTTAGCTTTTTTTACAGTATGGCTACATGGCTGCATCTCAATACCTGTCTTTCAAGGCCATTAGAGTAATTTCACATGGAAATGTATTTTGGAGTGAAACTCAGAACAGGTTTAAATGTGGGAATTGAGTACTGCTGTCAGAGTCAGTGAACATATTTTGAGCAATCCAAATTTGCATGTAGTGGATGAGATAATAATCATGGGTAGACATTTCAGGCATGTTGCCTATGACTTCATGCAAAACACTAAGCACAAGCTGAATATTGAAATGGAAGTGTGTTGCTATGTGCTTGTGCACGTGCATAAAGGCTACACATTATTTGAAAATGAACTATGTTAATCGCATTTGCACTTATTACTATACAGTATCCGATTTCAAAGCTGAAGAGGTGGGGCAAGCGTCTAAAGTACATGTTATGACTCATTACGTTTTATCTAGTGAGATGGAGGGCAGGGCTCTGCTGTCAGTTCTTCATACAGTGTTCACTCGCTGATTTTATTTAGTTTAATCTATCATCATCTGCCTCCATACACTTCCTGTCCTGCAAAGTTAAGTGAAATAATGAGTCCAGATTTTAGTGGACTGCTTGGCAATGACCAATATTTGTTGCCTAATAATGTTTCCTTTTTTTGGATTCTCATACTTTACCTTTTTTTTTTTTTCACACCTCCATAGTTCTTTGCACTTTTTCATTGTCCAGCTAACCACAAACCCTCAGATCCATAGAGAGTTCTCATCTTCACAATGAGAGGAACTACAATACCTGTAATTATTTTACACCCCTCCCAATCTGAACGATGAAATCTCTCAAAGATTAAGCTTTTAGTGTAGTATCTGATGGTGGAAGTTTTGGTGGCTTTCCAGGTCTTGGCACACACAAGTGTTTGAGTGTACCAAACTCTCCTAAGTTAACAATGCCAATGTAAAGACACTTAATTGTTGGGCACTGATTTGAAGGCTACATGACAAGTACATAAGGCTTTCATGATGGTTTACACAAACATTTCTAAGTGCTTCCACAGGTGTTCCAAAATTTCATGAATGCTGCTTTTGTCAACTTAAATATCAAGTTGACATAACGACAATGCCCAGTGTCCGATTTCTCTTGACATAAAGTTGTCTCGTGACATCTTTTAGGGTGAAATGACAGCATGTTATGACCAGAGTGATATGTTTTTACTGGCCCTTAAAAAGTAAAATGGGTTCCAGAGCTGCAAAGCCAGTTGTCATAAAGTGCTATGTCATTTCACTGCAGAATATATCATGACACCACCTATTGCCAAATCTATGCCACTCAACATGGATGTCTTTCACTTTTATACAGTGTACTAAGTGCAAAAATCTTTAAGACATACTGCTTAGAAAAATGTCCTGTACGCTTCAGTTCTCATCTTAGCTTTGACTTTTGTTATGACAAACCAGTTTAGGTACAGTCTGATTGGGAATAAATCCACACAACCTGCTGTCAGTCCTTCCCGTTCTGCTGCAGAATGACAGGAATGTTCTCCTGACACGCCCAGTGTGTAAGACACCCACCTCTACAGCTGCAAAACATACATGCGCTTAAGCTGACAATGAGAACAAGAAAAATAATATGAACTTGTTTTAGTACTAACTGTAACTACGAAATGCAATTTTTTAAGAAATTCTAAGTAGGGCTATGAGAAATTATTTCAGAAAGGATCAGAACAGTGAGGGAGTCTGACACAGTTTGTGTTTTAACTAACAATTGTTCATTGTTCCCAACTCACCTGCAAGTTCAATAAATGATCAAAGTCCAACAGATTATAAAAAGATAGGTTTCCAAATGAAGCTATATGCAATGATAACCTACTTATAAAGAGCTACCTTCAAAAAAAAATTATTTTGAGTTGACATTGGTCTGCTAAATAAGGTTTTGGTGTGTGTGTGTGTGTGTGTGTGTGTTGGGCCAATTTACAATGCTTTTACCTTAACCTGGTCCTAAAGGAAGGTTCTCACTTCTACAGATGTCAGACTCTCCACTCTGAATCATCTTGACCCTGGTCTGCTGTGTCAACTCTTCGTAAAACACTCAGTTTCTGTTTTTGTGCTCATAAGCCACTCAAATCATTTTTCTAATAAACACTGAAAACTCTCAGCAATGTCAAAGCTGCCTCAAGTTGTGTGTTCATTTACTGTCGCCAGCACCAAGTTTCTGAAAAGTTCTTACAAGGCTTGTGCAATTTAAGAAGAAAACAAAAACTTGCAGTGCCACATTTAAAAACACTTTTAAAGCTGAGTACATTGATTGTTGTTCAGATATTTTACAGAGACTGTTAATTTCAGTTAGTTATCGTTGTTTTTCACAAGTTGGTCTCTTCAACTTGGTCTCTGGTGGAGTCAGAGTCGTTTCTTGAGTGGTTAGCAAAAAGTCGTAATTTAATTTTGTTGTTATTATCCCAGGACTTATATAATTATTGTCATCAATTTGTAGCTGAAAAAACAATATCTGAAGGACACAACATAATATTTAATATATATTAATATAGCTAATGTAAGCCGTAACCTTAGTTAGATTAGCTGTTTTGCTCATTCCTCTACTTGCTAGCCAGATGTTTCTAGTTTCTAGCCAGATTTAGTTTTTGTATTTACTGCATGTAATACGTAATACGATCTACCACAAATCTAAAGTGTAGAAAATGTTGTGGATGCATATAAACAGTAACCATGAACAATTATACAGTGTAGTCTGTCTGCTTGGGTTAGAGTTCACATTGGCTGTTGAACTTTTTTGAATTTTCATTGTACTTATTGGGGTATTTCTGCTTGAGGTGGTGAAACAGATGTTGTGTTTCCCCATTTTGCTGTTACAGACTTCTTCCATATCTTACAGTGGTTTATTGTACATCTGATATTTTGTAACCAAACCACCTCCACACTACTGAAGTGACTCCCCTTTTTTTGGAATAAATTCCTCCACCACTGAGAGACTTTCCTTCATATTTTTGCTGTGCTTCAATGTCTGACATAATGAATGTATACAGCATGGAATCATTATGTAAACAAGTCTGAATACTACTATAACCACCATATGTTTTTATTGTTTTAAAAATTATACCAATATTATTGCAAACGATACACACCACCCTACTGGGGGGACTTTTATTTTGACGGCTTTAACCTCAAGGCCTCTGTTGCCAGAGCTACCAGGACACATTGGCCTCATTGGTTTTGTTTGGAATTTGTGGGCAGTATAAGTATGATCTTGAGTAATACTTTTGGTAAGATTAGTAGTGAAGGAATTTTTATTGCTTAAATGTTTTGAAAAAGGGTTAATATTAGCAAATATTAGCATATAGCTAAGGAGTTGACCTTCATAACTACATTTAAGATAATGTTTATTGCATAATTTTGTAGACAATAATCATTTTTGAAAATTTATATTATCACCTAAGATTAGTCTCTGCAGTTATGTGATTGTATCCCATTTGCATGTTCAGGCTGAAGTAACTTTGCTTGCAATGCAGACGTTAATAACACACCATCCCCAAACACCAAATACAAACAAACTAAAACCCCACATGAAATCCAATCTGTCTTGCATGTTCAGATCTCAGATTTGTATCAGCTTTCAAACCACCAAAAAGTGTGGATAGAATGTTTTTGTTTCTACCTTTTTGCTGTTCAGACTGCAGACAAGTTGTCCTGCCAATTTGCATATACTGGAGTTGAGGTACCCTTAAAAAACAAGGCCTTAGACAGTCTATACCCAGCTGGAGTACTGCATTATCATTGTCACTCTTGTCGTGTCTCACATTGCGGCATATTGTTTTAGATGGTTATTCATTCTAAAAAATATGTTGGCTGTGCTTTATGGTACAGGTATGCTATTGTAAGTAATTAGATTCTAATCTGATCACAGATAAGGGGTGGAGCTCGTTTAAGCAAGTTACCACTAGCTACAGAAATGAAGTGTTCTTGAGTCAGGTCTGTCCTGCTCAGCTTAGACCCTGTGTGAACCTGTTGCGTCTGTTTGACTCTCACGGCTCAGCGGAATCCGGTCTGACTACTTTGACACACCCCGGTGTTCAGCGGCATAAAGCTAAGCAAAAAAAAAAAAAAACGTTTTGCGTGCAACATCTGCCCACATTGACATTCCTCAAAGTTAAATGTGACAGCCAGAGCATAACAACAACACTTGTGCTTCTCGGCATATCAGAGAGATAGTAGGCCAATCTCATTTTCAGATGCATTCTGTTTTTCAGGAAAAAGAGCACCCTGTAATTAATTTATTTAATAGTGATTAAAGATGAACTTCACTGATATTCAGAGTTTATATTCAGTGAAATTAAGATATAATTCGTTTTATCTTACGAAACATACTACCTATTTTATATATATATATATATATATATATATATATATATATATATATATATATATATATATATAAAAACAAAAACAAACAAAAAAACTTTTTCAGAGCTGAGTTCCCACAGTCTATTAAAATCCTTAGTTGGTAGTTTAAAAAAAACATTGTTGTTCTGTGTTTTATTACTTTACTCCACACCCTTATTGGCTTAAATCCAAAGGTGGAGTTCAACCGTGTAAACATCTCCATAGTGACAGCATCTGTTGAATCTTTGGTGGTCGCTATTAGAAGTGGATCAGATATGCAAAAAAAAAAATGCTTTAGGTTAGTCAGGCAACTATTTTTCATAAGAAAGGAGGTAAGAAAGATGGGTTCTTGGCTTTTATTTGAGTTAAAGCTCTGCGTAGTACAAATCGCATATCTAAATAGTCAGTCAAACTTGCGTCAGACAGTGCCGGGTTGTGCCAGTACATTTGACAAACACAAACACACCCACACACGCACATGTTTTTTTGGTTCTTGTTTGGGGGTATGTGGGTGGGTGGGGGGTAAGTGGACCTAAGCTTGCAGCTACAATAACTGGGGCTGTTAATCCTGGTATTACAATTTTAACTCTAACTTACATGATTATTTTATTTAATATTTCATGTCATTTTACTGAACTGTTTTATTCATTTTACTGAATGCTTTATTGGGAGCTGAAATACCTACAACCTCTTACTTTGGTGAGCTATGTTCTTAGTCATCAGAAAATGATGGGACTTCCTCTGGGACTGTGGCTATTTCTTGAACTAACGTTGTGCATTTTAGGAGTTAGTTGCTGGGCTGAGGCCAACTTTGTCAGGTTAAGCAGAAGAAACACTGCCTGTACCTAATGAACTTCCTGTGCTTTCTGCTATTAGCGTGTGCTTTATATAGATGACACATATATTGCAGGTTTGGGCCACTTCAAGCTCCTGTTTTCTAAGAGAAATGGGTCAGAAGTTGCCTGCCATCTCTTTCTCAGCTCCTTACATGATGGAAAGTCTGATTTTGGTTTCATTTTAGCCTTTAACTCAATACCTACTAAGGATTTTTTGACCTTCCAGAATAGCTTGGCTTGACCCATCATATTTCAATATGCACGGAACACAAGCATCCACCCTTTTTTAGGTCCTGGCACCAAAGTGGTGCACTTAACTTCATCTGGGTGTCTGAACAAGAGGTCCTCAAACGGCAACTGAAGACCCATCCCTTTCAAGAGTACATAAATGAGTACTTATTTTACACTGATTAAAACTTAAGTTTTAAGTCTACTCATCTCTTACTTAATTTGACATTCAGGTAAAGTGTAGTATGAGAGCATTGTGTATCTAGGTGTCCATATTGACATTTTTATTTGACAGCATCTAAGTTTGAGGTATGTTTTGGATTCTAGTCTATACAAATTAGCTAAGGATATTTTTTGGGTGAAGAGTGAAGCATTTTTTAAGTCTTTCTGAATAAGAGCATCTGCTAAATGTCTGAAACGTAAATGTCGTGTATCTAATTCTGCATTCTCTATTCAATTTATAACAGCTGTTCCATAGTGCATTATCATTTTTTTTCTATCTTTTTCTTACTGGAAGGTGGTGGAGAGCCCTATAACACATTCAGAAGTGAATTTGGATCTGAAGAATGAACTGAAGTATGAATTGAAGACAGAGGTAGTGGAGCCCGAGCCACTGGCAAAGCTAGACATACGCTTCTTTGGCGAGCTCCTCGCCGAAGTGTACCGCAAGAACAGTGACATCTACAGCTGCATCTCTGAACATGTGGCCAAAATCCGTGGACGGTATGAGTGCTACAATATTTCACATTTTTCAAGCAAAGGCTAATTTTGGCTGTTCAACTACTTTGGTTATGAAATGTTTGACAATATATGTCCATATATTCTTAATTATTTCATCTTTCTTAATCTACTATTAGCAGCCCTTAGCCCTTATGAGTAAATTTAGAAATTATTAGGTGCATCCATTATGGACACCCATGTTTATTTGTGCATATCAAGGTTTTTTTAAACTCTACAGAGAAGCATTGAATGATTTGAAATATATTGGGGCCACTTTGGTGTATGAATGCAATCATATCTTGACATTTTCTAACTTCTAATGTCAGGCATTCCCGGAAAAGAAGAAGCTGGAATTTAATCACACCATGGTAGCTTTTGAAGGTGGTGCAGCATGATTTAGTTGCATGGAATTTGAAAGCAAATCTTTGATAGCAGTTTTGTGCTATGTCTGTGTGACATTGTGCAGTGTTTGTGCTGTAGTTGTTCCAGTTCCAAGAACTACACTCTGATGTGGCTGAGGTTAGTTCACACATTGATTTTGGGGTTGGTTGGCACTGGCACATGTGCCAGCTTGTCTAATTACAGGAACTTGTTAAAGTTGTAAGGGCTTTGTCAAGCTTGAAACTAGTGTAGCTTTCCACCAAAGCTGTAGAAGTATTATGTGCTGTTGTTACATACTGAATTTGCTTGAATTTGATTGATTGGACCATTAATCTATTTCATTCTTTGAAGCTGTGTAATTTTATAACTGTGTCAGCCTTCCACCAAGCACATATTTAAACTGGTTGTCATGAGGCCATGAATTTAGATATGAGTGCACAGATTCAAGCATGTATTAAGGGACAGATTGATGATTAAGTGAAATCATAATATAGTAATTTTATCACAATATGTCGTAATAGCCAGTTACGTCACCTCTTTTCTCATCAAGATCACCTGGTATAATCAGTCAGTCACTGAAAATGAAATGACAGAATCTCTGAGGAAATACTTGCCATTATCTCACTGATACTGCTATCTCTGTTAGCCGAAAATGTCTTATCTCTAACCTGGAAATAAATGATTCAGACATGATTTTAATCTTTAAACAGCCACAGCTCACAAAACCGAAACCCTTCCCTTTTCCTGACCCTGTTGGGAGTAATGACACAAGTGTGTGATTCACTGAATAAACCCAAGCTTCTTTTTTTTCCCCTCTCACTGTACTGGCTGCTTTGCAAAGCTCCTGGTTTTTGTTCTCTTTTGACTGTAAGTGTCACACTACTCATGCTCTGTCTTGTTCTCCCCCTCAGAAAACACCTGCTGGACTCCACCATTGATTACAAGGTAAGGAGTGGCAACTCAGTCAGGCTTAGCAACACCTATGTTTTAGGTAATGAGAGTTTCACAGTTAAGGGCTAGGTTAGTCATGATGTTGTGGGGTTACAGACAATGAACAAATGAACGACATTGTGAGGCTGTGTATTTATTTACATAAGCAATGAAATAATAAGAATGCATTTAATACTGTGAAAGGGAATGAAAGAATGCCTAGAAGTCATCACTGGGAAAAAAATATATGGAGTATATGATGAAGTGGTAACCTCAGAGCCCAGACCTCAACATCATTGAATGTAGAGGTTGTATGGATCATGAGTAGCCAATTTCAAAGACTTACTGGAAAATATATCTGCAGATTTTTTTAAAGGATTAAAAGTTTTCAGAGAAGAATAAATACTTTTATAATGGTAAATGGTAAACACTGGAATATCTGATATTAACTTTAATTGTTATGTGTGATATGTGTGAATGTCTTTTTCAGTGCTTTCCACTTTTTCCTGATGCTGAAAATTAACATTTATCTAGAAATTAATAAAAAAAATGCTGCAAATAAGCTTATCAGTTGCTGAGAATAAAATGACATCAGAGAATGCATTACTTAAACTTTGTGTGTGGGTGTGTGCATCTATGTGGGACAGGTGGAGAAAGAAGAGATAGAAGCCCTCATTCCTAAAGGCTTGTCTGAGCTGACCAAGCAGCAAATCCGCTACCTCCTACAGGTGTGTCTTTTGGCTGGTGTGTGTTGGAGTGTGATCATATGCCTGTCACAGACTTGTGGAAACAGTCAACAAACCATTTCGACCACTCCCTATTGTCAGTCAGCCCTACATTTAGTCTGCTGTGGATTAATCATAGTAACATGTTTGGTCTTTGCAACCTTTTTTCCTTAACAAAACACTAGTTCTGCAGATATTGATCTATTTCTCTCCCTAATTATCTCTTTTGTGTCTCCTCTGTTCTATTCAGACACGTCTGACAGCTGATAAGACCATGCGGGTTCTTCTGACCACCTTTAGCAGCCTGAGGGAAGAGCTGGTGCACCTGCAGGAGGATTTGAGGGTAAGCATGCACCCTCTTTTTGTCTGTTTACTGTCATGTTTGCCCAAAAAATTTACCCTTTATATCAATGCAGGCCAAAAGGAATGTCCAAATCCAAATATAGCCTGTGTGAAATCAGATTGACCTTTAAGTCAGAAGGCAAATGTTGCTAGACTATGACTAAACTACAAATATAATGAAAATAACATGACCAGAAATAATGAATGATGCTTAATATGATGTGGGCATGAACTTAAAAAGGATATTTAATCTAGTTTTTTTTTTACTTAAAGGTACATTTAAAGGTGAGATTTGTTGGCATAAAAAATAGATGTTTAAGCTCTCCCATTCAAACCTCTGTCATTTTGACTGCAAAATTAAATTATTTCATATTCAGAGGCAAAAAAGCAGGTTTGTGTTCCAAAGCATCACTAAACAAGGTGTGTTGTCTTAAAGGAAGCATCTACAACTGTTCCCTTGTTTGTTTACATTCAGAAGCTTTGCAACTTTTAAGGTGAAACGGTATGTTTGAGGAGAAAAAATGACTGTTGTTTGCACGTGGCTTAAGTTAAACTTGCCTGGAAGTTTTATTCACTGTTTGAATTACCACAGAAGCTAATTTGTTACTCGAGTTGTTTCGTTTTTTTGCAGTTTCATGCAGTTAGCACTCTCCTGAATTTAGAGCCAGTTCCATCTACAGCAAAAATAAATCAATATTACCTACCCATGGAGCAGGAATAGAGCAATATCCCCATCTCGGTTCATGCTTTTCAACGTTTGGAGTCCTCTTTGTCATGAAGAAGCCTAACCGAGCAACTTTGTATTTTTACTCCTTTACTGGGGGTTTGCAAGAGAAAGACTGTTTGTAAATATATGTCCGGCTTATGAACTAAATAGAGTTAGCGAATGGTGAGGAGACTTCTTAATTTTATAAAAAAGGGTTTTTTATTACATAAACAATATGATTATAATGTGATTATAATGAGAAGCTCCTGTTGTTACAAACCTAATTATTACATCAGCAGCCATTAAAAATTTTAAACACAACCATTTCAATTCAAGGTCAATTTTTGTGCAAGGTCAGCATTTTGGTACCCACACAATCACATATATGCCATCACCATATTATGCACTGGTATGATTTATGTTGCAGGAAACTCCCAAGCATTTAATTTGCCGTCTGATCTACCGTAAGCCGTTAGTAAACCAACACGAATACCTAAAGTTTCTATTCAGTGATGTGTGTGGCAGTACGTCTAAACATGTGCTTACATGTCAGGTGGAATATCTAGTTCCAGAATATCCAAAGATTTACAGTTACACGAGAAGTGTTGTTCTCATTTTCTGTGTTGTTGTCCAGATATGTCACCTCTCTTGCTCTAAGCTAAAGGTGTTCACTACCCACATTGGTATGTACTGAAGACAAACAGTTTAACTCATTGTCAACTCAGTTCTCAAATATTTGGAAAATGCCTAGTCAGTTAAGTCTGTGGTCATTTAATCATAGGTACACAGTGAGTTTCATTTTTACTTAATTTTGAAAGCAGTGCAGCATTCTTAGTCGTTTTTAACCTTCCACAGATCTGCTCATCATTTCCTAAACATCTAACATTCCTGCAGTTTTTTAAATTGAATGAATATATATTATTATTATAATGAATGAATATATATATTCAGTGGCACGGTAGTGCAGCAGGTAGTGTTGCAGTCACACAGCTCCAGGGACCTGGAGATTGTGGGTTCGATTCCGCTCCGAGTGACTGTCTGTGAGTGAATGTGTGTGTGTATGTCTGTGTTGCCCTGTGAAGGACTGGCGCCCCCTCTAGGGTGGATTCCTGCCTTGCGCACAATAATTCCGCGTAGGCTCTGGACCCACTGTGACCCTGAATTGGATAAGCGGTTACAGATGAATGAATGAATGAATGAATGAATATATATATATATATATATATATGGTAGTGTTACTCTCACAGAGCTCCAGGGTCCTGTGTTTGTAAGTTTGAGCCGTTCCTTGCATGACAGTGTGTATAAAATCGGTGTGTTTTCCCTGCATCATCTTAGGTTTCCTTTGGGTGCTGCGGTCTGCTCCCACAGGCCAAAAGCAAACATTGATAGGTTGACTGGTTATGCAACAGTATCCATAGGTGTGAATGTGAGTGTGTGTGATACCCTGTGATGGCGCCCCCTCCAGGGTGTGATTCCACTTTGCGCCCAGAGATTCTGAGTAGGTTCTTGACACACTGCGACCCTGAACTGGATAAGCAGTTACAGAAATGAATACATGAAAGAATGAATATTATGTACTGAGGATGTAACACTACATAATACTGTCATATAATGTAATGTCTTGTAGTTTATTATTTATTGGGGCTGTAACGTAATTCCTCTCAGTTATTTAAAAAAAAAGATTTTTTGTTAAGATTTCCAAAAAAAAAAAGATTTGTTAAGATTTACAAAACTGAAATTAGATTTTCAGTTTTTCATTTTGTAGAAATGAGTGGGGCAGTTTTGATTAATCAGCGAGGAACATGGAAACAAGCTCAGGCACTAGCTTCTTTTTTTTGCATACAATGTTCAAGCAATGCACCTTTATTTACGTATAATTTACAACCAACATATCCTAATACATAAGCCAGTTGTTGACCTTCAAAAAAAAAATTATTTTCCATTTGAATAAGAGCCAGCTTAATGGACTTTATGTCTTTGTGTGTGTACAGCGTCTGGAGAGTGAAAAAGAAGAGCTGCAGAGGGACCTGAGCTTTAAGGCTGAGCAGGCAAAACAGTATGACAGATTATTGGATGCTGTACGTGAAAACAACCGACAACTACAGGTACAAGTGAAATATTCATTTCAGTCTGCATCATTTAAATACCTCAGAGGCTGTTTATACAGTGTCGATATTTAATTATAGATACACCAATAGAAATGCTCCAAAATGACTTATTTATTTATTGATTGATTGATTGATTGCTCTGTACTCAAATCAGTGAGGAGAAGGTGGTTTCCTACCCTCCTCCAAATGTTACATAGTGCAGTTCATATTATTCAACCCAGAGTAGCAACAACAGAGCCTCTTTTCTCCCTATTACAAGGCAATGGATCATCATAATAATTTTAAATTGTTATTTTAAGGCCAAAATATTATGCATTGTTTCTTTTGAGACCATTTTGGCCTACTGTTGATTTAGTGTTTGGTGTTTGAAGAGCTGGAAAATACATGTTGTATTGGCAGTGATGACATAGGACAGGGCTCACGAATATGCAGCTCTCGGTCCGATTCTGGACCCAGATGCTGTCTAATCCGGACCTGGACCTGTAACTGAGTTATTAAGAGCTGTTTCATTTTGAACAGAGTGTTTTTTAAGAGGTATGACTCTTCTAGTCATTAGGGACTTTATTTAATATATGCGTTTTTTGTTTTTTTTTCAAAATTATTGTTTTTTTTGTCACAATTTTACTTGAAATGAAAAGAGGACATTTTTAAATAATACATTTTAATTAATTAGGAGTTCTGCTAAACTGTATACCTGTTTACCAAAAATATTTAATGTGTTTAGTACTTGGAGCTCTTGAATTTTACTTCTAAACTAAAGTGTTATCTGACTTGAGTTCACCACACATTGCTAAAAGGTTTTATTTGTGCAATACAGATTAATACTGGTAGACATTTTGCCTCATTTTTTCTTTTTGGCAAAAATCATAGGCAGAGGTTGCAAATGTAAAGGTAAAAACTCTCTCCAGGAATTCTTTCTATTCTAATCATCTGTATCCATGCTCAGAGGTGGCAATTTAACAAAATTCTGTGAAAGGTGTTTCCTTTCTGGACCTGATTTTGCCACCTGTTAATGGGAAATTTCATATTTAATGGCGTTCCCAACTTCCTATGCTGTTAGGAAGACTAGAACATTTCTGTGACGATCTCTCTCTTTGCATTCAGCCACAAGAACTTTCATAAGATTAACTAATAGCGTGGGATTATAAATCGTGGATCAAACATTACTCACATTCGACCCAGAAGAAAGAAGTCTTCATCCCTCGAGAACACAGTGTTAATGCTTCATGGCCGTATACTCTCAGCGCTTGGCACTGAGCTCTGTCTGCATATTTGAAAACCTGGGGGATTGAACTTTTCTGTACATGAGTCAATTTAACTGTGCTAAAATTTGTTATAACTATATATATTTAAGGTATATAATGTGGATGGTCATACTAATATACACACACTAATATACTTCTATCCCTTCAATCCTTCAGAGCACTTTGAAAGAGAGCCACACTAGCCAGCGCACCCTCGAGACTCAGCTCATGAGCAACCGCAGCACAGACTCCAGTAAAGACTTCCGCTTGAAGGAGCTGGAGGGCAGCAAGAGGGCTCTGGAGCAGGAGAACGAGCTGCTGCGCAAGAAGGTAGGAACTCCACTGCAGGAAAATAAAAAGAAATAAGCTGACAGTAAACACATAAAATTAATTCAGACAACTAAACTTAACTCTTAATAGCTCTGTTTATTCTGCCTATAATTGCCCAGCAGATATGTTCTAAGCTGCTTATTTGAATTTTCTGTCCACCTTAGTTTGCAGCAGTTGCAGTCTACACTGTCAGAAAACTTGTCACTGTGGTGGTACCTCAAGGGAACATATCTCTACCTTTAATTAGGGAACATAATTGTACCTTAGTTTATTACAATTGTAGGTTTAAAAATTGTAGTGTGTGTACCTAGACACTGGAATGCATTGCGTCGCAGTGCCGGTCCCAAAGCCTGGATAAAATAGGGAGGGTTACATCAGGCACGGCATCCGGCGTAAAAACTGTGCCAGATCGGTGGGCAGATTGCGGTTGGTCCGCTGTGGCAACCCCGGATGGGAACAGCCAAAAGATGAAGAAGAAGAGGAATAAGTAGAATAAATAAAAATTGTCATATTAAAAAACATAATAAAGTCCTGGAGATGAAATGCGGAGTATGATATCAACACACAGTTCTTTAATGAAAGATTACAAACATTTATCTCTCCTTCTGGAGAAGAGAATGTAATGTACCTTTTAAGGAACAAAACTGGACTTTTAAACAGTGTTGTACCTTTAAAGGTACATTTACACTGTTTTCACTGTACCTTTAGTGACCAAACTTTTACCATTACTGTACGTTTTTCTGAGAGTGTAGCAGATGGGGGCTTGAGAATGTAACCACTGCATCATTAAAGGACGAACAGAACATTTTAAACATAGTGTCAAACATAAAACCAGTTAAACATAAACTCAGTCAAGTCAAATCTATTTATATAGTGCTTTTTACAACCCGATGGTGTCACAAAGCTGCTTGAATAACCCCACTTGAACAAGCCAAAGGAGAAAGTGGCAAGGAAAGTCTCCCTGGCAGCCGGAGGGAGAAACTTTTTGAGGAATGAAGACTCAAAGTAGGGACCCATCCACCTCTGGTCAAATCAATTTTAAACCGTTTTTATTTAAAGCTGTACAAGTAGAAACAGCCTTGTGGGTGAGTAGTGGAGGCCTTAAGTAAAGATCTATGCTGAATCAGTTCCATCACATATACTTAGAACTTTGGGTATCATTTTGAAATTTGTCATCGTTATAAAGCATATCCTTTCTGTTGTGCTGTGTAGGATGTAGTGTTACGGTTATTTAAGGTACTTTAAAACTGTTTATATATGGATTACAGGTATGATGACAAAGAATGTATTAACTATGCCGTTTATACCAGGAAGATCACCAACAAAACCACACTTAAAATCACTAAAACCAGCCCTGAAAGGCCTATTGTATTTTTTGTTACTGGTCTCTCAAGCATATTTTTACACTTTTAGTTGCAAATATTTGGAGTAAATTTTGATGTTTCTAAACTATTTCATATTTAAATTTTACAGTGTTAGATCTTTATAAAAATTGCCTGTATTTATTTTCTGACTGTGTTATGAAGAACATAAGCAAAAACAGGAAAGTAAGGAATTGTATGGTGGAAAGCCACAAGATGGTAGTCTGTCTTTATAGTCTGTTTTGGAGTGTGAATTTTGTGAAAATATTTCTTTTTTGAAACTGAATTGAGGCTAAGGGTTAGATTTTGGGGATGTGTCATTGGGACACATTGTTATTTATTATAGATGCGTACATCTATACAATTATGTGAATTTTAGCACAATTTCTATTTATTTTCTGAGTTGAACGTTTCAAACATTTGTAACATATCTGTATAACATATATGTTCATGTCATATTTTTATTTTCATATATATGAACATACATATGATCTCACATCCTGACAACTGATAACAAGGTGTGTGTATGTGTGTTTCAGTTGGAGGGTCAGTGCAGTACTTCCACTCTGAACACTAAGACACAAGAGCTGTCCAGACACTATGAGCAGATGCTGAAATCTCTAAGGGAGGAGAAGGAGAAAGAAGTAAAAAGTCTGCAGGTGAGACCACACAAGAAATTCTGCACCCTGAGACATTTATTTGGGCATCTCAATGTAGTAAGGAAAATGAGTTTATCAGAACAGTGTTTGAAGTGTAGAACATATACATTTCTCATTAGAAGTGTTTGTGTTTTACTTACTGCCAGTTTCTCTTTATTAAATTCTGTACATTCAAGCCAACTGTGACCACTGCGATTTTGAGCTGTACTTTACACAGTGTCATTAGATGACTGTGCACATTTGGAGAAAACTAGATCTGCCTAAATCTGCTTAAGGGTCTAAACCTACATAAGTTAACTGACGCCTGCTTTGTGCTGATGTGTTGCTTGAGGAGGGTAAAAGAAGGGTCATGATCTGCCATGGTATATCGACTTGTGCCACACTGACTATTTCTATGTTTGCTTTTTTGTATTGTTATTTTTTTTTCCCTCCCTAAAATGCTTTAGAGCTTTCAGAGACAAACTGAGGCAGTATTTCTCTAATCAACCTCTAGTCAATTGTAAGCCATGGCCACAACCACAAACCCTTAATGAGGACTTGTGGACAGTTGTGGTTACTGATGAGAGGGTGAGAGGCTGTGAAGTCATATCCAAGTTCCAGTGGTGACAAAGCAAGAGCCAGAGTGCTCAGAAAATTAACAGTAAACAAGGCTGGAACACACCCTGGAGGGGGCGCCAGTTCTTCACAGGGCAATAAACACTCTCTCTCTCACACACACACACACACACACACACACACACACATACAGGAATGTTGAAATAGAGTCAACACAAAAGTCAAGGGCCTGTGCTTGACTGTCATATTTGGTAATAAACAGTGGTAGTGCTCTGTTGCTGCATTGTAAAGACACTGGTTCAGATGTGCACAGATATTTTGGAAAGATTCTACCCAATATCTCCTTGTTTTTGTGAGACAGAGTCAAATGGTGAGGATCCAGACAGAGTATACTACAGAGCGTTCCAGTGACAAGAGCCTGCAGCTGAGGATTACAGAGCTGCTAACCAAATTGGAGCAGCGTGAGTCTGTCATCAAACGCCAGGAGGAGGTCAGAGGCATATCCTATTAAAAGTTATGCACATTATACTGTGACAATGAGGGGTTTACAAACTCTGGCAGCACTGCTGTGTCTGATCCACATCATACCAAATCACCCAAATCATGGGGCCCTGAAGATTTGAAGAAGTGAGTCAAAGAGGGCTAACTAAATGTATGCAGAGCAGCAGATCTAATAGTCTTTATTTGTAGCAATATAAAGTGAACCTATACCTTCGGTGGAGCTGATTAAATGTATAAAAATAATAATAATAATAATTTGTGTGTATAATCCCTCCCATATATATAATGCAGCTCAAAATACTTAGAAGTAGGATACTTAGTACAAGGATAAAAATGCATAAAATCAGAAGGAATATGATATAATATTACAAAAATCAGAAACATGAAACTATAAAATAATCCACAATAAATGAAAAGGTAACATGATATAAAAATAATAACCAGTATATAATAACAATGTAAAACAATACAGTTAATATTATATAGTAAATTAAAGAATTAATTAAATACACGTCTAAACATTTTCAGAATATAACAACTTTTCACACATCATATCCCCATAATTATTTACTTTAACAAAGGTCAGTTTTTGACAGCTCTTCCCCTTTTAGAAGGGGAGTGCCTCTTTTATCTTATCGCTTCTGACCTTTGAAGCCCCGTTGTGTGCCCACAGGAGATCAGACGGCTTCAGCAGGAGAAGAGTGAAAGTTCCAAGAATGTCACCAAGACCACTATCACCAAAAGGTGAGCAGGAGTGTGTGTGTGTGTGTGTGTGGGGGGGGCTAGGGGTTCAGGATATGTGGGTGTACGAGGTTAGTACATTGGAGGATGTCATGTTTGGATGGAAGATATTAAATCCTTTTAGCTTTCTTTTGAACTAACCTTACTAAATTTAATATAGCTCAGACTCTGTCAGTGATCCACTTTAAGCTTCGGCCTCTCTCTAATCACTAATCCAGATACAGGAACCAGTATCCTATACTAGGCCTTCTGAGTGATGACTACCAGATCACGTCACCTGTGAAGGAGGCCAAGACCATCATCATTGAGAGGACAGGAGAGATGATTAAACAGGTACTGGGCACTGTCACTGGACATGCATTTTGAAATACTCTGAATCTCCCTGGGCCAAAATGATCTTAGAGATATTAGTAGCTTTGGCAGCCAGATCATTATTCAATACTTTCATTAAATAGGGTCATGGGTTCCAAACTGAAAATATGTTAGTTTTCCATTGGGGATGTATATCTATCAGGATAATATAAGTGTCGGTAAAAGTTTGCTTAAAAAATACAGCAGTATAGGACACATTCAGTCTTATATTTTTAAACCTGTAGTTTAGGGTGCAATTATTATATTCCAGAAAAACACAAACTTTAGGCTAAAAGGTTCCTAAACATTTTGTTCAAATGACCCCTAAGGACAATAAAAATGTTCTGTGCCCCATGTACTTTCTCCCTCTTTTTGATGGTAATTCAAACAGAAGCATATTGGAGTTTGTTGTCGTTAGAGTATGACTTAATTCCACTTACAGAATACATTGTTTGACCAGGAATGACAAATCTTTGTATTGCACTGTACTGAGAATGTGCTGAAGTATTAACATGTTATATTTTTGCCTTATAGTCCTCCATTATCAACAGATATAGAGTAGCTTTTCAAACTTATTTTGCAGATCCATTTTACTCAACACTAGAGGGCAAGGTTTGCCCACCTATAGCAAGCAAAGGCAACCTAAGTCTATGTGGATATATAAACTGTTTTCAGCTCAGTCCTTGGGCGCATCGAGAGAATGCACATTATACCACAGTCCTATGATCAGTTTGTAGAATGTAATGTGTAAGAAATGGATCACAACAAGTATTTGGTCTGTAAACTGAAAAGCCGTTTTAGGCTTTTAGAGTTTATATGTAATAAACATAATCTAGATGAAAAACAGCAACATTTAACTTAATGCCAATTTTCCTGGCCTATCTCAGAGTGTGTGGATTATTAAACAAAGTATGCTTTTCACCTTTAGAAAATGCTGCTTGACAACATTGTGGCACAGTGTCTAAATAATGTAACTCATAAGTTAATGAGTAGACCAACATTTCAGGCTTTTAAAGCATTTTTGTTTTTAAATTCACCACAGTGATACCTGGATACCTAAAGGACATGAGATACGAATTTTAAGTTTTTTTTTTCCAGAACTCAAATGCTGCAGTTCTGTTAAAACTGTTATGAACACTGTGTTCTGTTCTGTTTTGGGCAGGAAATCATTACCACACCCTAAAGAAAATGCTTCTCTCTGACAGGAATGAACACGAAGATGATCCAGAGGCCTCTCCCCACCTTTCTAACCATTCCCACCGCTCACTCTCTCCTTCATACCTCCTCCCCGTTCCCTGCATGCGCTCCTTCCCGTTAGTCCAGGGCTCTGTAGAGTGGTGGTGGTTCCATCCTTATTGTGGCGATTGTGGTATTAAGGGTGTGGAGGCCCAGATTGTTTCAACAACAGCATCATCTAAAAATGTATTTAAGCACATGCACTGCTTAACGCTGATTAGAGAGCTGCTAATGCGTTTAGCTGCACAATGGCTAAGCTAAGTTGTTATAGCTCAGTAGGAAACTGGATTGGGGTTTTTAAAGACAGTCTTGGTAGTGATTATACTGCTTTGGCCTCCTTGAATGCTTTGAGCCACCACAACCCTAGTAGCCTCTGGTCAGCACTGCTGTAAGCATGTATGTAAGCACAGACAGTGTGCACTGTAATGTGACAGTATATGGTGATATTGGTAATGTGACATGTAAGGATGAACGGACTATGGTTAACTGCCTTGGTTACTGTCCTTCGGTTATGAACCATTGTGCCTTGTTTTTACTGTGTATTTTGTTTTAGTTTGTTCTTTCTGTTTCAGAAAATACTGCTGTAGAATGGGGTGTGTAGGTATAGGTTAATGTAAGCTGGTGATGGGGAATGTTATGCAGCAATGGACTGTTATTTTATTTTTGGTGGTTAAAGTTGCATGTGGCACTGAATTGGCTTTCCTTTCACAGAATTAAAATTGAAACATTGGGTTGAGGAAAACCACTAGTGTTTTTAACAGTAACACAGCGAGAGGGGTGTTTTGGCTTCAGAATTTCACCGGCTGCAGTTATTGGCATCTAATATCTTGGTTGAGGTATTTTTTTATTTTTATTTTATTATTTTTTTTTATACAGAGACATCTAACTGAATTAAAACCATCTTATTCCAGCAATCTGGCAGCTAAAGCAAATTTCTGACCATCCCTCCAAGTAAAGTACAAATCAAAAATCACATTATACAATTTACAGATCTTTAAATCATATTCATGCTGAATTATCTCTGCCGTAGTTGTTCAAACACAGTACTTACCAATGATAAAGGTGTTAGATTGCTGTGCGATTCCTGAAATGCATAGTAATAAAGTTTTACACTGATTTACTAAGACGTTAACTTATTGTTTGTAACCGCATTTGGATGGTGAATGGCCACGTCCAAGGTTCTTTTTCTGTCAAAAATGTAATAAGATTCTTGTGTGACAATGACACATCCCTGCAGTGTTATCAGAGATTAAGAAGAATTAGCAAGTAATAGCCATAAAAGGAACATATATAAATCCAGATGTTCCTCGCTTTAATGAGTTTGATGAAGAGTTTGATGTAGCATGAACACAGTTAAAACTTCCAAATGTATTAATCATCCCCTCCCAAATGTACATATATATAAAATGTGTATGCAGCTATTTTATATTATTGTTTGTTTTTTTTTCATATCACAAAAACCAACTTATTTTACATAGCCTCATATTCAGCCTTTACCCCACCCACTCACATTGAAGTTAATTGTAGCGTTTCTGTTCAGACTACTTTCTGAACAAAGTACATACAGAACAGATCTGATTGTCTTAAAGGTGTATTAACAAAAGATGCTTATTTCATATTTTATTTCAGGAAATAATTCAAAAGGTTAAAGAGAAATTGAAAAATGGTAATCAAAACAAAACAAAAGGCTGGAAGGGGATAAAGCCCCAATACACTAGCCTGTGGAGTGTTATTGTTCATCCAAAACTCATCATCCAACATCAGTAAGTGTCTGTTCTAACATCTAAAGTAAGCCCTCTGTTTCTGCAGGTTCAGAATCTACAGATTTATTCAACTGCAGATAGAAAATATTCCTGAATGCATTATGTTGAACCCATGTGAAAAAAGTAGGCAGATAGCTGCTGTGTCTCTCTCAGGCACTAGTTTTTTCAGTATGTCCATTGTTATGTGTAGCTAAGCTTATAATGTTTGCATCTTTACTGAATATGTACAGACATTCTTCTTGTAAAATTGTGTAATTATTCCCTAAACAAAACAGTATAACATCTATGAAAGTATATATATATTTACAGAAAATGCGGGACATGATTTAAAATGCGGTAAAAACAAGAATCTTGTAGGGACTACTGAACACTCATGAACAATATTCACACACAGACACGGGCCCTTTAAGTTGGACCGAATAGAGGACTCTGAGGTTCACTGATAGCGGTGAGTCGGCTCCCTGTCGGCTCTTTAGAGTGGAGAGTGGTGATTCTTTTTGGCGGTAAAAAAATAAAGTTTTCCTCTGGATTTTTGGTTAAAAATCAACTTCGCCTCGTTCTCATTTGAACTCCCACAATCTATTATTTTAAAATATTCTCTTGAAGCTTTATTTAAAGTCAACATCAGCGATTCTGGGAAAGTGCTGTTCTCTGTGGTTTGCTTACATTCAGGATCTCAGTGTGTTTTAAGGTGTGATGGTATGACTGAGAAAACAATTACTGTTTGTATGTGGTTGAAGTCTAACTTATCTGAAAGCTTTTATTCACTGTTTGAATTACCACAGAAACTCATTTGTTACTTGAGTTGTTTAGTTTTGTAGCATGTTTGGTCTGTGTTTACTCTCATGTTATTAACATGCTCCCAATTTTAGAGTCAGCTCCACTTTAAGTAATCTGAAAGAACGAAAATAGGTCACTATTACCCACCTATGGGGCAGGAATAGAGCAGTGTCTTCATCTTCATTCATGCTTTTCAGTTTGGAGGTCTCTCTGTTGTCGAAACAACTCCAGATGCATTTTTTTCAGTGAACAGAACAGAGAGAAAAAGCCTAGCATATCGGACCAAGTCCCTTTCTTTAAATTTTTTAACAGACACTAGGGCTTTGTAAACACATTAGACCGGCTTTGAGCACGTAAACAGACTGGAGAGCTAGCAGATTGTGATGAAACATCCTCAGGAATTTATAAAAAGTGAATATATTTAGAATTTGAGACTTTCTGTGTTCCCTGAATCTGTTAACCATGTTATGATTCATGTTTTTATTGTATTTTAGAAAAATGTCCCATTTTTTTCTGGACAGGGGGTTTGACTTTACATAGAATTTACAGTTTATTTGCTATTATAAATAATACAGAGACGTTAAAAGTATGTGGGTGCATATGCGTTGGTTTTATCTGAACACATTTTATATAAGGGACTTGTGCATTTGGGTATCCACAGGGGGTCTTGGAACCAAGCAATGACTTTATTAAAAGCCTTGTCAGAAGAATAGAAGCTGTTACAAAGTACTTTTTGTAATACCTTTAATTTCAGAATAAAGGCTGAAAGAACATGTATGTGAAATGCATTTTTCTCAGCCTATTTTATCTTTTAAATTGCTTTTAAAGAACAATAACACCACTATCACTGGGGATCCAGAGTTTTAGGTCACTTTCCCCTTCTGTAATACCAAAGACTTACAGGGAATGTCATTTTCACGGGAAGAAGCACAGATAGATTTCTCAGTAAAATGAACCATACTTTGGCTATTTGCCATTCACAACCACAGATCATCATTGACTGCATGTATTTTGTGTTAGAAAGTGTCCTATTTTTATGACAGTGTGTACTTAAAATGAAAACGTTGGGCATGCGTGAATCAATTTTAATGATTTTTATTGTTGTTCCATGATCCATTTGCAAAGGACTGATTGAAACCATGTCTTGGTTTAAAGGAGCGATAAGTCATTTTCTAAATATGTTTGCTTTTGTGTTATGATAAAACTTTCATAATGTAGAGATACTGTCCTTTTAAAAAATATTTTTATTTATATATTTATTTTTAAACAAAGTACTACCCCAAGGTGGAAATCCCACTCTATGGAACAACAAAAATTGATTCATTCAGGGACAGTAAATGCAATAAATCACTTTTATAAATATTTCCTCCTACATTTTTGTTGGTACAAATGACTAACTGACTCTAAGCTCTTTGATTTCAGCACGTAGCTTAATGCCTGGTAAGTTATGTTACTCCTGGCCACCAAGTGGCGCCAGAACTTCATACATTCTTTTTCATAGGCCAATAAGTGAGCTGGCTTTTTATCTGTATGAATGAGGTCATTATAACTGGTAAGGACATGTTTGGCTGGCCACCATTTTGATTCATTCACATCCTGGGATCAGTCGGCTGTCCTGCCACTCCCATCTTGAGACAATAACTGTCTGTATGCAGGATAACTTTAACATGCACAAGACTGTATTTTGTAATTTATTGAGAAAGAGTTGGTAGCAAACCGATGTGTATGTACAGTCTTTTTGCAGTTTTTTTGTATAATTATAGTAACAACTGTAACAGTTTGTTTCAGTGTATGTTCCATGAGAAGCATTACTTAGCTGAGACGCATTACTGATGACATTTGCCCACTTTTTTTTTTTTTTTTTTAATCAGTTCTGCAAGAATTGAGATTTTTTTGCCCAAATTATGAACATTCTAATTCATATGCAGTTTCCCTTTATTAAAAATGCAGTCAACGCTACCAGTGTCAATCAGAACTTAAGAAAGTTTCTGTCCATGCTGTGATGTACTGTAGATGTTTAAAAGTTTGGAGACACATTTGCCCAATATATCTTTCAAAAACCCATTAACAGGCAGTGCCCACAGCGCTGTTGTAACAGCTGCTACATTTGTGAATACGTCATATACTGGAACATTTGCTATTAAGGTTTCATTACCTTCAGCCCTTAAGGGTATCAGGTACTGATGTTGAATAATTACACACCGCTTCCAGAAAAATTGGGATTTTTGTTGTTGAATGTTTATGGGTTTTGAGCCTTCAGACAGCATTAAATGAGAAACCATTGTGCAACTGTGTTAAAGGTAGTCACATAATCTTAGGAGTAATTTAGAAAAATGTTCTGGCTTCACACGGTCTCTGCAGTAGATGCAACCTCAAACTATTATGTCATGGTAATACCATACATTTAATTCCATGCAGAAACATTGGACTATTGTCATATTTTTTGGCTATTGTCCTGAAAGACAGTGGAAATGTGTGCTGTTGTCAGTGGAGTCCTTGTTTCAGCTTGTTTTCATGAAAAGCAGATTTTGAGCTTTCAGAGAAGAAAAGGATCATAAGGGCTACTATCAGTGGCAGATGCAAAGGCCAAAATTTGTCATGGTATTGGGGTGCATCAGTACCAGTGTGACTTGCATACATGTGAAGATACCACTGATATGAAGGAGAATACTGGAATTTGTAGACACATGTATTACCATCAAGTTGACATCCTTTTTTGTGACGGATGTCGTTTCAGCAACACAATGCCAGGCATGATTCTGCATGTGCTACAACAGCATGTTGTAGAGTGTGTCAGCTCGACTGGGCTGACAGCATATCAGTCTTTTATGGTGTATCCTCAGTTCCCTAACTTTAAACATTATAATTAAAAGAAAACGTGATGTAACAAAGTGGTAAACCGGCATCTGTTGCAACTTTGAGAATTTTGAGTGAAAACACTGAAATTTCCTTTGTAATTTTTTTCCAGTTAAATATAAATTTTAATTTCAATTTCAAATTTTAAAATCAATAATTAAATCAGATTCTTGCATTTTTTTTATTGCATTTTACACCAAATACTAAATTTTCTGTAGATTGGTAAATCCCGCCTTGCACCCAGTTATTCTGGGTAGGCTCCGGACACACCCCTACCCTGAGTTGGATAAGTGGTTACAGACAATGAATGAATATATAAGAAAGCATTATTCTGTCAAAATCATTACTTGGCTGTAGAAAATAAAGAAAAATAATAAGTTCTTGAGAAAATCTGCAGGGAGAGGACAATTTGCAATAAACCAGTCAATATCTACTAATTTACAGAAATTCGGATGGTTAAAAGAACACTACGTACTATTTTTACCTTAAAATTACAGCTTTAAAATTACTGTGATTCTCTGCTGATCTGTAATAGGGAGAATGGACCCTCTGTTGTTGCGTTTGGAGGAGTGTAGGAACCCCACACCAACCCCCTATCAATACTCCAAACTTTCCCTTAATTTCAGGACAGCGCTGTAGTGGGGGCAGCACGGTGGCGCAGCAGGCAGTCTCGCAGTCACACAGCTCCAGGGACCTGGAGGTTGTGGGTTCGATTCCCGCTCTGGGTGACTGTCTGTGAGAAGTTGGTGTGTTCTCCCCCTGTCTGCGTGGGTTTCCTCCGGGTGCTCCGGTTTCCTCCCAGATAATGAATGAATGAATGCTGTAGTGGGGAGCCCAGGACCAAAAATACTAAATCTTAACTAGCTAATTAACTCTCCTGTAATATACAGCAGTTTCTAATGCGCCAGTACAGATTGATACACAAAAACTTTTTTTTATTAATCCAATAAAGAACACATTTGAACCAGCAGCATTTTGTTTCTTTTTGATTTCTGTCTCTTGTCTCAACAGAAATGTGTGCTAGGACACTCACCCAGTCACTCACCCACACATACACCAGTGAGCTGTTTCACACAGCCAAACCTACACAAAGGGAGAACACTAAACACTAAAGTAGTCTGCATGCCTAGGTGTGCCTGAATTCAATGATTAGGATGGATGAGTGAATACTTTTGGCAATATAGTGTATCTACTAATTTTTAGAAAACAAAAAGGCTTTTTGTACTTACTGAATTATAAGTAATTTTATTCAGGCACCATGTTTATTGAGAAGATAAATGCCCTAAAAGATCTTTGATCGATTTTTAGTCATTGGAATATCACAGTGTTGCTGGGTAACCAACAAATGTTTGCTAGCTAGAATAATTACATTTTTTAAAAATTAACTGAGCATTTTACAGGAACATAGCACAACATAGCTGATACCTCTGCCATTTTCTTTTGACAAGTACTGCCGACCATGCCGACACACAGGAGTATGAGAAATGCAAGGCAGCAAAGCATCTCCTTCCTCACAATACTGCCTCAGTAGACCGCATTTAGGATGTTTCAGAAATTAAGTACATTGGGAATATCTCTTGTCCAGTCAAATTAATTTATGCTAACTCACTGTTTTTTAATAGCAGTTAAATTTCTTGTTAACGTGTGTTTAGTTTGAATTATTTTTACTGCTTTTGACTGTTACTTATTTGTATTTAGCCTCACACTGGACATTTCTTGGCAGACTGACCACCTTTGGAATAAGGAGGGATGCTGTTGATTTGTGACTTTTTTTTTTCTTTCAAATAATTCACTAACATTCATTATCATTCACTCTCAACTCAATATAATCCATAAATGGAAATGAAACTGCAAAACAGCTCGCATTTATTGTTTGAATTTGTGATGTCACAACCGACATAACTTATATTAAAGCTGATGTTTGCAATTTTAATAACACTTTTTAATAAAATCTGAAGTATCATTTGCTAGCTCTCTAGTCTGTGCAGTAAAAACAGGTCTGATGTGTTTATGAAGCCCAAGTGTCTTTAAAAAAACAAAGGGTCTAGGCCTGGAAGGCTAGGCTTTTTCCTCTCTCTCTGCTCGCATAAGAGAAACAGCAAAGAGAGACCTCCAAATGTTGAACATTATGAAAATTTTCTTTGCTCTATTGCTACTCCATAGGTGTTAATATTGGCTGTTTCAGATTACTTAAGGTGGAACGGACTCCTAAAAGTGCTACAAAACCAAACAACGGAAGTTACAAATGAGTTTTTGTGGTAATTTAAACTGTGAAAAACTTTAAGCGACATTAAACGTACAAACTCCTCAAATAAGCTCAAAAGACGCAGAACTTCTGAACGTACACAAACAAGAAAAGAGTAGTTCCCAGTATTGTGCTGCCTTTAACCCGCTACTAACAACAGTTTAGCCCATTAACAGTTTAACCATCAACACTAAAGTTACAAGGAGTATTGCAGACCAGAATTCCTATCAGACCAGAACACACTATCCTGTGATAGAGGTTGGGAAATTTTCACATAAGGACCCATTATTTTTGCAGCAAAAACTCATGCACACTTTATAAGTCGACCTCAGGGGGAAAGTACAAACAATGCAAGAAAACTATATGATATGGGCTCTTTAATCCACTGTGAATGGCTTACATATAATGATGTCGTGTTTCTGGTTCTCAGCTGTAATAGGTCAACAAGACCCAAAAAGAGGGAAATATTATAGGGCTTGAGTTTGCTTAGTCAAAGTGTCTCTCTCTTTCCCTCTCTCTCTCTCTCTCTCTAGCTGTCTCTCTCTCTTTCTCTCTCTCAGTGTATGAGTTGAGAGGCGAGCAGGCTTAGTAATGGGAAGGCATTGATTATGGCTGATAATTCAGGGCTTTGATGTGGATAATGCAGCCTCTCTCTTCCTGCACTGGTCATGCACTCCCTGCCCCTGGGGCCACAGAGGATATTGGGTTTACAGACACAGCTCTCTCTCTCTCTCTCTCTCTCTCTCTCTCTCTCTCTCTTCATCTCCCTGTCTCTCACACTTGTGTAGTGTTGTGACAATCATCCATCATGTATATCCACCACTCCACTGCTCAATACGCCTAAATATTCTTGCCCAGGAGGATGTCATGAACTTATTCCTGTTACACTTAACTGCTGGGCTATAGGGCTATACAACACCTTCATACACCTTTAAAGACAATAGACATAGACCTACGTAAACATTTTTCAACACCTATAGTAACAGACCTGAAGATTACATTTGCCAACTTTGTCATGTCTGTCAGTTTAATACGTAACTCTATAAAGTCAGGTAGGGTTTATAATGCTACATAATACTTTACAAAAACCACTCATGACACACGACCCTGAACTGGTTACAGATAATAAATGAAAGAATTAACCCACTTACGACAAATGACATGGGCATAACCATTTCCACCTATTCCTGTGGGTCATAAATTATGATGTTAACATTTCTGGTTTGTGTATGATTTTGGTTACACTTTACAGTGGGGCAACCTGCATAAACCCTTCATGGTAACAGACAATCATTTAATATTACTCATTCCAACACGCCAGCAGGAGTCTTTTGTAATGTCAACTTGTCAGATGACAGGTTAATTTTTGATCTAGAGCATACATATTGCTAGCTGACAACTACATAAGCCCTTTAAAGATGACATATTTTGGAAAACCTGTGCACATCAACATTTATATAAACTGACATAAATGCTCATTATACAGGGTGGGCCATTTATATGGATACACCTTAATCAAATGGGAATGGTTGGTGGTATTAACTTCCTGTTTGTGGCACATTAGTATATGGGAGGGGGGAAACATTTCAAGATGGGTGGTGACCATTTTCAAGTCGGCCATTTTGGATCCAACTTTGGTTTTTTTCAATGGGAAGATGGTCATGTGACACATCAAACATATTCCTGTCTTATTAAGGTGTATTCATATAAATGGCCTTCCCTGTAGTATTCAAAGCAGCCATTGTAATGAATGTTAAATTTGCCAACTTTGACTTACTGAAATAACATTTGACAGATGTTAGGTAACAAAGGCAATCTTTTATAAAAATCAGAGAGTATTTCCTCACCATTTGCTAGCTATCTTGTCTGTTAGTTCACTGGGAAAGGTCCAGTGTTTGTACGCAGCAGTGGCTTTGTAAGTGGGAAAGAAACGTAGGGTCTTGGTCTGAAATGGCTCAGGCTTTTTCTTTGTACAGTCTCAGAAAAAAGGTACAAACTGGGTAAATGTACCTTTAAAGGTACAACACAGTTTAAAAGTCCAGTTTTGTTTCTTAAATGTACATTACATTCTCTTCTTCAGAAGGATAGGTATATGTTTGTAATCTTTCATTATAGAAATATGTCATATAAAAATGTAATAAAAGTCCTGGAGATAAAAAGGGGCATATGAAATCAACACAAATTTTAAGTCTACAATTATAATAGAATAAGGCACAAATTATGCTCCCTAATTTAAGTTACTGAAATGTACCCTTGAGGGTACCACCACAGAGACAGCAAAAGGTACCACTACAGTGACAAATTTTCTGACAGTGTACGTCGCTGGCTGAGCCACAGCAGAGAAACTGAATCTGGAGATGTTTGGACGGTGAAGAGATCTCTGAAATTTGAAAAGCATGAAAACAGTTGAGGATGTTGCTACTGCACCATAGGTGGGTAATACTGGCTTATTTTTTTGCCATTTCTGATATATTACTTAAGGTGGAACTGACTGCTCGCTTTCCATAAAGGAAATGCACACTAAAAGCGCTACAAAACTGAACAGCTTAAGTTACAAATGAATTTCTTTGTTAATAAAAACAGTGTAAAAACTTACAGACAAGTTAAACTTCCACTGCAAACAAGGTACAGTTGGCTTTTTACTCAAACATAGACTACGTAAAACCTACATAAGCTAAACATATCACAGTATGAGTTATTTTGTCCTGAAAGTTAAATTTACAAACTTTGGCATTGACCACCTATTTCAAGCAGATAACCCTACTTATTGCAGGGTAATATTCGTAAAGCTACATAACACCCACATCGGCCATTCAAAACCACAGACATGCAATTTAAACTTTTAACACTTCTTAACTTCTTAACTTAGTTGCCTGCGGTCAAACATATATTGTCCTTAAAAAATAAAAGTGCTACACAAGGTTATTTGAGCCATAGCACCGAGGAACCATGTTTGTCTAAGAGATTTATGATTGTATGAAAAAAAGATGTTAAGCAATATTGGTTTTTCATGGACTCAAAAGTGGTTCTTCTATGGCATCACTCAAATAACCTTTTGTAGCACCTTAATTTTTAAGAATGTATGTTATATGTAGCCTTAAGAACATTGCCCAACAGTAACGTTTAGTCATCCACTGGGTTCTGTGTAAATCTGCCTCTCTCTCTCTCTCTCTCTCTCTCTCTCTCTCTCTCTCTGTGTGTGTGTGTGTATGTGTATGTGGGCTCCCCCTCTTTTCTACCAGTGTCTTCCCTGTATTTATTTAGTTGTGTCTGTTTGTATCAAGAATCTTCTCTCTCTCTCTCTCTCTCTCTGGCTGTTTTTCCCATTTCCCACTAATATTGATTCATGGGACATGCAGGCCAGCTGGGTCAAACCTACAGAGATGATATATTTCCCTTCTCCCTCTCTTTTCTCTTCCAAAGAAGAGAATGCTTAAAAACCAGAATTGCATATAATTTAATGTAAACCTCCACCACTATGCTTTTCTAATTTTTGAGGGTTAGAATAATCGATGAACAAGATCACACAAAGAAAACTAGGTTGTGTACAGCTACTATTGTGTTTATCTGTGGTACTATGCAAAAGTCACAGACTACACTGTATTTCTTTAATAACCAGTCAAAATGAAATAAAAGCTAAACAGGAACCACATTTAACAGAGGATTTCACAAACATCAGCTGCTTTGACTTCCTAATTTTCATCTGTGCCTATTCTCTTTTTGTCAGGAATGACTCCTTAAAAGCTATAGTTCTAGTTATTCTCCCACTTTCACTTTTGAAATATATATTTTTTAAAATTTTTTTGAAATTATGGTTGATAAATGAGTATTCAGAAATATAATAAATAATTAGAATTTATTGTTAAGCATTTCGTACACAATCTGACATACTGACTAAACTACCCAGCCTACCCAGAATCACTAGGCACAAGGCAGAGACACACTTTGGATGGGGTGCCAGTCCTTCACAGGGCGACACACCGTCACACATTCACTTGCAGCTGATGACACTTCTGAGTCGCCAATCCACCTATGAACATGTGTCTTTGGACTGTGGGGGGAAACCAGAGCACCCGGAGGGAACCCATGTGGACACAGGGAGAACACACCAAGCAAGGCCCGAACCCCAATATCCTGGAACTATATGAGAGTTACACTACTTTTGTGCCCCTATTAATGTTATTATTTATAGTATATTTCTTACACTTATTTATATTGCTATATGCTATATACATGCTATATTTTGAGACAGACATCTGATGATTATATCAAAGCTATAAACCTCCCATTACTCTGTTCGCTAGTCAAGTTAGATCCATTTGCAGACTAATTTAAATAGAGCAATCCAAAATTCAGAGTAAAAGGTTCAACACAAATGATCCTTTCAAACACAAGCAAAAGTACCAAGGGAAACAAAAGAGCAAAACAGAGTCCAAAAGTTCAACACACTAGAGGGTCTAGAACAGTAGACATGCTACTACAAATGCTTTGCACAGGTCTGCTGTGTTTGGTGAGAATATGAGGGGAGTCCGAAAAAACGTAGGTGGAGGGAGAAGAAGAGTTAGCATAGAAACAGCTGAAGTACTCGGGAGGCAGACCTCTGCTGGCCAGGTGAGGGATTGCTGACAATGGTGTAGTTCTAATGCAAACAAACCTAGGACTAGTGTGACTTAGCTAACTGACTGTATTTTGGGTAATGTTAGTATTATGTCTATTGCAAATTAAAAATATATATTTCTTTAAAAATTACAATTGCATAGGCAGCACGGTGGCACAGCAGGTAGTGTCACAGTCACACAGCTCCAGGGACCTGGAGGTTGTGGGTTTAAGTCCCGCTCTGGGTGACTGTCTGTGAAGATTTTGGTGTGCTCTCCCTGTGTCAGTGTGGGTTTCCTCCCATGGTCCAAAAACACACGTTGGTAGGTAGATGCATTACAAGTGCATAAGAGCAATTTAAATCACCAAATTTGATGATCATTCACTCACACACACATTCACTCACTCATATTTAACAACAGGCTCCACAGGGGATGCTTTCATCAACAATATTGAGTCACTTTTTTATAATTTCCATCTACATGCTTCACGCTTTAATGCATTAAAACTCCACACCATGTACTTTTGACTGAGGCACTAGTGCTGTATGGAACACTTGGTCCTAGCACTAAGGCCTTTTGGGTGAGAGAAGCAGAGGTATCTGACAATTTAAAAGCTCTGAGTCAGCTTTTGGGCCTGTCGCCTTGTCTATACCATGTTTACTGAGAGGGGGGAACGAGTGAGAGAGAAAGTGGGAGAGTGAGTGAGAGAGATTGTGAGTGGTTGGATAGAAGTGCTGGCTCTCCAGGTTCATATTTCCTCACTCTGCACTGCACTTCAATAATTAATATTCATAATTGCATATCATGTCAGCAGAACACCCACGGCTTCCTCTCGGAGAGGCCTGATCGGATCACCTACATCAGATTCCGCAGACTCACATCAGCATATATTCATCTCATTAGATTACACTGCTCACGCTCTGGCGGCTTCACTAGCTCTACAGCATCATGCCACCTCCGTCCAGCACTGGAACTCTAATCATTCCATTGTGCATGCATCTCCTTCTCTTTCTGTACTTTCTCTCTCTGTACTGTTGGCAAATCAGGGAGATTGTAGTGGTGTAGTTCATATATATATACATCAGATAGTGGACAATTTTGTCTATATTTTTTTATACTATATTATTATTATTTTAATGTCTTTATCTGAGACATGAAACCGACAAACATTTCTATTTGAACAGCTGCTAATTTCCCTGGACAACTCATCACATTTGGGGAGAACATCAACTGTCCAGATCAGTTAGGCCAGCCAAAATATGCCTGCACTGGCTAAAATTTTTCTTCTAATAAGCGCTAGGTGGGGGCATCCTACATATTTACCCTCAGAGAGTAAGGCCAGTTATGCTTGTTTGAGGCCTCACAAAGGGATCCACCACTTAAATTAAAGGAAAGGTTGTGAGGTGAGCTCAATGAACAGTATGAGATGCAATATATGGAGTTTAACTGTCCTACACCTCTTGTAAACCTCTTGAATCGTACCAGCAAAAGTTTTTGGGGAAGACTCCTAACACTTTGTTCACCTATGTGTGTAAAATGATTAAAATTGTATGCTGCAATGCTCCATAATTTACACTTTCCTACATCCTTGGGTAAAACTAATCCAGCTCTAGCAATGTTTAAAATGAAATAATGAATTGTCAAACTAAAGCATTAAACCATCGCTACATCTGATTTAAATATATCTCCTTGCTCCCTGCAGCACTACAATATAAAAAAACAATTATGTCTAGGGTGTTTGTTCCCGTTTGCTGCTGTAACAGCTTCTTTTTCAAAGGCTTAACAGTAGCTGCTCCAAAATGTCCCATTATATAAGTCAGTGTTTTTATGGAGATTATACTAGTAACATGTGTCTCTGAAACTGAACACGTGTCAGCAACATGTGCAAATTAAAACATCTGAAGTCACTCTTTAAAAGGGTTGTCTGCAAACTTTGGGACATATATAAATAACTGAGGAGGCCAATTTAACATGAAAGTCTTTGATACGCTTTTATTATTAAACATAAGTTAAACAAACAAGTTAAACATACCATTTCACATTAAAAGATGCAGCACTTCTGAATATAAACAAACCAGAGAGAACTGCAGTCCCCCATAATATTAGGCATCCCCTTTAATGTGGCCAAGTACCACCTACTACTGCAGGACAAGAAATTTGACTGACATGCAGAAGGACCAATCACAAGTCTGCTAATTTGGCAGTGAATTCATGTTGGACCAGTAACAGAACCCGTACAAAAAGGAAATGTGTATACGTGGAAGTACAGAGCGCTCAGGTTAGATTTTTGCCAGGCTTAATGCACTGAAGGTATCAGAGTCTCTGTCTACTTGTAGGCTGAGTATCTGTGGCTGAAACTATAATTAACTAAGGTAATTAGTCAATATTAGCTAGGTCCAGAAACTGTAAAAAACAAACAAAACAAGAAAAACCTTTACCGATCCTGAAGCAATTTGTAGAATTCATCCATATGTAAGACGAAAGTGACCAATGTGATACAGATTCCATGCTGTGAAACAATTTATTTAAGCATTATACACTCGAGGTTTGTGCTATAACGTGAGATACTGGTACTGGTGTGCTGAGTGCCGAACCTCAAGTGTATTATTGCGATTATACCACAGATAAAGAAGATAAAGAAGACTGAAAAATTACTTGTTTGTTTATCAACCTTCCGCAAGGGAGAATAGTTCCATTCTGTCAGACATTCCAAACGAGACTACATTGTTCAGACCTGCTCTCTGTCTATATCAGGACAGAAGCAGAGATAAATGCATCAAGTCAATAAAATGCCATTGTTTAGAGCGGATTCAGATAATTTTGATATAATCTAAACGATGCCAAGTTCTCTCTATTTAAGTTAAAAGTGAGTATTTTGGAGCTCCAGAGACGCGCCTCGACTCTAGTTAAACACAATCACAAAAACCATGTAGACGTAGCAATATACTTTTTATTTATTTCCGATATTCTTTTGTTTACAAATTAAAAAGCAAATGGTCCACTGTGCCATAACCCTTTATTCTGATTAAAACTAAGGTGCGCAAATGGAAAATGAACCGGATACCCGTTGGGTGAAAAAGCCCAAGCACAGCACTGTCTTGCAAGCACTGGCGCCATTGCTAGGTTACATGTATTTTGCGGAGTGATACTTGAAAAGCTTCAGTCAGAGTGCTATTATCATGTAATATTGGGACTCCTGGAATGTCTCTCAGCCAATCACATCGCAGGGTCAGAACTAACGGTGGTATAATTTTAATTATACAACAGTTATTTCTGGTCGCACACTCTGATTGGTTGAGAAGCTTTCTAAAGTATGCTTTATTTCTCAATACCAACACAGTTTTTTCACCACTGTATTAGTCCTCTGAACGCCATTGCTAAAATTCTATGCTGCAGATCAGCTGTCATTATCAAATTTTTCACCATTAAATTAGCTTCAGGTCATGTTTCATACCAATAAACCTTCTTCAATTTACTTTGAGAATTCTAATACCGATAAAAACCACATGCCAATTAAATAAAAATTATCAATCACTGTTATTAACGCAATTTAATACTTTAAGTTTAACTTGAAATAAATGCAGACTGATGGCAGTGACTAGCACTAATGACCGTTTAATTCAACACAAATGCAAAATAAAAAATTAAGTAAATGAATTCATACAAAGCCAGATTAAGAACACCAAAACCAGAAAAAACAAAGACAGAAAATGCATAGTATTTACCTGTTTGATTGCATTAAGTGATGGCATTAATTTTCTCCTTTGCAGGTAATTACTTAAATTTTCCACTCATTAACACTTACAAATACATCATCATTATAATTCATAGGAAGCCAGCCTTACTGTATAATACTGTATCACATGACAAATAATAATGTCAGCTGTAGGCCAGAAAGCCCCAGTGCGGCAGGAGTAGCTCAAGTTCTGGAGGGCCACTATTTAATCATTTCCTTGCTCAGACCTAATTCAGCTCAGTAGTAATGCCTTGTTCAGATGGGCATCTCAAATCAGATTTCCGGCATATCGGATCTGAGCTGGAAAGGTTTCAGCCTGCAGCCTGAACCATAAAAAATGAAAACCATATAATTCTGACTATTTCACATTAGAAGACAAGTTTGTAGCTGGATGCAAATATGAGCATGTGAACATGTGACATGTCAGACTGGATTTCTTGTGTCATTGTTTTTATTTTTAAACTATTAATATTATTATTATTATTATTATTATTATTATTATTATTATTATTGTTTTATTATTATTATAGCCTTACCTCCACCACATCAGTTACACGTGTTTTACTATGTCTGCATACAAATTGGATTTGTTAACTTGCAGTGTGGGAACTCAGTACCTAGTGTGTTTCCCTGCTTTTCAACATCCACAACATCATTCATTTTCATGTTACCTCTTCCACTTCTTCCAATTTATAAGACTGTGAGCATAATATTCAGAAAGAAGATTGTTACAGATGAGATCATGCTAACAAGGTCATAAGTAAGTCAGCTGGTTGAAACAATACTTTGAGTCAGGAAAGCTAGCATGCTAGTCAGTTTTCTGTAGACTTTCTATGCCAGAAAACTCTGCACTGAGCTGTGGCTCAGAGAATGTTGCTGTGGCAATTGTGAGAAATGCATGTCACAGACATTTTATAGCGATCACAAAAAGTGATATTAATTTTAATCCAAAATCACTCATTATAAAATTCACAAGTTGTTTCCTGACCATGTGCTAGCTGTCTGATTTGTTCACACACTGGGCAATGATCAGGTGATAGAACACAATACTAGCTCAATAAATCTGTTAAAACTAAGGTCCTTGGTATGGAGTAGTTTTTCTGTGCATGAAAAGAGATGCGAACCTTGCTCTATTTCGACTCTAGAGGTGGGTAATCTTGACTTCTTTTCACTTGTAAGTTATATTACTTAAGATTAAACACACACCAAATTTGTGAGAGCATTAACTGCATGAAAGTAGACAGAAGTGCTACAAAACTAAACAACACAAATGAGTTACAGATGAGTTTCTGTGGTAATTCAAATCATGAATAAAAACAAACAGACAAGTTAGACATTAGACCAGTTCAGCCACATAAAACAACAGTAATTTTTTCTCCTCAAACATAGTGTTCCACATTAAAAGATGCTGAAAATCTTAACAAAAACTAACTGTGAGAACAGTAGCTCTACAGAATCACTGACATTGCCTTTAAGAAGACTAACTTCCCTCCAGGAAAGTGCAGTGTATCTTGTAACTAGCATGTCCTGATCTCATCGGTTGGCTCACTCTCCCATTCTTTTATACGCATGCTACCCCGCCCAGCCAGCCCTCTCCAAAGAAAGCTAACCATCAATCAATCTCCACTTTTGACAGGTGGGCATGGCTCGCTTTGACATGTCCCATGTGTCAGTCCTTGGCTGCTTGTCTTTTTCCACTCGGCAACCTTTGACCTGTGGAGTGGGTGTAGTTCCATATCTTATCTCCTGCACTCTTCACACTGCTGCAGGGTTGTGATTGCTGAGGATGAAGTGACTGGACAAGAGGGTGAAACAATTCACTGTTTATTGGCAGATGCTGTGTTATTATTGGAAATGCTGCAGTCTCGAGGTGCTTCCTCTGTTCCTCTCTTGCTGTCTCAGTCCTTTGCTTTATCCTGCCATCTCTTCCTCCTCTTCCACTTTATCTGATTGTGAGATAACGATGTATAACCCAGTCTGCTGTTTTAAAAAGATGTGCTTAAAAGGTCTCTCTCTCTCTCTCTCTCTCTCTCTCTCTCTCTCTCTCTCTTTCACTTCTCCACTTGCTTTTTTCCCTCATTCGGTGTCCCTGTATCTACTATCCTCTCTATATGTCTTCTTTCCTCCCTCTTTTTTTACTCCCTCTCAGACTCTCAAAACTCTGTAGGTCTTCCATACTCTTTCTGTCTTGTTCTCTCTGTGTATCAGGACAAAATCATACTTAATGCTGTCTGTCCCCCAACTTTACCCTGCCCCCCCCCCACCCCCACCCCCCCACACACTCTCTCCTCCACTGGGCCCTTGCTGATGCACTCCTGGCCATTAATAAAAATTTTATACATAGTCAGGAAGTGCATTTGCAGTGGGAGCGGCTGGAGGCTCTCAGGCCGGCAGGAAATGAGCTGCTGGCCGGCGGCCAGGGCAGCTATTGTGAGGGCCAATCAGCTGCAGCAGCTCTCTTTCTTAATGGAACAGGAATACTTCGGCCCCAAACTATCAGCCACAATTACGGCAGGATGTGAAGGTTGGAGGAGAAGCTGTGTATTGTTACTGTTGAAGCAGAACTTTATCATTTGAAAATATAAGCACTGTGTCAAAATGTCATGGCAAACAGTAAAAAAAAGGGTCCAAACCATTTAAATAATCATCCAATAATCTATTACTAACTTACATTGAAAGTGAAGCCGTTTTTGCTTCTCCTGAATAGGTATATATTTGGAGATACAAGGTTTTTGTTTACTTCAGTGATATTGTGTTCTGAGGATGTGTAAGAGAAATAGGAATTATTGTTCACATCACAATGTTTCAATAAGTCTGATGCGACAGTCAGAGCCCTGCCACCATTTAGATTTGAAAGTCCTGACCCTAGAGTCAGTCCAGACTTTCCTGGGGTCCTAAGCAAAAATTCTGATAAAGGGCCTCCCTACCTGAACTCTGTGATCCAGATTGTGACCATTTTTTGACAGTTGCGCCTGATACTATATTTTTGCTTCTTTGTTGTCTTAAGCATAAACATAGGTATGATATTGTTAGAGGTGCAAACAATATTTATTAGACATACTTTATAAATAAACAATATTTATTGAAAATCATATATTTCTTATAGTATCTAAGCATTAACTTTGTGGTCAACCCAGACAGCATCAGTCTGAGCTTGTGAGAGGCAGAAGGATTGAAATTGGATGAATGATTGATTAGCACACACTGGGCAGAGATTTTTCAAATACTGCACCTTAACACTTCACCTAGAATGTGGTTTGTGTTTTGACTGCCAAAAATGACTTTGGAAAAAATAAATATGCAATATGTATTTATTTTTTGTTACTAAAGACATAGTTCTTTTTCATAATTTGTTAGAAGTGTTGCAACATTTTGGTATTTCGTGTTGTTTGAATGCATCTGAGGAAGCTGCAGGATGTTAAATTTTGGCTGGTAAGCAATTATATTCCTTTTGCCTTCTGCCTTCAGGAGTGATTTTGCTGTTGAGTGAGGTGTGAGCAAGATCGATTTTTCCAGATTAGCACTGGAAAGTAACCACTTCACTTTTTAATGTGGATTGTAATAGTAAGGAACTTTCAGAGTGTATTGTTCACTGTTTAGTTTTCTGCTTCATGTTCATGCATGTTTGCTGTGCCTCTTTGAAGGTTATAGCAAGTCCAAAGCTCCATGAGACAAAAGGGAGACGGGGGGCTTTAATTATGTAAATATTCCTCAGCTCAGAATGTGTGTGTGTGTGTGTGTGTGTGTGTGTGTGAGAGAGAGAGAGAGAGAGAGAGAGAGAGAGAGAGAGAGAAATGTATGAGAGTTTGTCTGTGTAAGAGAGAGACACAGAGAGTGCGTTTATCAGCAAAAGCTCAAGCCTCAAGAGACGGTTGTGACCGATGTGAATATCCCTCGGGTCAGAATGTGTGTCTACAAGTGCATCAAGTGCATGTGTGTGAGTGAGTGAGAGAGAGAGAGGGAGAGGGGGGGAGAGAAAGAGAGAGAGAGAGAGAGAGATGTATGAGTAAGTAAGAGACACAGAGAGTGTGTTTATCACCAAAAGCCTCAAGAGACGGTTGTGACCGATGTGAATATCCCTCGGGTCAGAATGTGTACAAGTGCATGTGTGTGAGTGAGTAAGAGAGAGAGAGAGAGAGAGAGAGAGAGAGAGAGAGAGAGAGAGAGAGAGAGAGAGAGAGAACGAACACAACTAGGTGTTGGGTTTGTGTGAGAGAGAGACTTGATTTCTTGACTGTACTGTAAGCGTAATTTACACTCAGAAATGGGTAGGGGGAGCTCAGGAGACAAAAAAGACAAATTTTACATAATATTCCTTTAATGGCTTCATTTACAGCTCAACAATTTTCTTCATGTTTGGCTTTATACTGACACCTAGTGGCCTGGATGTGTCAGAGATTTAGTAAACATGGACTTGCTCTGTGTGACAGAAGCAATTTGATTCTTCCTCTTAAATCAGTTGCATGTCATAAAACAAAATATAAGCAAAAATGAATAAAAATTTTCATAATCATTCTGGTGTAAAACAACACCATAAAGAGGTGTAAAGAATGTTTGTAACTTAAGAGGAATAGGGAATGGTGGAGGGTGAGTGAGGAAGTGAGGAGAGAGAGTGAGGCCCTGAAGGAGGGTGGCTGGCGTTAATTCTGATCAGATGCAGATGGTGGTGTTTATGTAGCTCAGTGGTACAGAGGGAGAGGATGAAGTAGGGCTTGACTGCTTGTTTGGAGGAATAAAGCAGCCAGAGGGTGTGTGTGGGGGGTGGTTTGGGGCGGTTATGTCCAGTTTCTTATAGGGATTATGTAAAATGAGAGACTACACAGAACGAACTTCCTCTCTCTCTCTCTCTCTCTCTCTCTCTCTCTCTCTCTCTCTCTCTCTCTCTCTTCTCTCTCTCTCTCTCTTTCTCTAGCGTCAATAACAAGAAAAATACTAATATTAATAAAAACAATATTAATAATATACTTATAAAAATAACATTATTACAGGGTGGCATGGTGAAGTAATATGTATTGTTGCTGTCAATCAGCTCCAGAATCCCGGGGTTGTGGGTTTGAACCCCTCCTCGTCCCACTGTCTGTAAGGAGTTTGGTGTGTTCTCCCTGTATCTGCATGGGTTTCCTCCGGGTGCTCCGGTTTCTTCCCACAGTACAAACACTTATGGACACTTTTGTATAGCCAATTTACCTACCAGCATAAGTGTGTGTGAGTGACTGTGTGAGTGTGTGATGACCTGTAATGGACTGGCGCCCATCCAGGGTGTGTTCCTGTCTTGCCCCAAGTGATTCCGGGTAGGCTCTGGATGCATTGCAACTCAGAACTGGATATGCGTTTACACACAATGAATAAATGAAAGAATGAGTTAAGTATAGAAAACAAAAATTGAAAATTAGTTTCCTTTTAGCCATGTAATCATATAAAAATATTTTTGGCTGAATACCAGTTGAGGATGTCATCAAATTAAAAAATGTGCACTGTAGTGCTGCCCTTTGCCAGCTGGATTCAAAACCCTGAGAAGCAGGATGAACTACTGCTAATTGACAAATTTTCATGTCTCTACAGTTCATTGTTCTAACTGATTCATGTTAGTGACATCTGTAATATGGTTTCATATAAGAGTTGTGTAGTATTAAAATTGACAATGGTCATTTTATAAAGAAAAAAAACCCTAAAAGTTATGTATTATGTTATGTTCACTATGCAAAATCAACACTTTATAAATACATTTAAATTGGAGAGTACAACATAAATTGAAGCAAAACCATTTGTTTTCACATAAAAATGAAGATATATCTATGAGATTCAACTGTATTTGTACAAATTGCAGACCTTGAGACACAGACTGGAAAATATTTATTTGTGAATAGTGAAACATATTTGTGATTTGTGACAAACTGGAATATGATTCACAAATGTGTCAAGAATTTTGAGACCATGGTATGGAATATGTTAGTAAAATATTTATGCTCCTGGTGTAAACAGTTGACAGATGCAACCATAACCATGCAACTATGCTGCTGAACTTTAAAACACAAACACATATTCTCTAACAGGACAACTAACAAATGCCTTAATGGCCATATTCCTCTCCATTTAACATTTGGCCCTAAATAATAATTAATTCATTGTCTGTAACTGTTTATCCAGTTCAGGGTTGTGGTGGGTCTTACCTAGAAGCCTACCTGGAATCACTGGGCTCAGGGCGGAAACACTCCCTGGAGGGGGCACCAGTCCTTCGCAGGGTGACACTCACTCAGACATTTACTCTCACACTCAGACCTATGAACACTTTTGAGCATGCAATCCACCTACCAACCTGAGTTTATGGACTGTGGTTAGAAACTGGAGCACCTGGAGGAAACCCACGCAGACACAGGGAGAACATGCCAAACACCTCACAGACAGTCACCTGGAGTGGGACATGAACCCACAACCTCCAGGTCCATGGAGCTGTATGACTGCGACAACTACCTGTTCCTAACTATTAATAACAAATAAATTATAAAAATAATTTGTCAGTTCCTGACAGTTATATTCATGGAACGCCTGTAATTTTCTGTTCATACCAAACTAAAAAATTGAATCTCTGTACTGAAATGACATTCAAGTGACTCATTTACACAAAAAATCTCCTGATCGTGACAGAAACTGACAAGATTATCTTTTACTGGTTGTTTCTTAATGTCAGTAAAATCAAGAACTATATTTTATCAACCAAAAGTAATATATACCTGATAAAGGAAGAGGGCATCGCTGGGAATCTGATATTTATTTAGAAATTCTCCCATTTTGTAGAAAGGTCTGATTGATAAAATGATGAGATATGTAATATAATTCATAAAATTATTCCTCAATCTTGTTTCTGCCTTTAATAATCCAGAGATTGTGCCTCAGAGACTGATGCATGTTCAACCATAAGCTGCTTTTTAAAATTATTACATTAGTAACACATAAATATGAACCAAATGCCTTAAATCAATTATTGTATTAATGTTAGATTATATATATTTTTCATTACTTGATTTTACTTCATCTATCTGATAAAAACAACATAAAATCTTTATGGGTTTATTTTCTTTCACACAGACACAAACACACAGTAGCATTTATATTAATACCAGTATTTTTTATATACTTTCTATCTGATAAAAATGTTATTGCCTGTTTTTTTTTTAAGCTGAAACTGAAACTGCAAATCCACCCACACACAAGAACATGCACACACACACACACACACACACACACACACACACACACACACATACATACACACACACACGCACACACACACACACACACACACATTCATACATAGGGTACACAACGCCGGCAGAAATGAATGACTTTGTCAGCTGTGTGCTGATCATTAACCAGGCCATTTAACATTGATCGTGCCATAGTCCAGCACAGCCTCCTCCTTCCTCTCTCCTCTCCACAGCTATTCAGGGGATGCACTATCATTCAGTACAGTACATTCATACAGAGCATTTATTTTTATTTATTTACTTATTTGTTTTTTTTTTTATATATGTATATATTTTATTGCATCTTCTCTTATAAATACTCAGAGATACAGAAAGACTAGTGTCAGGCCTCGCGTTCTGATTGGTCCAGCTAAAGTTTTCCTATTGTTCCATAAATTGGCCGTCAAAACAGGGTCAAAAATCCACAACTACAAAAAGAGATTCACACACACAGCAGAGAAGGTGAATGTGTGTTTTTTTCCACCACACTGAAAAACTCCCACATTCAAAAAATTTGGTTTACAAATGCAAATCTTTTCTACACATTTAAAAATTATTTCTATTCTTTACAAATTTGTGAATTTAAATTATTATTATTATTGTTGTTGTTATGACAACTTAGTTAGTTGCAACTATAAACAGACAGTATGACAGTATAGTAGTATCTATCTATCTATCTATCTATCTATCTATCTATCTATCTATCTATCTATCTATCTATCTATCTACCTTCACAAGCATAGACAAAAAAGAGGTTTCACACTAGCGAATGCAGCTACTTAAACCATCCAATTTCTACAGTAAGTGACAAGATGAGAAATAAAAATTGAGCCTTAAGTAAAGAATTTACTTAATTTACTTAAACTAGCCTATGTGTAGCCACAGTGTTAGTCAGTGAAGCAAGAGATAGATAGGTAGATAATATAATAATAATAATAATAATAATAATAATAATAATAATAATACATTATATTTATATAGCTCTTTTCAAGAACTCAAAGACACTTAGGAAAGGTAATTTAGCTTAGAGAGAGAGCATTGGATGATGGTGAGAGGGAGTCAAACAGATACAGACAAGGTGAAGGTAAATGTCTCTGCTGTATTTGCTGTCTGCTCCGGAAACAAATGCAGGAGGGAAAAAAAGTAAATTATTACAGTCGAGACACTGTGGTGGAAAAGAGAGAGAGAGAGAGAGTAAGAGAGGGAGAGCGAGAGAGAGAGAGAGAGAGAGAGAGAGAGAGAGAGAGAGAGAGAGAGAGAGAGAGAGAGAGAGAATGAAAAACACTGAACACATTATTTATACAATTGAGAGGACACACACACACACACACACACACACACACACACACACACACACACACACACGCAGAGTGCATCTCAGAGGCAGGGGAACAGGAAAAGGTATTTTGTCTCTAGCGCTCAATCTGTAGTCTAGACTGACATCTCCACTTGATATTAAACACAGCATTGGACTAAAGTTTCTGGACACCTGCTCATCCAATTAAGTTTTTGTATGGAATATTTTAGACACATTGTCCCTCCAAACAGTCTCTACTCTTCCAGGAAGGCTTACATTACGTGCTGGATCATTGCTGTTAGGATTTCATGGCATTTAACAATGAGGCCATTAATGAGGTCAGATGATGACGATGGTTGATTGGATTATTTTTGGATCACAAATCTCACTTTAACCCAACTGGAAGGTGCTCCAACTCTGCTCCTCCCACCGCCCAGTGCCTGGGGATTTATAACCTTCTAGATCAGGATGGGAATTAATTGTCCACAGAAATTGCTGAATTCACTGTTTACACTCATTGTCCAAAAATAGTTGCACCCGAAAGGAATTGTCGGATTGCAGTGATATCTTGAAGGAAGATAAAGGTTATCGATGAACGATTAAAACATTACATTTATTATGTGGCACAGCAGGTAGCGTCACAGTCACACAGCTCCAGGGACCTGGAAGTTCACACAGTTCCAGGGACTTGGGTTCGATTCCCTCTCCGGGTGACTGACTGTGAGGAGTTTGGTGTGTTCTCCCTGTGTCCACGTGGGTTTCCTCTGGGTGCTCCGGTTTTCCTCCCACAGTCCAAAAACACATGTTGGTAGGTGGATTGGCGACTCAAAAGTGTCCATAGGTGTGAGTGTGTGTGTTGCCCTGTGAAGGACTGCCGCCCCCTTCAGGGTGTATTCCCGCCTTGCGCCCAAATATTCCAGGTAGGCTCTGGACCCACCACGACCCTGAACTGGATAAGCGCTTACAGATAATGTATGAATGAATATTTATTGAGAAGCAGTGTCTCTCAGTATGGCATTGGGCTGCTGTGTTTCCCAACACAGTATACTAGACGTCTCTGCATGTAGTTCTAGAGGTCAGTCATAATGGTGTCTTGCGATAATCCATCCCACATCTGTAATAAAGACCAAAGGTAATCTAGCATCATTTGAAATGCAGTAACTGTAATGTTCCACGTGCATGTAGTCCTGCATTTTGCAGCCGTATGTGGCTGCTAGGTCACTCAATGCATGTTGGAAAATCTGTCCGTTCTCTCTTTCTGTGGTTCATGTAGATCCTTCATGTCACTGGTGCCTGCCTTCTTCAATTCGCTGCTGCAAACAGAGTGCTCTAATAATATCAGCACAACCGATGCAGCGCATAATACATCAATAAGATCATCCTGCTTCCTGGAGCCTAAGTCTAGCTCTATGATGCGACCCCTCTCAAACCCTTCCAACTGCTTGAATTGCTTTCAAACTCTTCTCAAAGGCGTACTTCACTTGTAAATTACTCTACCAACACAAAAGCATGAGTCAGAACAGAAAACATGCGCAACAGGACGACCTTGTTAACATTACATGCGTAGAAGAGTGTGAAATTATTCATGTCTCACAATGTCAGACCTACCCACCAAGTTTCATATTTGTCGGTTGATTCCTTCTGGGTGCGAAGACTTTTTAAGGGGTGTCTAGACCTTCAGACATATTAGGTCTGTCTCATAACCTAGTGAGCTGTCTACATAGAGAGCACGTTACATCATAGTGCGCATGCTCTTGACATGTAGGCTGTCCCAATTCTTAGATACCATAAATATGCTGCCTACTGAGGTACCTTAATCTGTCTGATTTTTAAGGCAGCATCCAACAGTTCGTCAGCCACAAAGGCAATCCCATGATGCAACACAAGCACAACACTTTATTTAATTTCTTTTTTTATTATTTAAACATAATTAAAATTGTGATAAATATGGGAAGAGCAGAATCCATGGTGCTAACAGCTGAGGTTCCGATGCTGCCAGCTGAGGTAAGGGCCAAAACATGCTTCACGCAAGAGCACAAACACAAATGGCAACTCCAATGCTCTGCAAACACATAAAGGTCCTTCTGTACAAACTCAATGTGTGCTCTAATGTTACTGTGGAAGTTAATACACGTTTTCAATAGAGAACAAACCATAGCATCTGTCAACAGAATAGGGCTATGTCTACAGTATAGGTGCATTTTCTGCTTTAGCTGTTGCATAATCGAAAAAAAAATTGCTCTCGGTGGCATATATCTTTGTATGAGGAACCAATTCTTAGAGTGACTTCATGACACTTGACTAGACAATATGACTCTTGCGGTAGCGCCCCCTGCAGCAACCCTCAGAATGCAGCTCACATTATGTAATGTGTCATGACACATTTAGTACCTCACTAGACACTTAGGCAGCTCAGTAGACTCATTGTGTACATATTTTTAAACAAGCAAATTAATGCTGTGGTCAACTACTTTTTTGACTTAATTTAAAAAGTTAAATCCTGTTCCAGTATATATATATATGTTCATGACATTAATGTTCTTTGTACATAAAAGGCAGCTGGTATTTTCAAATTATGTAAACAACGATAAAGGCACAAATGTACAAATATACAAAAATACATAAAACATATTTTAAAAATATGAAGTACCTCAGTTCTAGATTATTGAGACATGATCTGGGCTTTAACAACTGTGTTCTACTGCCATGCTGAGTTTGCCCGGGACAGAGAAACCTGATTCACTCTACAGCTCACTGCTCTGTTTGGCCGTCCCAGCTATTTCCCTCCACAGGAAGCCAGGAAGTACCCCTCTTCCTGCCCTCTTTTACACACACACACACACACACACACACACACACACACACACACACACACACACACACACACACGTCCTGTTACCTTGGAGATCTTAACCCTGCACTGTCAATAATAAGAGGACATAAGTAAAAGCAGCAATGCAAATTCAGTGGGAGGTGCGTTCCGTTTGATGCCGTGTATTGTACCCATTTAAGGGTCTGTCATGTCAGCACATGTGAGTGCTTTCACCTCTGTGTTTGCTTTCCTGCATCACGCCACAAAATAGTTATTTCTATCAATTGACTAATTCTGAGATTTCATCCTGTTGTCGCAGGGGGATGTGTACAGAGTCATGCCACTCAATAGTCACTAATCTCACCACAAGCGTGTTTCCATTATAATAATGTCTCCTGGTATCTGTTGGCAACAACAGAAGTAAATAGGATAGGAAACATGGGCTGTGTTCCAATCTGACGCGCACTCGAATACCATGCCTCTGAATTATTCAGTGGGGTTAGGATGTGATCCACTCTAGGACAGCTGCTAGTCGGCACATACACAAACAGCAGAATGTGATATCAAATGAACATGCTATAACTGGAGTTAAATACTAAAAATGTTCAAGTTACCAACACTCTTTTCTGAAAAGTTTGGACATTTTGTAACAGGGTGTTACTTTTTTATTCTCTTATCACAGAACAAAATTCTATTCATTTTATTTAAAATAATAATAATAAAAAGATTTCCAGTTATTTCACTGAACAACTGTATTTTAGTATTCAAATTTAAACAAATTTAGAATTTGATGCCTGAAACATGCTCAAACATTTTTGCAATTTTAGAATAGTCAAGATATATATAGTCGTTGTCCAGTTAAAAACATGTATCTCCATTTTTGTTGCTTTTTAGTTTACTGCATCTTTTCACACTTTGTAAAAATTTCATGACAAATGAACCAATAGAAATGCTCCAAAATGGAATAAATGCTTTTTACATTCGCTTCCATTGAAAGTTAAGGTGTTTACCTCCTGTAAAATTGCTGTTTTGTGAAATACATATATTTAATTAAACAGTGCCGATATGAAACTTTAAACATCCCATAATATGTGGGTGAACTGGTAACAGGCAAGAGTGTAATGATTTGGGTGCAAAAGAAGCTTCCACAAAAGGCTCACGCTTTGCAAGCAAAGACGCACCGCTTTGTGCCAAACAGTGTGTGGTGGGTCCAGGGCCTTCCCGGAATCACTGGGCACAAGGTGGGAACACACTCATACATTCACTCACACCTAGGGACATTTTTCAGTTGCCATACCACCTACCATCGTGTGTTTCTGGACCATGGGAGGAAACCGGGGCACCCGGAGGAAACCCATGCGGACACAGGGAGAACACACCAAACTCCTCACAGTCAGTCACCCGGAGTGGGACTCGAACCCACAACCTCCAGGTCCCTGGAGCTGTGTGACTGCGACACTACGAATAAGATTTTAATATATTTCACTATCTACTGTACATACAGTTTAAGAAGTTTAAATAATATAGAGAAATCTACATTGTTTTGGTGGGCAAAACTGTAGAAGTGCATGACCTTTGAGCCCTCAAACGAAGCGAAACCATGTGATTCTCTCATGAGAAATATAGCCAAATCTGACCCCTTTCACGTTACACAGTTCAGCACTACATCAGTGTTTCAACCATATTTTCATGAAAAATGGAAATGGTAATTAAAAGGAAAGGTGAAAGCACAGTGACCTGTTTTTGTCCGTAAGCTTTTTTTCATTGTTTGAATTACCACAGACACTCACTTGTAACTCGGGTTGTTAGTTTTGTATCTCTTGAATTCGGAGACATTTCCACATTAAGTAATGCAAAACAGCAAAGATAAGTCTATATTAACCATCTATGGAGCAGGAAAAGAGCAATATCTTCATCTCAGTTCATGCTTTTAAACCTTTGGAGTTCTCTCTGTTGTCTAAAAAAATCCAGATGCTTTTTCTCTGCCCTTAACAGAGAGAGAGAGGAAACCTAGCACACTGGACCGAGACACTTTGTTTTTGTAGCCATTTAAAGACACTTGGGCTTCGTAATCACAATACACTGGTTTTGAACATACAAACAAACTGGAAAGCTGCAAATGGTGAAACATCCTCAGAAGTTTTTAATATGGTGCTTTTTATTAAACAAAATTGAAGGTCGCCTTTAAATATCACCTGTAGAACTAGCACCACGGGGCTCCTGAAAGACACACTGGCGTTAGCACAGGCTGTATAATTGGAAAGGATGCTTCATCCCTTGTGATGACTTAACCAGCTGAGCCTGGGGGTCCTATAGGGCACAACTGAGCATGCATGGTAAGTTTTTTGACTAACCTTGCAAAGGTCTTGGCACTAGCCTGTTTGCTGGTTATTAGGGAACTTTGCCTCCTAGTTTGATACCAAAGGATAATTTTTAATCCTATTAAAGCTGACCGTTATCTCTTGTTCTTTGGCATTCTGTGTGCCCTCTCTTAACTTGCTTGTATCTTCTTTATCGCTCTCTCTCTCTCTCTCTCTCTCTCTCTCTCTCTCTCTCTCTCTCTCACACACACACACAGACACTCTCCCTCTCTCTCACTCCATCGCTCACTCTCTTTCCCTGCTTGAGGCAAAGCTCAGGGAATCATATGGAACAGTGCCTGAGGGGGAGCAAATGAGAGATTGAGTTTCAGCCTGATGATGCCACTTAGCCATTAACTATCTCCAGCCCCCCTCCCACCCCCACAGCTCTCTCTATCTACCATTCATATCCGACAACCCCTCCCCCCTCCCTCCACCAGTCCCTCCCTCCCTTCCTTCCTCCCTCTGTTTCCCACCCTCTGTCTCTCTCTCTCCCTCCACCTCCCTCCCTCTCTCTCTCTCTCTTTTTGTCTGTGTCATCCTCGCTCACTCACACACAGACACATAGCCCTCTGAGAGCAAATGGATGAGCATTGACCAGAGAGAGAGAGAGAGAGAGAGAGAGAGAAAATCCAGTGCTCACACTTTCAGCTCATTCTGAAACTAGACAAACCACAGATCAACTACTGCTCTCCAACTGTATGTGGAAGTGTCTGCTGAGCCTTGCCTCTACCACTCACTTCCCTCCAGGACCTTTTTTTTACTCTCTGTGTGTGTCAGTGTGGTTTGTTTGTTTTTTTCTTTCTGTAGTTGTTGACTGGGATATTTTGCATATGTTGCCCTCGTTCCTAAACGAGATTCCTCACTTTCCTTTGGAGTGTTGCATTTTTCCTTTGGCTCTGGAATGTTTTAAGCTTTGAGAAAAGGGAGGACAGCCTGCCTGCACGCTTGGGACTTTTTGTGAAAGTGTCCGAAGGGACAAAGCTGATCGAGTGGCCCCAGCACATAGAGGAGAGACAGAGAGAGCGAGAGAGAGACCACCAAGAAACATTAAGAGCACTTTCCTGTGTTTCACAATGGATCTCCCTCCATTTAGAGGTGAGTACTCTGTTCATGTGTCTTCCTTCTGTCTAATCTTTACCACACTTTTAAACCTCTAAATGATTCTCTGGTCTGACTTGGGCACTGTCAATGGTTCGCCAACCCCCCCACAAACCATGCATTATGAATGGCTTGCCGATCCGACTCGTGCACTTTGGATGGGCTCCTTGACGTCTATCAGTGACTTTCTGTGAGAAGCATGTTTAGCGCAGTGTCTCCAACACAGTTCCCTCTTTCAACCAGCCTCCACACTGGATTCAGGGCATGCAGGGATGACATTGATTGTCCTCAAGGTCGGAGTTGTCAATACAGCCAATTTGTGCTGGCAGAGACTGGGAGAGAGGTTGATAACGACTGGGAAAGCTCTGATACCTGAAAATGTTTTTTTACACACTGGGAGCTTTGTGAACACTGCACACTTGGCTGTGCTGGTCCTTTAGACTAAGACTAAACTTTACACTTAAAAAAAATATACTGTTTTTTCCCCTTGTCTTACTTTACAGTGATTTTAAATATTTTTATTTATTTATTTTTTGGGAAATAGAACATTTATATTTTCCCAAATAATTCTAAGATATGTCTATACTTTTAACCTTTCTAGTGTGTGACATGCCTAGTTGTGTTCTCTCTCTCTCTCTCTCTTGCCCGAACTGGTCTGCAGTGTCTATTTCAGTCCTTCCTGGGGGTCGGATTCAGCACATCCGGAATCTCATACAGTTTATTGTCATTCAGTCCTGCTGTGTTCCCAGAGGGTCCAGAGGGGCTGACCCAGGGTCCTTGTGACTGACAACTCATGGCCAGCAGGAGAATTTGGAGAAAAATCCTGGCCTCTTCTGACCCTTTCCTCAAATCCCAGGCCTAGAACATCCAGCAGCTAATCAGTTTCCATCCAGAAAACACCAATCTGCCACTCTACCTCAGTAGATACAGTGAAATAAATAGAAACACAAGGCCAGAAAAGTTTAGTGTCTGCTTAGCATGCTGGACAGTTATCAGCTGCAGCATCAGCGCCAGGGGTCAGTGAGAGACGATTTGAAAATAGGATTGTGTTATGATGTCACTGGCCCAGAGCCCTTGTTGCCCACCCACCAACCCACCCCTCAGTGACCGATATCTTTCTACTGCCATCACTTGTGGAATGGACTGCCTTCCATTTTACATTCGCCACAACATTGTTGGGTGATCCTAGGACTGTTTTCCCCTCTTTTTCTTCCTCTCCTCGTTCACCTCTCTTCTTTTCCCTGCTCCAGGGTGTTGGGTTACTCCCAGCTAGTGGATGTGTGGCGATTGTTATGAATAATATGCGCTCTTCATCCTCTTCCTGTCCAGGATTGGGTTACCCTGGCCAAGGATGTGTGCAAGGTACCGGGCCCAAGGAGCCCAGGGGCAGAGCCGTGAGGCACAGCTCACTCAGCACTGATACTCCCAGAGCGCTGGGGCCTGTCTTCAGGTTACCCCTCTCGGCAGGCGGGACTGAGTAAACACTCTTTCTCTCTTTCTCTCTCCATCTTTCCACACACAGCTCTTTCTTTTCCTGTTCCTAGGTGCCCAGGCCTGTGCCTGCCTAGATGGCTTAACCTGAGACAGGTGCTGGCTTTGATGCCCACGTTTCCAGCATTTGCTTTTGCCAAAAGCATGCTTCACAACGTAACATGACCATTTCTCACTACCGTCTCATAAACGCTTAGCCTTACTCCATAATGGTTATGGCAGGTCTTTCATTCTGTGCCCCATACTCAAGGCTTTTTACTATACTGTAATAATCACAGCAGTAGTGGTGGTAGTGGCAGGGGCTTTCAGGAGTGATGCTATTTTGATCTGTTTGACCTGTCGACATGACTTGGTTCGCACTGGAGTTTACAGTCCTCCACAGCCCAAATGATAAAACCATGAACAGACAAATAGAAGGCTCTTCTAGGTCAGAAGAGAAACTCAAGCAGGAAGCAATGCTTTGGCTGCATGCTGGATTGCAGAAACAGATCCCCAAACATCCTGAGGAACTACGCTCAGCTGTTCTGACTTTCAGAGAAAGGTGTTTAAAGGAACAGTAGGTAGTATTTTACCTTAACTTTACAGCTTCAAAACCTTCCTGATGATCCACTGACCTGTAATAGAGAAGATGTTGTGGCTAATTCATGCTCAGCACTGCAGAAACTGCACTATGTAACTTTTGGGGGAGGGTAGGAATCCCCCCTCCCAAAAATAGATTTTGGTGCAGTGTTGTAAAAATGAATTACACAAGAGAGTGCCTCAGAAGTAAAAATAATAATACAAAAAAATATGAAAATATTTTAAAAAGTGAACCTATAGTTCCTTTAAGATATGAAGTAATGCTGTACTCTAACCTAACATACAGCTATTTTTCCCTGGTCCTCATGTTTGCTGCTTACGTATATACACCTCACTCACCGTACTAGAGTCCATTTGCTCTGATGCTTTCACCTCATTGAATAGGAGCTCTTTTAGAGGTCGTGGTTAGAGTTTGGGATTGAGAAGATGTAACCCGAGTCCAGCAATCGATAGTTCAGCACACATTGTTAAAATGCAAGTGGACCATTCCTGGTCCACTGGTGAATCAACATTTTTTGCTGCCTGTTGAACAATGAAGCAGGCTGGTAGCAGTCAGGATACTGGGGTTGTGTCATTTTTTCAGCTCAGTGTTCAGACACCAGTAAAGCATCTTCATTCGGCCTCACCCCAGTGTGCGGTCCTGGGGATGTGGAGCTGATGAGTGCTCTGGGACCGGAGAGGGAGTGGTAGAGTGCTCTTTGCGGGGAGTGAGGAGGGGGTTCTTCAGGCTTCCTGATGTCAACGCCTCGTCTGCATTGCTGCTGGAGTGTTGCTTATCGATCCATTGGCACCCTGGCTACTAGGATGAGGTCTGGGGCTGGGTAAGGGGTAACGAGGCTGCTGCTGTGTTATTGCTTCTAAACTAGTTTATTTCTTTTACACATCTACCAAGCAGCTGAAAAAGGACAGATGAAATATAGAGGAGTAGAGGTATTTATGGGTGATAGTAATTTATATGCAATTTACATTAAAGGTGGAAAAATGTATAACATTCAGAAAGTATATCCTTACCATTTGCTAGCTCTCCAGTCTGTTTGCGTGTTTAAAACTGTAATGAGTATACAAAATCCCAGTTTCAGTAAATGGCTAATAAAAGGTCTCTGTCTGATATACTAGGGTAAGGCATCTGGAGTAATTTAGACAATGGAGAGACCTCTATACATTGAAAAGCATGAATCAAGATTAGGATATTGCTCTATTCCTTATTTGGGGGGTGGGGGTTTAGTGGACAGTGACCTATTTCTGCTGTTCTGATCGCTTAAGGTGGAACTTACTCTAAATTCAGGAGCACTAACTGCATGTTACTGCATGAAAGTGCTACAACACTAAACAGCTTGAGTTACAAATTAGTTTCTGTGGTAATTCAAACAGTGAATAAAAACTTACAGACAAGTTCAATTTTTCCCCTCAAAAAGACCATTCCACCTTAAAAGACGCTGAGCTTCTGAACGTAAACAAACCAGAGAGAAAAGCACTTCCAAGAATCGTCAACATTGCCTTTAATGATTGCTTAATGTCTCCCTGCAAAAGTGTAAATTGAACAGCACTAATAGCGCAAGAATGGATTTAAAAAAAAAATGTTGCCCCAGGGCATTTGATGTTTTGTGCTGGAGTTTAACTGGAGAATGAAGCTCATTGCAAAGTTTCAAATAAACTTCAGCCTAGCCCCGAGTGATAAATGCTCCCAAGCGCCGACACAGTTGAGGAAAACCACATGGAGAGGACATGTGCAAATGCTCTCGCAAATATGCAACCTAAAAAGTGGCTGACATGACACAGATGAGCAAACCCAAAACTTCCTCTCTGGCTTTGTCTGCAGATGCGCCGTTGGCTGGAAGTCCAATGTTGTTTGCGAAATCGGGCCCTGAATAATGAGCTCATGGAAATGAACAGCAGGCCCCTCTAAACAATTAGATGGACTGATAGGACCTGACTGCAGCTCTCTGCTGGGTTTGATGTAATTATTCTCCAGGACTTCTCTTTCCTCCTCCGCGTAATTCGCAAATGCATTTTGTACTTCCGACCTGGGCCTCCTTATCTCGACTTTATGGTTGGGTGGTGGTGGTGGGGGCGGCAGGGGATGGATGCTATCTTACCTTTTTGCGAGAGCATCCAGGGCTCTTGCCAGGAATTCAGCTGACTGTGCCCCGGATACTTGGCGGACTGGAAGCAGACACTGCTTCCTCTAATTGCTGCCCTTGCGTATGGATTTCCGTTCCTGGTTATGTCAGGCACGGCTCTCCTCTCCTGTCTAATCTCATCATCGAGCCTGCCTTAAAACGCACCTCCATTCATTCAGAATCCTTCCTTGTGAAAAATGACCCCCTTAGGAGAGGTCTGAGTTTGTTCATGCAAACGAATGGTTGTGTAACACAAAATCTGTGCAGAAAAACACAGACAACCCAGGAGGTTTGTCGAATCTGTACAATTAGTTTATTTCCAGTTGTGAATACACCAAACTCCACCGCAGTCCAAGATCTTGTTGGGGCATGACATCAAATAATGGAAGCAGCATGTTTCTCAATTCCAGGATGCTGATGTTTTCGATGTACATTCCACTAGCCATGTTGTTCCTGTTTATGGAGGATAAGGCTTAACAAAAGAAAAGCTGCAGGGAGGGGCTTTTGGATTCCTCTCAGCAGCTGGAAAAAAAATGATGCCTCAGGACACTGACACTAAGTCATTTGGGTCCCCCTGTTTCCCACAATTCATCGCTGTCAATTTCTCTGCTCAGATTCCCTTCCCTTGTGTCAACAGCTGTGTTCTCCAGATGCTAAATTACAGTGTGATGTCAATGGGTTTTATCTCTCCATTCTCTGGGTCTAATAATAGCTGACGCCTCAGCAGTCGACTATCTAAGTGGTGTGAACAAGGGTTATGTGCTCTTGTGATTCTGCTGTTCCCTTCAGTGACAGTTACTAACAGTTTGAAATGTTTTGTGTTATAATAACGAAATCTCTCACTATTGTGCCTTTCAGGTTTGTCGGATGTCCCCTGAATGGATCCAAGTCTCTCCCTTGGTGGCCCTAGCGACGTTATGGATCCAGCACCTCCTCTTAGGATGGACCGGGATGGTTTGGACCTCCAGCAGATCTCTGTACTGTCTATAGAACAGATCCGTTCAATAAGGGCCAGCAATGACTACGTGGATCGACCTGTGACGCTAGAGCCTGCTACTCAGGTGGGTGTCTTCTATTCGCACGATGAGAGGCACCCTCACATGCCTCGCAGTCAGAGTCAGCACCAACATTCCCATCTGGCCCACCTGAGCCGCTCTAGCACCATCAGCTCTATGTCCCGCGGCAGCGCTGCGTCTGACCAGAGACTTCTTTTGGGATTAACGCCCTCCCATTCCGGCCTGGGCGCGGTGGTGCGCTCTCAGCCCAAGGGGGAACTGAAACCAGACTCGTTAGCTAAAGGCTTGGCCGATGGAGAGGATTTAGGCTTGCATCTGTTCATCTGTGAACGCTGTAGCCGCTGCAAGTGCCAGGAGTGTTGTGCCCCTCGGAGCTTGCCCTCCTGCTGGGCCTGTGGCCAGCGCTGTCTGTGCTCAGCAGAGACAGCAGTGGAATACGGCACCTGCCTGTGCTGTGTGAAGGGCCTCTTCTACCACTGCTCGGGAGATGATGAGGACAACTGCGCAGACCGACCCTGCTCCTGTGCCCCAGCTCATGCCTGCGCTCGCTGGAGCACCATGGCCCTCCTGGCCCTTTGCCTGCCCTGCCTCTGCTGCTACCCTCCTGCAAAGCTGTGCCTCACCCTGTGCCAGCGAGGCTACGACCGCGCCAAGCGGCCCGGCTGCCGCTGCAGCAACACCAACACCGTGTGCCGTAAGATCTCGGCCTCCAACCCCACGCCTTTCCGCAAGACCATGGAGAAACCTGTATGACACCGAGATGCCCCAAATACTCATTGCGAATATGCATTTGTCGCTTTCACAGTTCCCCGAGAAGACACTTTGGATCATGAAGCAGGCAAACAATTCTATCGAACTTACTGACCTCCACACGACCAAAACAGGCCTGCCCCGCATCCAGTCCAACAAAGAAAGCTCTAGTTGCTTGTTTTTTTTTCTTTTTTTTTTTTAATACAAAGTTTAGAATATTTATTTATTTATTTGATTTTTTCTTTTCTGGGTAAGACCCTTTTGATTCAAACGCCATTTTTACAAGAAGTAAGCTAAGCTATCAGAACAACAACAATAACAACAACAACAACAACAAAAAATGAAATTTGGTGCTGTGTTGGTTGAAGAATTTCCAAGTGTATAAAAGTCCTGGTGGTCTATGGGGAGTCTGCCATGCTGGAAAATCAGCCGAAAAATGGATGGACAAAGCAGTAGTTGACATTTAATCTTATGCAGAACAAGGCGCCCTATCAGAAGGGGACACAAACAGCCTAACAAAAAAAAAGAAAAAAAAAGAGAACAGTGACTACATGAATCAAAACTATTTGGGACACCAAAAAGGGACCATTAAATACAGATTAGGCTTATTCAGGAAGAAAATGTGAGATGTGAGATTCTTTAAAAGAAATGAAATGGGTGCGTGAAAATGAATGTTGGAGAAAAGTAATGTGTGTGTGTGTGTGTGCTTGTGTATTTGAGAGAGAAGTGAGGCGTGTCTGCATGGGTGCAGTCTCAGGCTTGTGTCTGTTGTCAACAGAAGCCTTCCTTTTTTTATTTTTAGAGAAGCTGCTCTGAAAGACAAAGTGTCTGGTCAGGTTTCCAGTCCAGGGCAGCCTGACGCCAGTCTCTCCTGAGCGTGCTCGCGACCTCACCATTCCCCTCCCCCTCCCCCCACCTCCCTCCCACTTCTGCCCTCTACTCCCTCTTTCTGATTTCCAGTAGCAGGATCCTTGCCTTGTGCTATCTCCAACTGTGCTATGGGACCAAATGCAAATGAACCACCATTACATTCCCAGGAACAAAGCCTCTGTCATGGATGGTCCTCACCAAAGACAGAATACAAGACTCTTCTCTCTTGTTTTCCCGCTGCTTTCAGGGTGACGTGTTATGTAAGGCCTTACTAGGAGAACTCCCAAATGTCCAGGAAATGTGCAGGAACCACATAAGGTCATAGTACAAAGGAGGGGCTTCGGTTCAAAGAAAGATAGATATTCTGAGGATATCCTATGTTCTGCGGTCATCTATTTCTAAGCACAGACTGAGACCAATTGGCTCCTAAGCCCCACGACATTGTCTCTGAACAGCTCTGAGCAGGAGATGTGGACCTGTAGAAGAACTTTATAGCTATATAGAATTGCCTTGAATGATACATCCCACAGGAAGAGGGAGCTGCATTGAGACAGGGGCTCAATCACCTGACCACAATGCAACAGAGCACCGTACATGGGAACAAGATGAAACAGATGCACTGATAATCCAAAACTGAGATGAGATATTGAAATCGAATCTGTTTCAAGAAGCGAGTGTGCTCTCCCCACTTATATGCACACTGATCCTTGTTAGAGTTCCTTTGCTATATTTTTGTATGTACGTAGGATTGTTACTGTATTTGTATTTTTATTCTATTGGTTCTAATCTGATTATTTTTATTGTTATTATTAATTATAATTATTATTTTCTATTACCATCAGAAATTAACTTTGAATCAGAGGCCTGGCTAACACTTCAGAAACTAACCTTAAAGTTGGCTTTGTATTGTGGGGGAGAGGTCCTTAGTGGTTAACATTCGCTTTACATTACAGTGCAATGATTGCCCTATAAAGATCTTAATAATTACTGTGTAATTGGCTTGTATTTTCTTCACTGTATAAACAATTGCATACCCTCAGCGACTTTGCCCCCACTGTGACCTTCCAAACACCATCCAAACTCCACGGCAAGTAAGGGTGGGACTACCATTCAGAGTGCAACCGTGATTAAATTCAGCGCTCATTACACTGTATTTATACAAGAGGGATGTGATAGCAGTGTAATGGAAGATCCTCTTTTGGGATTTCACATTGTGTGCTCATTTCTAAGGTGCAGAGGCTCTGTTAACATCATAACATTATACTCCTGAAGTCATTATCCTCCTGAAAATAGAATATTTATTCAACAAACCTCTATGTGTTTCAGTGTATTTAGCTGTTGGCTTTCATTCTGCGTTTGAGTAAAGTGCTACTCTTATACTTACTGGATCAGAGCCAAAAAAGTGCACCTTAAAAATGTCACATTCAGCTGGTTCAGTCCCTAGAGACAGTCTCTCCTATGAGAGGGTCATACTGTAGGGATGAGTGCAGGGTAAAGGTACAAGCATCTTACAGGAATGCCTAACTGGTGCTGACCGCAGCCTCAGAGTTAGTTAACCACTAATGTTTTCCCCCATATTGTAATCATGAGTATTGCTTTGGTACAATTGGCATCTTGTAAGTTGTGAATGAGTTAAAGAATATATATATATATATATATATATATATATATATATATATATATATATATATATATATATATATATATATATATATATATTACACACAAAAGAATATATATATATATTACACTTTTTTTTTTCTCTCCGAGCAAGTTATCAACAAGTCACAGATATTTATTTAAATGGTTGCAAGGAAATATATGTATTTATTTATGGTGAATGGCGAGATGAAATGACCCTTGTCATGATTTCAACTCTTAAGTTGGAGTGGCGTGTTGGGTGTGGCCTCATGGCCAAGGATAATAAATAAAAGGAGTTTTCGAAAGCTGGGCTTCTGTGTGGCTTTTTCTTAATTGTTAAATCGCTAGGTAATCTGTTTTTTTTATATTTTATTTTATTTTATTGGTGCACACATATAGCTTTAGCATTAAAAATATTGTTCATTAAATATAAAAATGTTAATTAAAGGACCAGAAGGTTCCTAGTTTTAGTTGTTTGATGAACTAAATCCCATTATGTATGGGCTATGATTAATCATACATTCTCCAATATACAGAAACACACACACACACACACACACACACACACACACACACACACACACACACACACATATATATATATATATATATATATATATATATAAATCTTCCTTCTTCCTTACAATGGCAGTTAAAAAATACAAAAAACTGTGATGATGACACAGTGTGTACAACCCAAATACTGACATTGAAATGGTGTCTTCTGAATAATACTGATAATAATTAGGGTTTCTAAGGAGCTTAAATCTCTTTCCTATGCACATTGTAAAAACACATTGTAAAAGGCCAACTATTAAAAAGAATATCTCATGCATCAGGCAGTGTATTCACAACTATTTCATGCCATATGTTTGTATATGGTAGCTTTTAGAGGCATTTAGACACTTCAGAAGTCTGGTTCCTATCACTATCACTGTGAACAATCTTGACCGTGTCAGTTTGCCTTAAATTTGTGCAAGTCTCTTTTAAAGGCCCATTTGGTATGCACTTATGTCCAAGCAGCATTATCAGCTTCCAGAAGTATGCAAGGAAGGATCTGTGTGCTTTGTATGAATTGTGGAAGCTAATTTGTGGAGATTAAGGGAGCATGTGTGTGTGTGTGTGTGTGTGTGTGTGTGTGTGTGTGTGTGTGTGTGTGTGTGTGTGGTGTGGCTGTGTGTTTGGGATGCAGTGCTATGCAGTTCCAGTCTTTGTCTCTTTACTTGGCTCTGCGCATTTCAGCCTGTTTGTCTCATAAATAAATAATCAAGGCCAGCTCGTGCTAATGGCTTCTGAGAAAAGTGAATACAGATGTGTGAGTGTGTGTATGTGTGTGTATATGTGCCCGTGTGTGCATCTGTGTGTACATGTGCACTCTAGAGAGACTCTTTCTGTTCATCATCCCACTAAAGGAGAGCTCTGCTGCTCTGAAACTCTCCAAGCCCGCCTGATTTTCCCAGAACTTCCAGAGACTTCAAGGAAAACTCCACCCATTTTTCAAATTTCTACATCATTCTGGTTTTTTTTACATCATCAAATGTAAACCAAGATTTTTTGAATTATTATTATTTTAAAATACTTATTTCTAAAGCAGCTTCAGAATGGACTGTGAATTCTTCACAGTGGTGATGATAGGAACGACACATATGAATTAATGCCTTTAAGGACCATGGTGAATTTATTGAGGTAGCACCAAATACTGCAATACTTGCCAAAAACATTGTTATCTAATATTTATAAGCTTTGATCTATGGTACAGATACATTATTATCACTATAGGTGCAAACAATTTAAAAGTACATTTAAAGGTACAGCAATGGTTTTAAAGTCCAGTTGTGCTCCCTAAAGATACATTACATTTTCTCCTGCAGAAGGAGAGGTGTATATTTGTTATCTTTCATTATACAACTGTGTAAAACAGAAGAACATGGAGATGAAATGGGGTATATGGAATCAACAAAATTTTAAATATATACAAAAAACACACTATTGTGTGATATACTACTATTTTAACAAGATTTAACAAAAATGGTCACTGTGGTGGTACCATCAAGGGAACATTCATTCATTCCTTCATTGTCTAAGCGCCTATCCAGATCAGCTGGGTCTGGAGACAACCGGAATCATTGGCCGCAAGGTGGGGCCAGTCCTTCGCAAGGTGACACACTCACACCCACCTATGGATACTTTTGAGTCACCAATCCACCTACCAACATGTGTTTTTGGACCGTGGGAGGAAACCAGAGCCCCCAAAGGAAACCCACACAGACACAAGGAGAACACATCTCACAGACAGTCACCCGGAGCAGGACTTGAACACACAACCTCCAGGTCCCTGGAGCTGTGTGACTGCTGAGCCACCGTGCCGTCCCAAGGGTACATATTCGTAGCTTAATACCATTAGTACCATAAATATACCTTATTCTATTACAATGGTAATAGTTTAATAGTTTAAAATAGTTCTATTACAATTTTAAAGTTGTGTTGATTTCATACGCCCCATTTCATCTCCAGGACTTATTTTATGTTCTCTTATTTTACACAGTTCTATAATGAAAGATTCCAAATATTCGCCTCTCCTTCTAGAGAAGACAATGTAATGTATCTTTATGAACACAACTGGATGCTAAAACAACTGTTGTACCTTTGAAGGTATATTTACACTCTTTGTACCTTAAGTGATCAATAATGTACCTCTACTGTACCCTTTGGTCTGAGAGTGTATACAATGCACTTTCCCATGTCTAGCCACATCATGCAGACATTTTAAAACATCAGTATAATTCCCTAATTCTACATCTCCATAAATCCTCATTCAATGCATTTATGTGTGTGCATATGTGTGTATAAGTGTGTGTGTGTGTGTGTGTGTGTGTGTGTGAGAAGAGGAAACCACATGAATAATGCACATACTGCCCCAGCACTGAAGCTTTTACATCTCTTCCCATGTGTGTTCCTCTGTACATAGAACCCTCCACATTGCAATGTTCAGACGGTCTGTGGTCAAATGAAAGCTCATAGAAAGTCCTGCTCGACACAGTAACTCTATCAAACAGGATGCTCGGTGGGCAAACCCATAATATGTCTTTTACTTTAAATTTTACAGCATGCTACATGGTGTACTTGTAGTATTTTCCTAATTACACAGGATAGTCATTGCATATCTTATACTGATTATGTTTGAATTCTGAAAAATAAAAAAATTTACACAAATAAACCTGGGGTCCAAATTCCAATTGCCCCAATTCCCATTTGGCAGCTATAATTTTTCAGTGTAATGTTTTACTTCATATTTTTTATTCTTATCTAATGCACTATGCCACACTAAAGACTAGGAACACTGAACAATAAACAAACAAAATAAAACATTAATAATTGATATGATGATGCTTGCATATAAATGGGTCTTTGAGGAAAGGTTCAAGAACAATGTTTCTCAAAGATACAGCAACAAACTTTGATAAATTGTTAATAAACTTACTTCTTGCTTTATCTACAGATTCACATAATATGCACAGATGAAGCCATATGCCATATGGGTCCATAGACACCATTGGTTCTGTTATCATGGCTGTCGTATGAAAAACTACAGGAGAAAGAAAAAACTAAAATGTTTTAACTTTCAATAGAAGTTAGTGTAAAAAGTTATTTTCTTATATACCAAATTTGAGAGCATTTCTATTTATCTATTCATCATGAAATTTTCACAGAATGTGAAGGACAGCTGCTGTGATGTAATATACAAAAAATCCATAAAAATGGAGATGTTTTTGACTGGACGGCAATGATATATAGATGTGTGTATTAGCCAATATATTAAGTATTTACTCACTACTTAAACACACAACTTAAATAAAAACTGTAATGTTTAAATGGTTTTATCATATCTTTCAACATTTTACCCCAAATTTTAACATTAAAATTAAAGAAATATAAGTATGGATGCCTGACACATTTATCTGCATCACTAAAACTCAGGAATGTGTCGGAAATTGTACCATATTTCTCCCTACATAGTGCACATTACAGATAACAAATCTAAAAATATTGCATCCAGACCATAATTAGACATCAATTTGACAGGGAAACATGAACTTTCAGCCAAAATATATTTTCAACATACAAGCCCTTATTTTATGACACTGTGTAATAGACATTTGGGATTCAGCCTCGACTTCGCTGGAGTATGTGTGGAAACATCTCTCATTGATACTCTCACATTTTCGAACAAAGACTACTTTATTAAACTTTAAGCCAAATCAGTGATATAATTTAAGCAGACAGTCGCAATAAAATATTATCCTCCAAAAATCTTACACTCTCAGTACACAGGGACAGCGAGATGAGATTATTTACCTTTATTAGATTATTAGTCTCTTGAACACTAAAACAAAATATGAGTGAAATAAGATGATTAGCTTGTGAAGGGTCTGTGTATGAATAACTTGGTAACACGAGCAGAGAAATAAACTGGAGTCTGACATGCTTCAGGATCCAATTATATCCTATAACAAAAATGCTAATATGGCTAACAGAATATAATTGTTTTTCTCCTTATTATGCAACACCGTGGGATCCTTTACTCCCTGACACAAAGAGGTGCTGGACGAGTGTTGTGAGACTCTCTCCATCACAGGGAGAAGAGCTGTGTATTAGATAAATGTACTCATTTCCCCCATCTGTGCTCTGAAATCAGAAAACTGGTACCCAATATAGCACACACGTCTGAAAAATCACATGACTGCAACTCATGGATCGCATGAACCCAACGTGCTTACAAAACAAGTTCAAAGACCTTGATAGATATGTATAGGGACAGAGAGAGAGAGATTAAGGGAGATCCCATGTAACGAAATAAAAAAAGTGCCTGCCACCAGCCAGAAAGTCAGTGTGGACTCTTTTTTAGCCATTAACAAATCTAACCCTACAGGAATGCTTCTTGCTTACTTAACCTTTAACCTGGCCAATAAAGGACAAGGAGAGAAGGGGGTCAGTTGATCTTCTACCGTCTTGACCCCATTGCCCTCTGCTTCCAGCCAACTCCCCAATGTGACCCTTGTCCAGCAGGGACAGGCAGTGTATGGGACACCCCAGGGGTTAGCCTCAAAGCCATAGTGAGTGGGATGACCACAATAGTGGCTGTCAGTCAGCCTTCCATACACGTCAATCACTGTGAAAAGAGTCTGAAAGCAGACTTTCTCTTAGCCGTGCTAATTCCACTGTAAGAACACCCTGTTCTAAAAGCTGCACTCTCACAGTTTACAAATTGCTTGCTTAACTGGCTGTTATGGCCAATGATATTATATGTACATATATGATATTTGGAAGAAAATATGATGGCTTTATGTATATATATATATATATATAAATCCACTCAATTCTTCAATGGTCAGGACCCCCACAGGACCACCACAGAGCAGGTATGATTTGGGTGGTGGATCATTCTCAGCACTGCAGTGACACTAATGTGGTGGTGTGTGTTTTGGTAGTACTGGTGGATCAGACAAAGCAGCGCTGCAGTGTCCTGTAGGCAGCGTCCTGTGACCAGAACCTTCACTTTCATCTGCTGCAGCCAGACGGTTGCCTGATGTTTGTATCATTGTCATGTTGGAAAGCCCAAATGCAGCCCAGGTGCATTATTCTGGTTGATTAAAACAAATTCTCTCCCAGTGTTGGATAGCCAACTTTATGCTTTTTCTCTTCTTCATAGGCTTTCTTAACATCTCTCCAAACGTAGCATTAATTTTTGGTCACATCAACAAATTGTTTTTTTTTTAATGATTATTTATTATTTTTGTTTTGTGGCATGGGTATAGCAAAGGGTGTTTTTCTGGAATCCCTACTACACCGCTAATTTTGTCACTGTGCATGCTAATATAGCCTTTTTCAGAGAAATCTGTATTTCTGTAGGTGTTGCTTAATTAATACATAATTAATTACATTTGCACATATTTGAGCCTAAAGTACAAATAGCTGATAGAGCTTCATCAGCATTGATTTGTTACTTTCAGAGTAGAGCTTTGGAGCTTTTAACTATTTACAGAACAATGCTTTACTGGAAATAATGATTCATTTCTGCCTTCATAACACACTGAAACACTGATATACACAAGTTAAATGCATTTACTCTTACATACAGTAAGTATGTACACTACAAAGACATTAAAAAGATATTCTTAGTCACTCCCTCTGTTACTTTGTGCATTGGATTGTGTTAGAATGAATGTAACTTTTTGTATCCAAAAAAATATATATAATGTATTATAAAATAATTAAATGAGCAGAAAATTAGCTGCAATTAGTCTAATAAAACATTCCAGTCATGGGCTAATGTCGTAAAAAAAGACACAAAACATATTATTACCCCTTATTTTACTTTAAACAAAAGTTTAAAGGTATTTGATAGTAAACAATAAATATTATTATACACATTTACACAACATGTTGTTTTTATACCATTGACAAGTATTTACTTCTGTCATCAGACTAAACGAAGATATAGTCTTTACTTGGAAAAGAGACTATTCTCATGTCAGCAGAGGAAAAAAAAAGGGATACAAGGTGAACAAATACACAGTGGGCTTTTTTGCATTAGTTTTTTTTTTTTAGTTAGTTATTTTTTTATCTTTATTTAACAGGCATTGCTCTTTTAACTCAAACAAACAAAACTATCACAGAATTATATCAATCTGAATTTGTTCCTAGTAGCGTATGAATATGTTTTCACTTAGAAAAAAATAAAATAGGGGCCTGTATGTGGCACCACACTTGGCTTTTTCCCATGGTGACCACAAACTGTTGAACAGCTCTTGTATGGTCTTGTATGCAGCAAGAATGGGCCAAAATTCCACTTGCAAAACTGCAACACTTAGTATCTTCTCTTCCCACATGATTAGGTGTAATTAAAAGAAAGTGCTATGTGACTGTTATGTGGAAATCATGTAATCTTTTTAGTGTTTTGCAGGCATCGATTTCAATAATTTGTTTACATTTAAAAAAAACAATTTATCCTTAAATACAATGAAAACATTTTCTTTCTGTCTGTTAAGTAAAGGTTCAGGTGAATTAACAAATTACAGATTAAAATTTTTATTTCACTTTACGAATGTGTCTCAACTTTTCTGGAAATTGAGTTTGTATGTTAGTTTGCCAGTCTCCTCTGTCTGGTTCTGTTTTTATTTAGAATGTAGACATTTATATATATTTTTTTTTATCTATGATAAAACTAGTTGGAATAAAAAGTTGGACATATATTAGAAAGTAAGTCTTAGAAAGAATAATGATTATTATGAAAGGCCATTGTTTAGAGAATTTGCTAAATTTTCATTTTAAACAAACTTTTACTATTCCTATGATGTGTCCCATCACAGATTTGTTTATAATGGTTAGATTTGCCAGTATTTCAGGGCCATTGGTCATTGAAACTTGTGGTGTCTGTGTGTGTGTGTGGAGGTGAGTGGGGGCTGTTGACAGTGTGAGGTGTGATGAAGAACCCGGTGCCACAGAGGCCTAAGGAGGTAAGAGGAGGTCAGGGTGGAACTGACCTTTAGGGTCCACTGGCAGGGGACTTGGAGACATCTTAGAGTGGACACCTCTGGACATGTAATTATATTTGTTCGGCCTCCAAGGCAGCATCGTCTCCAAAACCATTTTCAGAAGTAATTTTGCACATGAGCCGTGGGCCAAAAACTTTTGAACAATCCTCTGAAAAATGGATTATTACAGTTTCACAGTTGTTTACACACAAATAATGGTACTTGTGACACAAATTACCACAAAATGTAGCTCATGCACCAACCCCCTGAACCAATTCTGCTACACTACAAGCACAATTCCTGCTTTACTCTCAAATTTCAGTTCTAAAACACATTTTAAAACACTACACATACTTTCCTGCAATTGGCCCAATTTTCATGAAGAAAATCTCTTGTTTTCACAGGGAACACACTGTTATCCAAAATGCTAAAGTTAATTGCCCTACTATGCACACTGACTCATCACATGGGAAAACACCTGTGACACAGTTTTACAGTTAGCAATCAGAGCTTTAGCATAAAAGGGTAACAGGTGAGCTTTTCTGTTTTGGAACAATGGATGCCAACATTGGAAACAGCGGGCAGAGCCAGAGGAATGAGAATAAGAGGAAGAGGATGGGGAGGACGAGGATGGGGAGGCAGAGGAAGGCCAAGAACCATAATCTCTGATGAGATCCAAGCTGCTTGGGCTAGCGATGAGGGAGGCTGGGCAAAGAATACAGCCAAATTTGAGCAGGTACACTGTAGCATCCATCATCCGGACTTTCTGAAATGAGAATAGGTAAGAAATCTACTCTCACTAGAAAAGTGCAGTACTGTGGACGGGAACATCTTCTGTTCACAGTGTATTTGTGAATTCGTGTATACCCCTTCTCCAAGCTATGGAAGATGCATGTGGAGATATAGCAGTTGATGCTTTTCATGGCTGGATTCATCATGCTAGGAGATATATCCCATGCTGCTTGGCCAAACATTGCTTGTGATGTGGATAAGGGTGCTGTGGCGAGACTGAAACAGAAGAGAGAGTTATGTAGACCACTGTATGTGCAACTTTATGTTGGTTGGGATGTATAGTGTGCAGTTTTTGTGGGAAAAATAAAATATATGTGTATTTGTGTGTTCTGAGTATGAAAACAATATTCTAAAATATTTTACAACACACTTATTACTGTCTGTATTAAGTTTAATACTGAACAAATAATGGCCTAAGTCATTATGTCATCATAATGTTTTAGACTGAGTGTTCAACTGGCCCTTATAAATGTCTATTCATATGATGATTTGTGTGTGTCATCTAAAAACAAAACACCATTTTGAAAAAAGATACCATTGTTTTGAATGTAAAGTTTCATTTCACAAGAGAATTGAGGGGTTTTGTGTGTGTTTTCTTATTTGTGTGTAAAGTTCTGAGAGTGTGAGGCTTGCTTTCAGAAAATGTGTGTAAACAATCGAGAAAAACTGTAATAAGCAGTTTGCCCCCCCCCCCCAAGTATCTGTGAAAATTTTATTGCATTCAGCCGGAAGAATATTGTTACGGTCATGTTGGATGATACCTTACAAAGTCGTTCTGGATTAAAATCACAGATCCTGATTGGTAGAGATCTTAAATGGTAGAGTGAGCATCACACAGAATGCTCTCTCTACAGTGAAGATGTCATAGAGATGCCTTTGACAAACTGGGCCTCTCTGTGCAATTAGTAATTTTACTGCACCTCCCCAGGTAAAAGCAATTCCGTTAGAGAGGGCCCCAAAACCTTGCAGCTGAATGAAGAGCAAAGGCTGTGTATCAGCAAAGCCAAAGCGACCAGTCTCCAGCGTGGAATAATGAGACCTCAGAGAAGTGCTGGGAATTTGGGAGTTGAGTTCACTGTGGCACATGCAGTGTCCCGCCCCCCCCTGCCCGGTCTGGGAGAGGACCCATCTGCGTTGTGGTGAGTGGTCTGGAGCCAGCCGTGCTGGTGTCTTAAAAGTGTGTGAAGTGTGTTTAAAAGTAGGGGCGTGTGTGAGGCTGAGGAGGATCTGTGGATCCTGCTCCTCTCATGTGGCCAATGGAACCTGGGAAAGAGGAAATTTGGGGGAAATTGGAGATTTCCTCCACTCTGAAACTGTTCCTACTAAATTGCTTTCAAACATGTGGGTCTCTTTTTGAGAGAAAGAGAGAGAGTGACTGAGAGAGAGAGAGAGAGAGAGAGAGAGAGAGAGAGAGAGAGAGCGAGAGAGCGAGAGAAAGTGAGAGAGAATGAGAGAGAGAGAGAGAGAGAGAGAGAGAGAGAGATTGTGACACAGAATCTGAAAATAGGAGAAAGTGAGAATGAGTGAGAGAGAGAGCAATAGAATGAGAGAAAGGCAGATGACAGAAATTAGTGAGAGTGGGTGAGAGAAATTAAGTGAGAAATAAAAATTGAAAAAGTAAGAGTGAGAGAAAGAACGCAAGTGTGTGTGTGTGTGTGTGTGAGAGAGAGAGAGAGAGAGAGAGAGAGAGAGAGAGAGAGTGAGAGAGAGAGAAGTGGGAGGTGAGAGAAAGTAAGGGTGAGCGATTAAGAATAAAAAAAAAAAGTATGTGAGATGCAGAGAGAGAGAGAGAGAGAGAGAGAAAGAGAGAAGGAGGGAGGGAGGGAGGAGAGGAGGAGGTTTGTTTGCTGGCCTGCTGTGTGGCTGAGTGTGGACAGCTGGAGGAGGAGTTGATGGGAATGGTATCTGCGGGGTCAGGGGTCAGCGCAGAGAGCTTTAACACACTTCCGCTGGCAGCCCCTTGGCCCTGCGCTCTCTGGAATTCCGCTCTCCTCCGCGCCACCTCCCACTCACACTGCACGCGTCTTACTCTTACACCTCACACTCTCAGCAAGCCTAGCTCTGGATTCATAAAAATCCTCCAGGATTGGATTCCTCTCTTATTCACTATGGGCTTTATCAGTATAACAGGAACACACCCTGCAACAGACTGGCCTGTTTATAAAAACATCATTTTGGTAAAGATATTTATAGCTTTGGGGTTTTATTCGATCCAGAATCATGAATAGATGTGAAAAAAATTTTAAAATACGTACATCGTGTACTTATAAAAATGTCCAAAACTCAAAATGTCTGACAGTGTAAGGCAGAGGTAATCAAACTGTTCTTCTGGAGGCCCACACTTACCACACTTCTGGAGAATACCACACTTACTGGAATACTGTTTTATTCTAATATTGGGTACTATTTATTGTTTGTTTGTTACAAGAACAGACCAAAACAATGAATATACATTTGGAGTGCTTTTCCCTTGTCATTTTTAATATAATGTTTAATATATCTAATATGTGGAATAGACAGACAGATAATCCAAACATTTCTTTTGGTCCGGAGAGGGAGGTTAGAGTCCTGTCTCTTATACAGAAAAGGAATATGTTTATTAACGTAATTAGACCATTTGATTTACTCCAGTTTTAACTGACAAACAATATAAAATAAAAAAGCAACACATAACTATAAGAGCTCCTGCTCTTTTCTGCACATAACACATACTTTTCCTCTCCCAAAGGCATTCAAAATTCCATGATGCTAAATACAACCCCTAACACTACTTTTGACTATTTATCATTAGAGCGAAAAACCCTCACTGAACAAATGCTACTAAAACATAAGCTTTTACGAAAGAGACATTTAAATAATATTTATGTTTTGAAAAGTACCCAAAATGAAAGGTACATGGACCCAGATGGTTAGAGGACAAGGTAAAATAAAATAGATTTCCTGCTTTTCCACTGAATTCCATTGCATTGGCCATTTTTGCAAAAGCATAATGACAGACTTTGTGTTTCACAGAGTTAGCTCAGCAGCTGTCTCCACCTATCATAATATTTATGTTTTGTTGGTACCCAAATTTAAATTAGTTACCGTTGGTGGTAAATCATTCAGTGTTATGGCACCCAAGCTCTGGAATTCTTTACAGTAAAGTCTTCATCTCTGCTCTTTCTTTTTTTTCCCCTCATCTTTGTGTAAAGCAACCATGGGTATTAGAAAGACGCTACATAAATGTAACATATTATTATTATTATTATTATTATTATATTGTTGTAGTCTTATCTGTGCCCCACCCCTCTGCAATTCCTTTTGGCCCAGTTCCGGGGCTGGGGGGTGGTGGGTGTACCCCAAACTTTGAATACATATTTGGCCACAGGAGGGAGACACAATGCATCTCCCTGGAGACATCAAGACCAGCACTTCACACCTGGGTGTGAGACTTTATAAGGAGGAGAAGCAGAGGGACATATCTTGAACTGGTTATTTGACAAGCCAGTAATCTTGGGTAGACTCTTTATGTCATGGTCCATCAATAGTTGGCTCTGGGGCCTAATTCTGTTCACAAGAGTTAAATTGTTGTAGGCTGGCTGAAACTATGGCTTACGTCGCAACTAACTAAATAAATGGCTAAATAGAGTGCTGGAGACAGCTGCTGAGCTAACTCTGTGAAACACGAAGTCTGTGATTTTGCTTTTGCAAAAATGGCCAATGCAATGAAATGCAGTGGAAATGCAGGACATTTGTTTTATTTTACCTTGTCCTCTAACCATCTGGGACCGTGTACCTTTCATTAATTGGTTTTCCATTTCTAATCCTTCAATAGTAGTCACATAAACGTCACTGTTCTGCTGCAGTTTCTTACTTAGCTAAATTAGCCTTAGAACACCCTCTCTGAACACCCATGTTCTCAATGTGCATAGAAATCTCAGCTTATGTTGCTCCGTCCTTGACCATATTTCACATTAAATCGTGAATTGGTTCAAGTATGTTCACCTTTTGTTGTATTTAGTTTCATTATTTTGTAGAAAACTGTTTGGACTGGCGTCCCCTCCAGGGTGTATTCCCGCCTTGCGCCCGATGATTCCAGGTAGGCTCTGGACCCCCCGTGACCCTAAATTGGATAAGCGGTTACAGATAATGGATGGATGGATGTTTGTTTTCCTTATATCAATGATATTTATATCATTCAAAACAGGGAAATTGGCCATTCTCCATTCTTCTATTGCAGGATTAGAAATGGAAAACCTATTAATGAAAGGTACACAGAGTGATCTGCAAAGATACAAATATAAATTGGCATTTTGTCACATTTATTTTTAATATAAATTAGATCTTTTAGGGACCTTTGTTGTTTGCTTTCCTTACTCAAGTGCATGAATTGAAATAAAAATCACTTGCCACCGCCTTGTGCCCAATGATTCCGGGTAGGCTCCGGACCCCCCGCAACCCTGAACTGGACAAGCGGTTACAGATAATAAAATGAATCAATGAAACTGACCTACTGCTTTGAAAAATACAAAAAAAAAAACCAAAACTTTTATTAGTAAACATTTGTTCCCACTGATGCTGCTACACGGTTTGACATAACAGAGGGTAACTGCTGTTAATCCTGGGCTATGTCACTGAAATATTTACACATTTGTGCTGTTCCCCAAACAGTCTGAAAAATGAGACACCATGGCTCTAGAGATGAAGCATGTGATCTTCATTCATGAGACTTCAAGCAATATTTCCTTCCACCTCTTTTTATGAATTGTCACATTCTAGGGACGTTCTCTCTAGTGCACACCTGAATCAGTGTCTTCACAATGCAGCAAGAGAGCACTACCACTGTTTATTACCAAATATGACAGTCAAGCACAGGCCCTTGACTTTTGTGTTGACTCCATTTCAACATTCCTGTGTGTATGTATGTATATGTGTGTGTGTGCGTGTGTGCGACAGCACTGCCCCCTTTCAATCAATGGTGTCATGGATCCAGTGCTCGCACTTCAGTATAGATCTGACTCGACAGATCCATGCAGGGCCTGTTGTTTCAGGGGCCGAACTGCTGAGAGCCTGCCTATCGAATGTCTATGTTTCTCCCTCTCTCTCCCTTTTCTGAAGGCCATAGCCACAGCCTGGCGCAGAGAGACCAAACTATGATGGGGATAATATCTGTTATTTGGCTTCAGCCAGAGCTGTGGTCCACACTGCACTGCCATTAAAGGACATTAGTGCGTATGTGGGAGAGTGCATGTGTGTGTGTATGGGAGAGAGAGAGAGAGAGAGAGAGAGAGAGAGAGTGAGAGAGAGAGAGAAAGAATGAGAACTGGATGGATGGTTGGATGGTCTGGTGAAGCTTGTGTGTCCAGTGAGAGTGCACAGAGACACTGGGGGCTGGGGAAAGAGCAGGGCTTGAAAATCGCCCTGCAGATGTTGTTGATTGTGGTGATCCAATTTCCTCTTGTGTTCCGCTGTTTAAAAAAAAGGAGAGGGCTGTTTAGTGGCTCCCCTGGGAGAGGCATGCACACTGAGATTCTCAGTGTTACAGCTCTGCCAAGTCCTCCAGGGGTTACCCTGAATTGTTTTGGACTGAGTCTGCTTCCCTCTGGGCAGGTCATGTGACTGACGGTGTATTATTATACGCGGTTTGGAGTCGTTCATATCAACTGTAGTTCTGTATAAGCCCTTTAGGTTATAAAAATTAAAATAAAAATAAAAACTCAAAGCTCCCACCATTTAATGAATTGTGATCTGTCATTAAGTACAAGTCATTCATTTTCAACATCACAAAATGGCAGACAAAATTTATTTAATAGAGAATTACAGAGAAGCCTCAAAACTAAAATACAATATTAATATATTGAATATTACAATTGTTCACCCTTTTATAGGACATTCCTTTCTTTCAATGGTACTTGTTTTAGTTAGGGTGACCATATTTTGGATTTCCATGGCAAATGCAACTATGTGGTTGAACAGATGTTAAACAGATACTCTTTAACAAGACAACTAATAAATGCCTTTACGGACATATAATATTCCTTTCCAATCAATGTTTGGCCCTGAACAATAATAACAATAAATAAATTATAACAAAGTATAAACATATTTTAGCTTCTCAGTTCTTAACAGAGTTTGATCATGGAAAGCTTGTTGTTTTATGTCCATATGTCACGGTTGTAGGGGAGGATGATGAGGCAGACGTACATGCAAGGAATCTTTATTATAAAAAAAGTAAACAACAAACAGAAAATAAACATGAGCAAGACAGACGGAAAACAAACTAGACTAAATCTGAAGTTCTAGACAGAACTACACAGGAACAAATTAGGACGGGAACAAAACAGAAAAACGTGTATCGGTGTAGACACGAATGCTGTTTATTTATCATGCATTTGCATGCTGTTTTAGTTTTTTGGTCTAAACATGGCTCCGTGCCCCAATTCTCATAGATCAGTTTAACTTGTTGCACGTTCGGCTTCCACTGGAAACCTTTGTCGGTCATCAGTCCAAGGAGCACTTAAACATCTTAACAACACCTCAAGGTAAAGTTACGAGCTGCCGTTGTGAGTCTGATAAAAATAAATGTGAAAGTTGCTGTAAACTAAGAGGATTTACAACGGTGAGTTTGTGCTGGATTTGAATCTCTCCAAGGTTTACCAATCACCATTTAGTACCTAGTCGGCACAGTTGGAACATGGAGTGAGCTGGGATTGAAAACTTACCCGGTTCCAGGGACAATGTACCAGATTTGGACAGTGGAAAAGCAAAAGAGCCGTGCTGAGTCGAGTAGAACTGTGTAGGTTCCATGCAGTGTAATAGTGCTATTAGTCACCAGGAAGTCCAGTGTGAATCTACATAGAAAGTGTATGATGGGGCTGTAAAGCTAGCATGGAGAGGCTGGGTCTAGGATGCCAGACTGTTGACCCTTCCAGAGGTGTGAAGGGCTTAATTCACCATTGCTGTTAAAATGCTGTTCTTTGGGCAGGAGTGCTATGTTTTTTGAGGTAAATCATGCTTACATAAACATTATTTTAATGACTATTTTACTCCATAATGCTGTACTGTGTAGTGTTAAAGTGTTGCTCTAATTGCAGAGGAAATGTACTGTTTTGCTGCTCTAAGAACAGGGCAAATGTACCGTATAGTGTATTGCTGCTCTAATAGCAGGACTAATTCATTGTTTAATGTGGTACTGCTCTAAGACCAGGAGAAATGTAATGACTGTATAGTGTAGTACTGCTATGAGGGCAAAGGGAATGTAGCTAATGTATAGTGCGATACTGCTCTGAGGGCAGGAGGAATGTAGCTACTGTATAGTGTGCCACTGGTCTGAGGGCAGGAGGAGTGTAGCTACTGTAGAGTGTGGTACTGCTTTGAGTGCAGGAGTAATGTAGCTATTGCATCTGAAGTACTTCTCTAAGGGCAGGAGGAATGCACTGTTGCACTGCTCTATGGGCAGGAGAAATGTACTTTAGTATTGAAAACAAAAGTTGACTCTTTTCCAAATAAGCATAAAATATTCTGTGGCCATTAATGGCTTTTTAAGAGAGGTAGTATTTTGTGTTTAGATAATGTATTTAAATACTACCAACAAAAATGCATTTACTGGTTTCACATATTTTGAGCTGTATTGAGAGAAATGGTTTGCCTTTAATGTAATTTAAGTTAGAAAATGTATTAAAACTTCATCCTTAAAACTTTATTTTTTTCTTTTCTTTCAAGAGTCTGTGAATCTAGGACCAGAGAAGCCTGAGATTTCACATGTTCCCTATGGGTGTTCAAATTGGGAAAGGTTCATCTCTGGAAAAGGCATGCACAGCCAAAGTTAACCTGAAGTAATTAGTACAAGTAATTCTGTTAAAGTAAAGGTATTTGTTTCATACAATATATTGTTGTGACATCAACTTAAACATATCATGTATTCTAACCAATAAATATTAAAATATTTTCATTTTATAGAATTGAGCAACTATTGTGTGATTTGTGGATAACAATGAGGAGTGCATATGATGCTCTGCATAGCCCAGAGGAAGATGGGTGTACATATTCCTTGTGAACCAGATATTTTGCCTTTATCTCCACAAAGAGCATCAGACCTTTGCTGAGGGTTGTAGTCATCCCCTCTCCGCACCTAGTGTTTTTAATTGTTTATTCTCCTGCAAGATTGCATTTCTCTTATGTTTTCATTGAACATTTTTTTTTACCTGTTCCCTGAATGTGGAATGGGGAACATGACTAGTCCAGTGATGAACCTGAATATGTGACATTTATTTACATGTATTGCCAAAATATAGGCAAGACATGAAAAAGGAGGCCCCCAAGCTAAAGACTATCCAAGTTTGGAATAGGGGAAGTGAAGAGAAGCTGATGTGCTGTTTTGCATTTATGAACAGGCAAATGTTTTTTTATGTCTGTGAGGATCCTCATGAACTAACAGACTGTATCACCTTATATATAAAGTTCTGCGAAGAGTCTGTAATTGAGACAAAGCATATCAAAATCTTTCCTAACAATAGGCCATGGTAAACTGTTAAAAAGACCTTAAAATGTGTTTTAATGCCAGAAAGCTTTCTTTTCTCAAAGGTGATACAGAAGAGGCTAAAAATAAAAGGAAAGAGCTTAGAACAAGGATTCTGAAGGCTAAAATGATTTTTAAGGATAATGTTGAGAGTCTGTTTTATACTAGAAACCCAAGGCAAGCCTGGGAGGGACTCAACACAATGATGGATAGGACCTCTAACAGATGATATTGTGGCTAGTCTTTCTGTTGCAGATGATTTTAATCAGTTTAATAGTAGATTTGATACTGTAGTTATACTCTGATACTTAAGGATCAGAGTAGTGCCATATGTGCCAGGGTACCCAAGCATTCCATAATTCAGTTATCAGAAGGAGAACTTGGCACCTCCCTATGACAGGTTGGATTACATAAAGCATGTGGACCAGATGGCCTTTGTAGACGTGTTCTTAAGGTGTGTTATATTGAATAAAAGTTAAGTAAGTTGTTTCAGTTTTTACTTGATACATGTAATATTTCCATAGGTATCAATTTTAACCCACTACAATTTGCTTATAAAGATGCCATACTCACCATGGAGAACAGGGTAGCTAGTCATGTACAGAAGACCAGGGCCTACGTATGAATATTATATGGCACATAAGGTGCCATATTTATACAGGGGTCTTGGCACCTCAAGGATGTGTTTTACCTTTTCTGTGTATACTAATGAGATGAAATTGCAGGAGAGTAATTTTAGGTTAATAAAATATGCAGATGATATGGCTCTAGCTGGACTGTTTTATAAGGATAGTGATATTACTGATTATTTTGCTCATGTCCTAAAAGTGGTGTAAATCCAGTTTTTTTACAACAATGTTGGAAAAGCAAATGAGCTTATTTTATATAACACACATTGTCTCCCACCACTGATACTGTGTAACCAATCTATGGAAAGTGTGAGATGTTTTAGGTATTTGGGAATACATTTGGATCACCAGTTGAGTTTTACAGACCATGTTGACAGTGTATGTAAGAAAGCCAGTCAGAGCTTGTATCTAATCAAGAATCTGAAGTAGTTTGTGGTTGACAGTAAAATCATGGAAAGGATGTATGTTAGCCTGATAGAGAGTGTACTGGTGTTTAATATATCTGCCTGATATGGACATTATTTGACATCACTAAGTAAAAGTAAACTGGCTAGAATTGTAAAGGTGGCAGGGAAAATAATTGGCCAGCAACAAAAGTCGCTAGATATTCTTTATAACAGAGCATTACTTAGAAAAGCCACAGCAATAATTACTGACCCGATGCATCCTGTTCACGTTGCATTTAGGCTACTTCCTTCGGGCCAATGCAATAGAGTGCCTCTGATGAATAAATAGGTGTATATATGTGCTTTTGTTCCTAAAGATATCAAATATATTAATTGTATTTTTATTTATTTATTTATTTATTTTTAATTTATTCTGTTGTCAGGATCGTGGAGGTGGACTGACGGAGGTGGACACTCTCGCTAAAAAGAGTGAACTTTATTTACAAAAAAGGATAACAAAACAAAGACAGACTAGGACTACAAAACAAAGGTGGACTAAATGAAGAACATCAGATATAGTCAGACTAGACTGGGAGACGATGACAGAGTAAATGAATGACAGAAAACGAGTAACAGCAGAGACAGACAGACTAGACCAAGGAACACGACATGGAAAACAAAACGAATCGAGGACCAAGGAAACGACAGGACAACAGTACGAAACGAATGACCGACAAGAGGAAGTGAGACAAGGGAACTTAAATACATTACATAGACAAGAGACATCTGAGACAGATAAAGAGGGGGCAGGATTACAAATGACACTGACGAGGAGGAGGAACAAAGGCGGGACAATGGCGGAGACATGAACAATAACAATCAGAGCCATGTGCTAAGAGAGCACATAGCGGGGAAAACAGACACGACAGGACAAAGGCATGACATCTATAATATTATGCCTTTTCTGATGGCAAAATTTGCTTCTCTAGTTAAACTATCTTATGCTTCCATCATGACCAGTTTCTGTAAATTAAAATGTTTAATTGGGAGTGTAACTCTGGTGGATCATGCTACCACAGTTAAATAACATATTCTGTGTTCACAGTCTGTGTCACAGTGATAATTAAATTTAAATCCTATTCTCAAATTTGCCTTCTCCAAATCCCTATCCTTTCTCTCACTGAAGTAATAGGCAGCATATTATATATATATATATATCTACAACATGCATCGCTTAAGCATCTTCCAGCATTTGTGCCTCCTCATTGAATCAACCAGCTTTTCCAGATCTGTGTCTATCATTACTGATTTTGAACATCCCTTGTGAGCATCCCTGTCAACCTTTTTCATTTCCAATTTAGCCTAGACATGATTCTCTCACCTTGGAGCAAATGTTCACAAAAGTTAAGCATTTATTTTATTTGTATTATGTAGTTATCTTGTTTAGCAAACTTCAAATAAGTGAGTACAAGTTAGACATATTTCTGCATAGTTAACAGTATTTCCACTGATATCAGCAAGCCATTTGAATTATGTCCCTTTGGTAACACTTTGCAGAAAAATATAACATTACTAGCTTGATCTGGTGGAGAACCAAGAAGTAAATCTTGCATTTGAGATCTTAGCTGTAACAAGATTAGCTAATTGTAATTACAGTGAAATATCACATAATGTTGACTGGTAGCTATGTTTGGGGCAGCTTCAAGGCAGTTGGTGGTTGCTGGAGTGTGGGTAGCTGGTCTAAAGTGTGGAGGAGGATTTTGACAGTCATCCATCAGTGTCCAGACGGACAGGTGGGCAGTCGTTTACTCAGAAAAAGGTAAAGGAATGGAATTAATTTTGAACTGTTTGGTGTTTGTAAAGCAGAAAATGTGAACATTTACAGAGTGTGGCTAATGACTCCGGCAAATCTGACTATGATAGCTTTAACTAAAAGGAGATAACCAGAAGGACACACAGACACGGGAGCATCCTGAAACACTGGCATACCTCCGCTCCACTGTCAACAAACCTGAGTGATTGCGTGAAGCGGCGGGATGACAGCACCAGCGTCTCAGTTTACTGTAATTCCCTGTGTCCATGGACACCCTGGATCTGCCACCTTTATCTATGGGGGAGCATTAACTGCCAAAAGATAAACTAAACAAATGAGTTTTTAGCCTAGAATTGAAGATTGCGACTGTGTCTGAGTCCCGGACATTTTCTGGAAGATCATTCCAGAGTTGGGGGGCTTTATAAGAAAAGGCTCTTCCCCCAGCTGAGGCCTTCTGAATTCTGGGAACAATTAAAAAACCAGTATTCTGTGATCTGAATAATAGGAGCTCATAATAGGAAATAGTATCTTGAAGGTATTCAGGAGTGAGCCCATATAGAGCTTTATATGTGAGTAACAGAATTTTGTAGTCGATGTGGAATTTTACAGGCAGCCAATGAAGTGATGATAGAACTGGGCTGATATGTTCAAATTTAAATTGTTTACTTTTACAAACTGATAACGTTTCGTTAAATAAGATTTGAACCATAATAGGGCTGTCCCTGTAATTCCAACCATGTTTTCTTAACCTTTCTAGCAATATATTGTGGTCTATTGTATTGAAGGCTGCACTGAGGTCAAGAAGCACCAACAGGGATAGATGGCGTTGATCAGAGGCAAAATAAGATCATTTCTTATCTTGACTAGAGCTGTCTCTGTACTATGATGTGGCCTTAATCCAGATTGGAATTTTTCATATATATGATTCTTATGTAGATATGAACTAAGTTGTTGGGCAACGGCTTTTTCTAATATCTTGGATAGAAATGGCAGATTAGAAATAGGCCTGTAATTAGACAGTGTACTAGAATCAAGATTTGGTTTCTTGATCATAGGTTTAATAATTGCTAGTTTAAAAGCTTTGGGTACATGGCCCAGGCTAAGGGATGAGTTTACTATATTTAAAAGAGGATTGATAACAGCTGGTAGTACTTCTTTGAGTAAATTTGTGGGAATTGCATCAAGTGTGTGCGGCACGGTGGTGCAGCAGGTAGTGTCGCAGTCACACAGCTCCAGGGACCTGGAGGTTGTGGGTTCGATTCCTGCTCCGAGTGACTGTCTGTGAGGAGTTGGTGTGTTCTCCCCGTGTCTGCGTGGGTTTGCTCCGGTTTCCTCCCATGGTCCAAAAAACACACATTGGTAGGTGGATTGGCGACTGCAAAGTGTCCAAATGGGTGTGTGTGTGTTGCCCTGTGAAGGACTGGTGCCCCCTCCAGGGTGTATTCCTGCCTTGCACCCAATGATTCCGGGTAGACTCTGGACCCACTGCGACCCTGACTTGGATAAGCGGTTACAGATAATGAATGCATCAAGTGTGCAAGTTGTGCTGTTTGCGGAGGTGATAATCTTCTCTAGTTCTAACTGTGGGTAAAAGGTTTCAAGTCCTTCTTTTACAATTGCATTATGTTTTATATCAGTCATATTGGGTGGCAGCCAGGTCGGATTTAATACTGCAGCTTGAGTTTATTGTCTAATATTCTCAATTTTATAATTAAAAAACTCCATAAAATCTTTACTGGTGAGAGTTGCTGGAATTAGTTGTTCAGAGCCTGCTTGATTTTTTGTAATTCTGGAAAACACACTAAACAGTACTCTCGGATTATTTTTATTAATTGAGATCAGCGAGGCCAGATATGCTGAGCGAGCTTTAGTGAGGGCATTTCTATACTCTATAAGGCTGTCCTTCCAGGCAGAGTGGAACACTTCCAGCTTGGTTGATCGCCATATCCCCTCTAGTTTCCGTGATGTTTGTTTTAAAGTACGGGTTTTATCATTATACCATGGGGCAAACTTTTTCTGTCTGATAATTTTTCTTTTAAGTGGTGCTACATTTTCTAAAGTAGATCGACATGTATTTTCTAAGTAGTCAGTTAGTACATCTAGGTCCATTGGGTCTGATGGAGTGGGAACTGGTGTTGATATTTCTGGGAGGTTTTCTATAAATTGTAGATGGTTTTATTATGTGCTTTGTAGAATAGCGAGGGGACTTACATATATTATGGCTAAGACGTAGCTCATATAAAATTAGGTAATGGTCGGAGATTGCGGTAAGATTTTAATTTTGTCAATGTTAAGACCTAGTGTCAGAACTAAGTCTAAAGTTTGACTGCAGTAGTGTGTAGGCCCTATTACATTCTGAGTAATACCAACAGAGTCTAATATTGAGGTAAATGCCTTTTTTAGAGGGTCACTTTCCTTCTCAAAATGGATATTGAAATCTCCTACAATTATAACTTTATGATTGCACACCTAGGGCATTTCGGTAAATTACACATACTCCTTTGCCTGATAATCTTGGGCTATGTACATAATTATAGTCTAGGGGGTGGCTTCATTTAGTGCTGAATATTCATTTGATCTAACCCACATTTCCGTGACACAGAAAATGTTGAATTTATGATGACTTATGATATAATTTACGATGACTGCTTTTGAGTTTAGTGGTCTTATGTTTAGTAACCCAAATTTCAGTTCTGAGGTGTTGCTGCTATCATATGTGTATGATTTAATATTGATTAGGTTGCTGAAACAGGCTGATTTTGTTTTTCTACTTTTACATTTAGTTCGGGGGAAAGACAGTCTCAGTACAGTTGAACCTAGGTGACGCCTCAAGCCAGTTCGCAGGTTTAGCCTGTCTGTCTGCGGCCTGGTCCCGGCTCTGGATTGTCAGCAGCTGTCTACACTACACTGCTGACTAACTAAAAGACTATGTGCTATGCTGCAAGAAAGTAAGGCAGCACCCTCCCTTTTCGGAACACCACTTGTACATCCAGCAATTTAATGCCGAAAGTCTGCTGTAAGCTTCAGCGCCGTGACACATTGGGATGGGACCAGAGCAGATTATGGCATCGGACATCGTCTGGGCCAGTTTTATCACCTCTCTTATATTACCCTTAGTTACCGCAGACTGCCACAGATGAATATCATTGGCCCCTACATGAATGACTATCCTCGAATATCTCCTATTAGCTAACAGTCTAAGGTTGCCACTAATATCCGGCGCTCTGGCTCCCGATAAACAGCTAACTCTTACTGCCGGCGCCCCTAAAGGAGCCCCTAGCTAATTTCACGTGTCGAACAACAGAGTCTCCTATAACCAGAGCACTCTTAACAGGCTCCTCAGCGGGTGCTTCGCTGAGCAGGGCAAACCTGTTTGACACACGAATCGGAGGAGCATGGTGTCCTGGTGGGCAAGCTTTGGCCTCAGTGTTAGCATCAGCCTTAGGTTTCCGGCTATGTCGCTGAGACGTCACCCATTCACCCCGCTGTGAGGGCTCTAACACCAGAGTCAAGGGGGTGCTAACTCTCCCTAAGGAGTTCAAGAGATGTGCGAATTAAGTTCATTATATCTTTGGACAATTTCAGCTGCATAAATGGTCTCAGCCACTTCTTTGCACTCAGAGGCCCTGCCAAACTGCTCAGTTGCAATTGAGGCACTAAATTTATTGCAGAGGTTTCTCTGTGACCAGGGATGCAGCTGTGAGTTAAATTCACTACGTGTCTCTCATTTTGGTGGGTCTTAGGAGCACATGATCATTGCTAGTATTCATAGCTAGGAGAATACTTTATTTAGTATTTAGAAATCTGGCGATTTCTCAGACAAAGACGTGTTCACAAAGCAATGGTCACAAGTCCAGGTTCTCGAAAACCAATTTTGGGTTCGCTGGAGTCATGAATACTTACCATACAGACCAAAGTGGACAGTGCAATGCAGGAATCTTGAAGTTGATGACATAGGTCTGCTCAAAGATGAGCAGACAACTCAGAACTGCAGGTCTATGGCCAAGATAACAACAATGTTTCCTGGAAAGGATGAACAGGTTAGGAAGGCTGAAGTAAAGACCACTGACCAGGGCAACATAAAAACGTTTCTTAGGCCAATCACAGGTATTGTTCTGCTTATACCTAAGGTCTGATCTAGACCCTTGCAAGTTCTGCGTGACCTCATATCAGTCAGGCAGGGGGTGGCTTAAGCCATTTAGTTAATTTTCTAATTTTGTCCCTTCTGTTAGGAAAAATTTATATAACTAGATAATATTTTTTTGTTTGTTTCACAATTGTCATGCCCTGGGCCTGTCATGTCTGTTTTCCAGGCCATGTGCAAGTTCTGCTTGTTATTGTTCATGTCTCTGCCCTAGTTTGTTGGACATTCCACCTTCGTTTCACTCTCTCTAGTCTGTCTGTCTCATCGGTTCCTTGATTCGCTTCTCTTCCCTTTGTTTGTCAGTCTTGTATGTCTGTTCCTTCTTTGTGCTTCTCAAATTGTCTGTCAGTACCATTTAGTCTCTGTTTTAGTCTGTTTAGGTCTATGTTTAGCTCTCTCTGTCTAGGTTTCTCTGTCCAGTTCCCTGTCTGTCCAGTTCTCTTGCTATCTGTCCAAGTCTCTATGTCTCGGTCTTTCTTTGTTTAAGTATCCTGTCGCGTTCTCCAAGTCTGTCTGTCTCTGTTTTGCTATCTTTTGTTTAAATAAAAATCTCTGTGTTATAGCGTGTCAGTCCTCCCCAGTCCTGACAACAATCTTGTGTGTACCATGTGATGATGTCATTTCTATTTTTTATACATCTGTTTTTTTTTCAGGTTCAGCAGCAAAAATGAGGGGGCTGTCTTGACCATACTATTGAAAGAAATTTGTTCGCATCCATGCGGCAATACTGTAAATGAATATATATATATATATATATATATATATATATATATATATATATATATATATATATATATATTCATGAATAAAGTTTCATGGTTTAGTTGTGATGTTTTTTAAAAGAAAATTCTGTTTTTAAAGTTAGTAAAAATGGTTTATTTACAGTCACGTACAAGCTAATAGCAACTTTAGCAACCATGGTAACTGCTATCAGTAGTACAGGACTGTAATATATTTACGTACAATATATTGTATAAATAAGAACACAGACACTGAATATTTGTTGGTATTGTTTTACAGTTTTCACCTGAATGTTAATGAGGAAGAGTGACAGTAAATTATCAACCTTACTACAACTCTGATGATGCAACAAGTTAAACCACAGCCAGTGAAGACAGAGTTATGACACACTACACAAGAACTTCACAGGGATGGTCAGTCATGCCTGGACACAGGGCAAATCAGAAATACAGTTTGTTTGAAAAGCCTTAATGCTTCAAATAAAGCTTGAAGTCTGTGCCATTTTAACCCAAAGCTTATGTTTGTAAAATCTTTTAAAGAATTCTTTTTTAAATTAGGCAAGATAAGTCAGACATTTAGAACAAAATGCATTTTCAATCTAACAAAGGCTACCAATGTAGAGGGGTTTAGAGTACTAAATGGGCTGGGCCGAATTAGTAATATTATTTGTTAGGTGTTCCTGGTTAAATCATAAAAACAGCCTGCCACAGCAGTCTCAGTGTTCAGGTATAGGCTTAAAATGTTCAAAGTTATGGGAACAGAAATGTTGTGGTTGCAAATAGAAAGAGAGTGAGCTGGGCCCTATGTGAAGCTCTTATTGACAGGCATAGGATATTTTACATATTACCCTGTCTATAATTACAATCAGTTGTATATGTTAGGCTCTGTACGCTAAATCCCCCTCTAGCTGGTGTTTAGTTTTTAAAAAATTAGTACTATTCCCAAAATAAAGACTAATATATAGATTTAATAAAACAGCTTAAATAAATAGTGACAACATATAACAAAAGACCTGTTGCCTATTGCAATAATATCTTAATTAAAGTGTCTATTTGTACTAATTGAAAATAGCATGCCCTCTATAGCCTGGCTATTTGAACTAAACCTCCATTACCCTGTGACTATGGGACAACAAAAGAAACAAATTTCCATTTGGTGCCAGAATATACCTAAAACCTTGGGTACACTACATGGCTTTTAAAATCAGAGCAGATTATAAACAGGCTGGGTAGCTCACATTACACAATTGTTTTTTTGCTGATTGTTATGAAGACTGGGAATATGTTGTGCACACATTACACCGGGGACAATACATTACATGACCAGAGGTGGAAAGAGTACTAAAATATTCTACTCAAGTAAAAGTAAAAAATTGTGAATTTTAAATGTACTCAGAGTAAAAGTTACTTCATTACTTTTTTTTACAGTGTGGGGTGGGGGAGCGGGTCTCTCTTGTGTAGCGCAAAAATGACAAGAGTATATAAATTTCAAACCAGTTGGTTTTAGTTAAAGGAATAATTTTACAAACTAAATAAATTGCTTATGGAAATGGCTGAAGATATGAACATGACTATTAAAATACTATTAAAATAGTTGAAAGAATATGCTACATTCAACATCATATTCCTATAAAAGGGATATTTCTGTTTTGAAGTGGGTATGTATGAGGTACTTATGCCTAGTCATTTTGTTATCCATAGTAGACAGCATTCAGCTTTCGTCCAGATCACAGTCTTCCAGTATGGTCCTGTGAACTGGAAGACTGCTGAGTGCAGTCTACTAATACACTGAATTAGAATATATATTGTACCTCATATATATTTATATTTTTTTGAAGTGTCATTTCTATTTACATTGTTTTTGATCAGGTCAAAACAGCATTTGCCTAATTAATAACTAGTTACCAGTAGGTTGCTAGCTAGCCAGATAAATTTTTTTATATTGTTATTAAGTTGTCTTAGCAGACATAATACCTAGAATAGAAAAATGTGGAAAGATTCAGTTAAGTATGTTAATACACACTTAGAATACATAACAGTAATGTGTGTAATTTGCTACTTTCCACCTCTGTACATGACCTCGAACTTAAAACCCAACTTGCATTCTATAGGAAATGCAGATAAACACGTACCTACAACAGTGCTGCTATTTGTGTAGATCCACAAAGAAATAGAAAAAATGTCTTTGGGTCGTGGATGGGAAGATAGAGCCAGCACAGTCTCTACACCCTGCAGGGGGAGCTGGAGATTAATAAAATAGCACATAGTTGAGGGTACATTCCAGCGTAAATGTTTCATAAACATTAGCAGTAGCAGTACTCCACAATGCTGCATCATTTAAGGTGGAATGGAAGATTATAATTAAGTTGGAATAAAGGATGTAGCTACTTGTTATTTACTTGTTGCACATGCCCCAGAAAATTGGGTTTAATCATGCCTCTGATTACAGGGATAATGTTATTACTTAGCTGACACAGCTACTAACCTTAAACATGATTAAAATTGTGTAATCGTCAGATCAATGGTCTGCAAGGCACTATAAAGCAGATTTCTTGTGGCCAAAAAATCTTAGTAAATAAAATGAAAGGATAAACAATCTTGTGTTTTTAAGTAGCCTCTAAATGACTTATTGAAATGGCCCTGCTCACACTGGTTGATGATATGTCAGAAAAATATCAGCCAAAATTTGGCTCATGGACATCAAAAATATATTTTCATGTTTAAAGTGTGTGTTAAATAATTTAGTTTTACAAAATGAGTCTGTTTATATATAGAATTCTGAAGTGAATTACACCCAGTTTGAAGGGAAAATGTATTTTTATCTTTCTCTATCTCTCTCACATTTTTTCCATTTTTGTAGGTCTTTAATTCCCAGCTGCATAGCTAATTTTTAACTGCTTGAAACCCTTGTATTTTGAAGGAATTACTAACATTCCGGGAATATGTGACATCACAAGGACTGTGAATCTAAATCTGGCTGTTTTTACAGTTTTGTTTCCATATATGGACTCTGGGACAGGGAAGTGAGGAGTATGATGTTGTTCTGTAAAATTATGATAGAGTACTTCAGAAGAACACCATCCTGTATAACTCATAAGGTGAGGATGCTGACAGCATTACTGGCCTATTTACACTGTGTTTGGGAGGTTTGAGAGGATATGGGAAGAATAGATTGGAAGTGCTTTAGTCACCAGTGCTTTAGTCACCGGAGCCTTGAAGATTAGTCAGCTCCTGTAGCTCAGACTGAATGAGGCTAATAATGCAACTCAGATACAGGAAGCAAGGAAGGGGCAAAAAAAAAAAAAAAAAACTAAACAAAACAAAAAAACAAAAAACAAAGAAAGAATAGACATTGTCACTTCCACCCGGAGAGGAGTGAGTTGAGATGAATGTGTGTCCAGTTCAGGCAGGATGGCCATCATGTCCAGAGCATGCTTGTTGGAGTAGTGGTGTGTTCACTGTGTTTGCGCATGAATGCTCGACTGGTGTGCAAGTGGAGGAAGAACAAGTTTGGTCCACTAAGTCTGGAACACCGTCCATCTCATGGAGAAATAGGTCTGAGGTGAATTATTTAGCATGCTCCAGTCTTAGTCAGTCGTTTTTCAGTACTTGCTTATCCCACTGAGGTTAAGTGCAGCACTTCGTTCAGTTTTTAGAGGCCAGTCTATGGGCAGAAGTATGAATAGTAGTGACGCTGTAGTGGCCAGAAAGAAAAGGATGGAAATTTTAGATGAGTGTGCAGTGACACACTTCTTAAAATTAGCTACATATAGTTTTCAAAAGGGTTGGGAGACATGGCCAAAAAAGAAAAAGTAAAAATAAATTAAAAAAAAGCACTACATAATCAAATTTTTTTTACCGTGCTTCATTATTTTTTTGTTTTGATGGTGTAAACTTTCCTCCCATGGCCCAAAAGTGTACACCGACCCCACGCCACCACACCGCCCTGGTACCAGTGTATTAAAAACAAACCAAAAACTGTATGGAATTAAACTGATTTGTATCACTCAAACGACAGGTCATAAGATTATAAGACCCTAAAACTCCAGCCTAACCTCCCTGGATTGCAGGTGCCATACCGGTGTAGAGTAGCTGCAATATTGGAGACCTACTCATTACTCAAACACACAACTCATCTAAAAACTGTGATATTTATTAAATTGTTTTGTCATTTCTCTCAACACTACAGTCCACCTTTAGACATTAAAATAAAAGAAACAAAAGTAAGGATCATGGACCCCAAGGATTATGTTCCCTACAAAGTGCACATCGCAGATAATAAAACAAAAAATACTGCACCCAGACAGTAGTTAGGCATTAATTCAACAGGAAAACTTGAATCTTGTATCTTACTAAAATTATTTTTGACATATAGTATACTAGGTAAGAGCAATAACCATTATTTTCCAACCAGCACTGTGCCCTACAAAGTGTGTAGGGAGACATTTTGGGATTCAGCATCAGCTTTGCTGCAGTGTGGAAACTTCACTCACATTTTCAGACAAGTAGAACACTTTTATTAAACGTTTACAATTTAACAACAGTTACAGTGAAAATTTATCCTCCAGGAATCTGTTCCACTCTCAGAGTGCATTGATAGTAGCATGAGATATTTTTACCTTGTACACAGGTGGAAACAGTAGATAAAAGAATATATGGCTAATGTCTGTAGTAAAGTATCAAAGTGCAAACTGATAAAGTTAAATAATGAATGCCCATGTGTTTGACAGGTAACATACTAAACAAACAATTTAGAGTCCATTCATTCATTCAAGTCTGTAATGCCACTGCCCCCAAAAACATAGACTAGGTTTCAGTTCCCAGCTTCGACAGGAACACCACACTACACCATACTATACACTGTCAGAAAAACCGTCACTCTCACATATTCTGTACCTTTAAGTAAGTGGGGTGGCACTGTGGAGCAGCAGGTAGCGTTGCAGTCACACAGCTCCAGGGAACTGGAGGTTGTGGGTTCAAGTTCTGCTGCGGATGACTGGCTGTGAGGAGTTTGGTGTGTTCTCCCCTTGTCCATGTGGGTGCTCTGGTTTTCTCCCATGGTCCAAAAACACATATTGGTAGGTGGATTGGCGACTCAAAAAGTGTCCGTGAGTGAATGTGTGTTCCCACCCTGTGTCCAATGATTCCGGGTACGCTCCGGACCCATCGCAACCCTGAACTGGATAAACGGTTACAGACAATGAATGAATAATTAGGCAACATAATTGTACCTTGTTCTATTATAATTGTAGGTTTTTATGTTGTGTTTATTCCATACGTCCCATTTAATCTCTGGGACTTGTTGTTTTGTTTTACAGAGTTCTATATTGAAAGACTACCAATATTCACTTCTCTTTCTGGAGAAGGTTCTCTTTCCTATTTTTGAGGAACACAACCAGACTCTAAAACCTCTGTGGTACCCTTTAAAGGTATATTTACACTATTTATACTTTTAGTGACAATAATGTTGTTGATATGTTGCACCATACCTTTTTTCTGAGTGTGTATTTCCTTGAACAAGTCTTCTAACACTGCATTGACCTGAAAATATTAACACTGTGTTTGACAGAGGGCATACACATATAACTGTAAAAGAGCTATAGAAGGTGAATGAATGCAGGACAAATGGCAGGTTTTGAGAAAGAATAATTTTTCCCCATATATTACAGAATATATTTTGTGATTATTTTAATGTGATATGCACATTTATGTAGAGAAGTGGAGACTGTGGTACACTGTAGTATTAAATGATGTGTGCAAAATGCATGATAAATTATGTAGCATGTGCTGACACAGTGCTCTTCTTATTACCTGTATCTGCAGCTTATATTTTGCTCACTTCCTCATGCTTCATGCTGTCCAGGAAAGAAGTGACCACTGCCAAGAGGGAAGAGCGTCAGTGGCTGAAAAAAAAGCCACCGGGAGGAAGTTGGAAAGAACACGTTTGATGTCAGCGCCAGTGTATTTTTGGGCCCGGCGAGGAACAACAAAAGGGCCGATATATTTAGCGGTGGTCAGGAAGCAGGGCCGAGAGCAGGGTGAGGGGGGCTTCAGCCAAGACCTCTCTGATTTTTCCCACACTCCCCCGGCCGGAAATTGCCCCCTGACAGCTGCTCTACCAAGAGGCCCCAGGTCGCCTGTTAGGGGAACCATGAAGCTCAGAGGAAGGAAGGTTATATACACCCCTGCCACCCTCCCCATCAACAAACTAGCTTTCTCAGAGTGACCAGCTCTACAACTTCCCCATGATGCATTGCTGCAGAGCTGAAAGAGGACTGTGGGAATGTTATGCACATTTTTGTGGAAGATGAAGGACAAAGGCCAGGGCTGCAGTTCAGCAGAGTCCCAGAGTTTGCTATTACTGGGGCTGTTACGATACACACAACTTTTGATAAGTCTTACGCTGTCAGAAAAACTGTCACTGAGGTGGTACCTTTTGCTGTCACTGCCATGGTACACTTAAGGGTACATATTCGTACCTTTAGTTAGGGAACATAATTGTACCTTTTTCTATTATAATTGTAGTTTTTAAAATTGTGTTAATTTTACACGCCCCATTTCATCTCTATATTTGAAGGAGAGTGAATGTTTGTAATCTTTTATTATAGAACTGTGTAAAATAAAACAACTTAATTTAAGTCCTGGAGGTTGAATTGGGTTTATGAAATCGCTCATTCTCTCTGCGTCAAAAGCTAAAATCTAGCTAGTGCAAGCATCTGTTGGCTGGTATAACAGACCTGGACAGTATGTGTTCTCCTCCAAGCATGTTGAGATGTGCAGTGGCTATGTATAGAATATTCTTGCCCTCAGCCTCCCAGGCTGGTGCCATTGTATGGGATTGTGGGGTTTGAAGCCAACAGGTGAAATTGGCAATTAATAAATTGAGTAGACAACTGGATATGAATTAAATGAATTTTAAAAAATGAAGTCTGAAAAACGTTCAAAATGCAAACTATACTATGAAAATTAAGTGGCGTCTCATATGTTTAAAGACACTGAAGTTTAATTCGTGCCCTTGTACAGGGACCTCTGTCTATATGTTCTTGAACCTGAGCTGAGGCTCTGGCTTAACATAATTTAACAGCAGTTTTTTCCAGACACATTTCCTCTGTAATAGGAAGCTCTGTATTGGGTTGCTGCTTCATTTATTTATTTCATTATGAAAGCTGAAGTTCAGCAAGATGATAATGGTTGCAGAAACATTTCCTGTGCATTCTTCCTTTGATGATGATGTTTATGTATATGTTCAACCCAAATACATTGATGGTGCTCCTTTTTCAAAAGTCATTCCTGTTATTCAAGGAAACTCAAGTAAGAAAATGAATGAAATAGAATCAGCTCCTGAATAACCTCTGGGGAAAATACAAAAGTCAGACACCAGCATAAAATATAGACAGGACTTTTAAATTAGTATGTATAATATGGCTAAACATGTGGCACAGCTGGTAATGTCTCAGTCACACAACTCTAGGGACCTGGAGGTTGTGGGTTGGAGTCCTGCTCCAGGTGACTGTCTGTGAGGAGTTTGGTGTGTTTTCCCTGTGTCTGTGTGGGTTTCCTCCCATGGTCCAAAAACACACACACATTGGTAGGTGGATTGGTGACTCAAAAGTGTGTGTGTCACCCTGTGAAGGACTGGCGCCCCCTCCAGGGTGTGTTCCCACCTTGTGCCCAGTGATTCTGGGTAGGCTCCCGACCCACCACAACCCTTTGTAAACACACCAAACCCATTTCCAGCATGCAAACAGATTAGAGCGCTAACAAATATTGAGGAAACGTCATCATGAATGTCGCCTATAAGGGTGATTTTATTCCCCACCCATTTACTCTAGAAATATACTCTTCTAGGAAGGCTTTACACTAGATACTAGAACATGGCTGTGTGGATTTCATTGCTTTCAGCCTTCACTTTACTGTAGTCCAGTGCTGGATGGTGGATAATTTTATTTTTTGTGTTTGTTGATGGGTCTAGCTGATGATTTTAATGGGGCATGGGACCCTAAGCTCATGTGTGGCCCGTTTTTATTTCATGCTTATCTATGGCGATGATTCAAGCTGTGTGGGCACCTCTGAGTGTCTGCATCCAAAGTGGCTGTGCCTTAAAAAAATCTGAATTCACTAGCTAAAATGAGTGTCCACAATACTTTGGCCATATAGTGTACCTGTGCTAATGCATATTCCAAATTATGCTTTGCATCTTGCAATTTTTCCCACAGTGAAGATTTTAAAAGTCTTTCTAGTAAAGTACTTTTACTAAAACATTGAAAGGCTATGCATCAATATGAATTATTCATTGAATTCATCTCATCTCATCTCATCTCATCATCTTTGCCGCTTAATCTACTTCAAGGACATGGTGGCAATAGGGTGAGTAAAGAAGCCCAGGTATCTCTGTCCCTTGCAGCTTCCACCAGATCCTCCTAGAGGATCCACATGCGTTCCCAGGCCAGCCGGGAGATATAATCCCTCCCGTGTGTACTAGGTCTACCCCGGGGCCTCCTTCCAGTTGGACATGTCTGATATACCTCCAGTGGGAGGCGTCCAGGAGGCATCTTCATTAGATGTACGAACAACCTCACTATGTACGGTCAACCTCACTATCCCTTTTCCTATCGCTCCTGAACAAAATCCTGAGATACTTGAACTCCTTCACCTGGTGGTAGGTTCTCATCCCCTACCTGAAAGGAGCATGCCACCTGTTTCCAGGAGATAACCATGGCCTCAGGAGGTGCTGATGCGCATACCAACTTCTTTGGCTGCAAACTGCCCAAGTGAATGCTGGAGGCCTCTGTGTGAAGAAGCCAGAAGAACAACATCGTCCGCAAATAGCAGAGATGCTACCTCCTGAGCCCCTTGATGAAAGCCCTCCTGTCCCAGGCTACGCCTCGCCGCCCTGTCCAAGAATATCAGGAACAGGAGTGGAGATAAGGCACAGCCCTGATGGAGTCCAATGCCCACATTGAACCAACTTGACTTACTGCTGAGGATGCAAACACATCTCAAACTCTGAGAGTACAAGGACTGTATGGCTTGCTGAAGCGACCCTGGCACCCCATACTCTTGGAGCACCTCCCGCAGAATCTCTCGGGGAACATTGTCATACGCCTTCTCCAAAAACACAAGCATGTGTAGAGTGGAGTATCAAACTCCCATGACCCCTCAATCATCTGTGATAAAGTGAAGAGTTGGTTTTGGCTGATACATACATGACAAATACTATATGTTGGCTCGCTCTCAGTTCTCATATTGGAGTATTCCCACTATAAAATCACATTAGATATTTCATGTTGTAAACAAGATGTGAATGTCAAGAGACTTTTAAAGATGAAAGAATCACTGCATGATGTAAATACTCGAGGAAGAACCATTAAATTGTTACAGAAGCCTTACATGTACACATAGAGTTTATTTTTAAATCCTAATAGATGCTTCACAAATTTTAACAATCAAAATATTCAGCCAATCAGCCCTGTTACATTGATGAAGGCCTAGTTGTGCTTAACAGAGAAGACAGCAACTGGATTACAGTGCTTAAAAACTCCAGCAGCACTGCTGTATCTGATCCACTCATACCAGTGCAACACATACTAACACATCACAACCACCACGTCAGTGTTACAGCAGGGCTGTGAACAAAGTATGCAGAGCAACAGCTGAACTACAGTCTGTAAATGTAGGCGCGAAAAACAAAAGAAGAGCTAAGAAATGAAAGACCCAATATCCAGACTTTTAAGGGGACTTCTGAACGATTGTGTTCAGAAGGATGAAGTTGCTTTGTCATGTCCCTCTTTGAGACCATGACTGAAGCATGCACTGGATTTTGTCTCCATCATGTGGTGATGTGTGTCAGTTAGCACACACGCACATGCACACGCGCACACACACACTGCCTTCCCTGGTTGGAGACTCTGGGTGTGGAGGTTTTTTATATATTAGTTGAGGAATATTGTATTTATTTATATCTTTATTATATATTTCTTTTCAGCGTGCTATTGAAAGGCCAGCAATAGTGAATGAAATTAATGGGGTGCCAGCAAATTATGCAAACTGTTGCCCACTGGTTAATTTGCCTCCTCAGCATTTTTGGGTGAAGTTTCTTGAACATGCAATAAGGCTGGCTGCCTCATCATTAAAGCTATAGCTCGGAGCATATGAGCTTATTAATTGGCTTAGCCAACATTGTCTGTCATAATATCAAAACCTAAACTCTTCTCTTATCTGTAGTTAATTTAATAACAAACATATATGAAATATCAAAAATAAGGAAATCTGCTTTGGTAATATCTCACTTGCACATGGTATAGCCGTGTGTAAATAAATGCAGTCACCCACTGTATATATACAAATTTTCTTACCCCTTTCAACCTGTTTTTAATGGTCAGGTATAATTTGGGCAGTGGATCATTCTCAGTTACCTTGATGTCTTGGTGGTTCGCTAGGGTATGTTGCGCTTGTACGAGTGGATCAGACACAACAGTACTGCTGAAGTTTTTAAACACTTTGTCCATTCTGTTAGACACTCCTACCTCTTTAGTCCACCTTGTAGAGTCAGTGAAGTCAAGAGATAGTAGCTCATCTGTTGTTGCACAGTTTGTGTTGGTCGTCCTCTAGTCCTTCATCAGTGGACTCAGGAGGCTGTTGGTTGGTGGACTATTCTCAGTCCTGCAGTGACAATGAGGGGTCTAAAAAACTCCAGCAGCACTGCTGTGTCTGATCCACTCATACCAGCACTACTAACCCACCGCTGCCACGTCAGTGTCATTGCAGCATCCACCACCCAAAATATACCAGCTCTGCTGGGGTCCTGTCCATTGAAGAGCAGGGTGAAATGGGGATAAATTATGCAAAGAAACATACTATATTGTTGAATCTCTCTCCCCCTCTCTCTCTAAACCCCATTTAAATGGTCTTACCTGTATATTCAATTCATTATTGTAAATGTAATATCATTGGGCTACAAATGGCACCCCATTTCTTAATCTGGAATTCATGCACATGCTCTCCTTAAAACAGCATATTTATTTTGTTTGCACAGTGGATGGAACGTCTACCATGCGAGTCCTAATGCCTCAGAGCAGTTTTATCCTTAGAGCAATATCCTACATCAAGCTTAAGTGCAAAGATGCAAAGACATCTCCTTCATTCACTAAAGGCCAGAGAAATGAATTATTTAACATTGCTCCACTTTCCTAAAGGCTCAGCAAGGCGAGTGCTCTTGTGGTGTGCCGCTAGCAATTTTGCCCCTGTATGAAGACCTAAAGATGGCAGTGTTGCCATATTCTCTGCAAAAAATGTCAACCAGCTTCCAAAGAGACAGAGCACTGTATCGCAGTCCTTCAGACATGACCTGTCTCGACAGTGGGAGCGCTTGGGTGTATTTTATTATTTGCTGTATTTCACTCTCTATACTTCTCCTACCTCTGTAGATGTTTGATCATACACTGCAGGGGAAGAGTCAGAGACTGGCTTTGTTTAGTGCTTTTGGTTTTAGGGAATGTAGGTATCGGGTACAAGAGATTGATTTCTTAATGTTAAGAAAATGCAAAATAATGTACATAAGAGAAAAATACACAAAACTCTGACTGGCCAAATTATATAATGTCAAACAGCTGCTATTAAATATGTTCACACTGCTTTTATTTCACTGAGTAGTTTCAGTCATAGTCTTGTTTTCTGCTCCTCACAGTCCAAGTAAAAACTGATGCTCTGTAATTGTGAGAAAACCAAAGGTCTTTTTTTTTATTATTATTAATTTTTTCATTCATTTTTCTTTGTGTCTAACATGAAGGCTTTAAAAGTAAAAAGTAAAGTTTTATTTAAATCCAATACACTTTTTAATATATAAAATTCAGGGAATAACTCTTTTTACCAGTTGAGACATGGACTCCACAAGATCATGGATGGTGTCCTGTGCTGTGTGGAACCGAGATGTTAGCAAAAGATCCTGTACGGTGCGCCCTCAATGAGCCAGACTTGTTTGTCCACCTCATCCTGGAGATGCTTCAATGGACTGAGAGACGGAGAGTTTGAAGACCAAGTCAAAAACTTTCTTTTCTCAAAAACTTGCTCTTCTAATCGCTCCTGAACAAAAATGAAGCCACTGACGTTAGGGAATACTGCTGCCATGTAGGATCCTTGGAGTCCAGCAATGTTTACATAGAGGATAAGTGTCAAAGTAATGCCAGGACCCGACTTTACCTTGCAGAACTTTGCCCAAAATATCACACTGCCTTCGTTGGCTTGTCAACTATCCACAGTCCATCCTGGTGGCATTTTTTCCCATGTTAGTGAGGCACACCCCACCCATTCACATGATGTAAAGAAAAGACTTCTTCTATAGTTCCATCGTCCAGTTCTGAGGTTTATATCTAGTGTAGGCATATTCATTATTGGACAGTGGTCAGCATGTGCACTCTGACCACATTTGGAGCCCAAAACACTGTTGCTGGTTCATAGGGTGTCCTTCCGTGGATAGCTTTTGGTAGGTTCTAGCCAATGCAGTCCTCAAATACCCTATAAGAGCTGCCATACTGCTCTGACTCAGGCCTCTAGCCATCGCAATGTGGACTTTGTCAAGGTGTTTTTCCTGCTTCCAACTTCAAATTTAAGAAGTTGTGCCACTGTACCAAGATCATAAATGTTATTCACTTAACCTGTCATTGTCTGTAATATTGTGGCCAATTGGTTTGGTACATGTGTTTACAGTGTGTAAACAGGGAGGTTAAAGCATTACTGTCAGACACTCAAAAAAAAAAACAAAAAAAAAAAAACAATTCAGCAGAAAGAGAAACATTTTTCATTTTTATACAAGATAAAATAAAATTATTTTATTCCAGGCAATCTTGGATAATAATAATAATGAGTTATAATGAATTAAAATGAAAAACAATATACAGTATAAAGGGAATATTGATATTCCTATAAGATAAAAAATATTACAAAATTGTAGATACAAGGTTTTGTTTCAAAAATAATATATTTCAATAGCATTAGGGAAAACAAGAACCCCCGAAATAAATAAATAAATAATATATTTAAATTATTAATTTAATATAAGGAACTTTTAGTCCATTTACTATATATTCATACAGTGTAAAGAGCAACTTGTGTTAAAAAAGATATAGACAAAAAAAACTACTTATATTAAAATGAATATGTACGTTCTGCAGTGAGAAGATTTTAAGGGTTAAAACATGGGTTGCATCTGAAACTCACAGTGAGAAATTCTGAAAGGGGTGCTGACCCTTAGACAAAATCATGCGCTACAAGAATCATTGACTGATCAATAAAGATCGCAGCGGGAGGCCAGCTGTCACTCACAGAGTGCATGACATTCCTCAAGAGTAATAGACAGGGTGGGATATCTTTACAGTGTGTGTGTGTGTGTGTGTCCCAGGTTCTGATAACGGTTCTGATATCTGCAGAGGTTTTGTAATACAATCTGAAATAAATGAGGCAGTAAGGATTAAGAATGTAATTTAATATGTACATTTATGACACCTGACAGAGGGACTTGGGTGGTGGGGCAGTGGTGCTGGTTCTCAGATATGAATTTTAGATGTCCACTTACTGAATTTCTACAGAATTGAGAGATGTCAAATGGGTGTGCCCCGTGAACCCTTATTTTTCAGTCCATTCATTATTAAATGAGCAGTTTTCATTGTTGACTTTTCACTCCTTTGTACAGAAACATTTAGTTAGTTAGTTTGTTTGTTTATTTATTTGCCTTAACTTTGTGGATTTGCTAAGCTTTTGAGGAGCACTATTTGACAAATTAACCAATGTCATTCTTTTCATAGAAATTGTTTTATCAAAGTTTGATGACTAATGGACCAAAAGAAAATGGTCTAAAATAAATTGGGGAAAAAAAATGTTTCATTAACTTGCATCTGAGATTAAGAATGTTTATCCCCCCTTCTGAAAAGTGAATTTTCAGGAGTAGGTTTTTGAAAATGTAGTTTACTACAAAATTTGAACACAGCAGCTGTCCTTTATATTGTGTGAAAATATCATGATGAATATATTAATAGAAATGCTTTTCCACTGACATCCATCAAAAGTTAAGAAGGTTATTTAAGAGATACTGTTTTTCAATAGACAATGAAAATGATTTATCATTTTAAACTGCGCAACACATATTCAAATTTTATTACAGTCATTGCACACAGAGCAAATGTAAAAAAAAATGGCAAAATGTCACTTTGTTCCGTTTAAATGTTTCATCCCACTCAGTACAAAGAATTGTTTCAGAAAAACGATTTGCTCATGCATTGAACATAAGTATGGATTAAAATAAAAATAGCTGCTTAATTTGCATTAAAACTGGCAATTTTATTAAAATGACGGAAAACCCGAGCTCGCTACGGAAATTCTTGAACGCAACCGTGACGTCACTGGTGGACAACAGCTGACCAACGCCGCGGTAAAACACCGTTATGACTGACTGTTATGACAGTATCTAGCTAAATAACCAACATTATTCATGACAATAGCCTAGCAATAAGCTAAACTCAAATTTAGAGGTATTCTTGTAAATGTGATCGAAGTCGAACTCGAATTCATCCGACACTATAAACCTCCGTAATGCAGCTACGTAGCCGAGTATAATCTGAGCCACCGTGTTTTGCAAGTCAAGCTAACGTTAACTAACACCAGCTAAAACAGGCGAAGTAAGTGTACTTACCCTGTTTACCTCCATGTATACAGAGGCTCTTGAACGCCTTTCGTTGGTTTCCTTACATGCCCATATTGTTGGAAAAGCGCCAGTGAAATGAGCACTACAGATAATGGAGTGAGTGGATGTTCCTTTCCAAAGTGCCCGTTTAAAGTTGACAAATGTAGTCAATTTTCTGGATATTTTGGGATCTTTGGGTCATTTGTGCACAGATGTCCCACTGTACATTGAATTATTGCAGCCAAAAACAACACACCTTTTCGTCACTTTGCATTAAATTAAGTGCAACTTCTAGAGTTGTTGTCCACCGTCTACGTCACAGGCAAGACGCCTATTAGAGTTTCCGAACACCGTTATGGGGGGGACCAACGGTCTTTTAAACCTTATTCCTTGAATTAGTAAGAAATAACATGTTTACTGACTATCAATAAACACAAGTTAGGAACTCAAATTCCAATGCATTTATTTGTTTGACACTTTCATATAGCTGGTGGTTAGTCTTTAAATATAAGGTTTTATTACATATAATTACTTATAACATGCTAAAATGAAGTGCCACAGGAAAAAAGTCTTACAGTGTGAGAGGTGTGAAACTGTGCAGCTGCAGACTTTTAAAGGTAGGCTGTTAAAGTAACTTAATAGTTTAAGATTATTTACCCCACATGAAATATTCTGCAGTTTATAATCCAAACCCATTGATTAATATCCACTGAAATGGTAATTACAACATTAAAATATGGTAAAACCACTTAAACTGGTCATGAAAGTAAGTCCTCCTCAACTCATTAACTTAACAGTGCTTAACCACTCTTCCGTCTGTGCTGTGCTGCCACACTTCTAGGCTGTGCTGGGGGACTGGAACTGTTTTCATGGACTTGATGCCCCTCCATAGCCTCATGTATGGCAGCCCACTGTAGGAAGTCTGGAATAATATAACCAACCTTTAATATTGATAGAATTAAGCAATAGTTTAAGTTTTGAGGTTTGGAATTTTAAAAAGTACTAGTAGGTGTTACATTTCTCATTTTTTCTGATGGCAAGAACAAATAGGAAAGTGGTTAGAATATGAAAAAACTGTACAAGAAGTAGAATATTTAAGACCATTATTCAGTGACAAAGATACATTTGGGAATGAATGAATGAATGAATGCTGTTTTTTGATGGAGTTAATACAGTGGGTTATAAGGAGAGAAAAAAATTTAATAGCAATGTAGTTTAATTCAGCTACCTGCTACAATGCCAGTGAACGCATAGTTAGATATTAAATATAGTTAACATAGTTAGATATTAACTGTGTGTGTGTGTGTGTGTGTGTGTATGGGTGGGTGTGTTGCAAAAGAAAAATATTTAGTAACAAATTTGCTGGGAGATGTGAGGGTCTAGAGAAGTTTGCATAAATACAAAAGGTTTCTTTATAAATATTTATGCCGGTATACTTAATAATCTTCATGTAGAGGCTGTTTTTATTATATTTATTTAAATTATACTCAACAATATATATAAATAAAAAAAAAACAACAAAAAACAAACCCTTGATACCTTAAAGGTGAGCTTTACTATTGGAAACTAACGTTTTCCGATAATTAATTCCCCACCTAAATTGATCAGCAGTTGTGATGTCATAATAGAACAGAACATGAGCATTTATGAATTTAGATGAGAATTAAATGCATTGTCACTCAGGCAAAGGTATAATCCAAAGGAAAGACCATGTTCTTGGATGGCCCAATTTTCTCCCCAGTCTAGTCATCACAAGTTCCACCTGTTGGCTCAGACTCCCCCATCACACACACTGCCACGAGCCTGGGAGTGAGAGGCAAACACACACTTCCTCTGAGACATGTGAAGCAAACTGGATCTTCTGTTCATAGTGCTGCTAACATAATATCACTGGGCACCTCAGAACGCTTGGAGGAGAACACTAACTCTCCAGATCTGTCATGTCAACTACTAGACACCTGTGCTTGTGATGCTCCACTGGATGGTGTCTGGTAGGACTCTCAGCTCCCGAGGGCTGAGGCCTCGGAACAGGTTACGCTGAGCTTAACCCACAATTCCGCTCCTGTGCTGAACCTTCAGCAGAAAAGTTTATAGGAAAGAATCCACATAAGCTAACAGTTGTTCTATTTTAAGCCTCTTGAGCTGGGCCTTGATTATTGGCCTCAACAGGGTGTACATTCTTTATAACCCCATAAATATGTCTCAGCCCGGGATCTAAAGTGCTTTTATTGACTGTTTACAGGCAAAATACAGGGAAAATAGAAAACCTTGGAGATGGAGCGAATGAGGGGAACATAATAAAGAGGTATCTGAAAGGCGATATCTAAGGGATTTATTTATTTTCCAGCGAAGGAGGAGGCTTGCGAGAAATTGTTCGGGGAGTTAAAGAGTCGAGGTACTGAGGGAGTTCAAGGCCAATAAATTTAGAGAGCACAAAAGTCCAGGAGTTAAAAAGGGGGAGTCTCTTTTCATTATTAGTCTTCAAAATGAATTAGAATTTTTTGAGTGTGTATGTTTGTGTGTGTGTGTGTGTGTGTGTGTGGAAGGGGGTGGGGTGGGGGTTGTAGTGTGAAGCGCTCGAAAGAGTTGATTTTTCCCCCTTTTTTCTTTTCTACCACCCCCCCCCCCCCCCCCCACCTTATTTTTCAACAGATGTAGAAATGATTGAAATCCCAGCAGGCCTCATTATCCGAATCCTCCCGACACCCAGGGAGGGCTTAAGGTCTTAACGTAACGATTCAAACATGATTTGTATTAAAGCCAACAATCTCCCGCACTGGAACATCAAATTACTGAAAAACTCGGAACACTGAAAAAGGGAAGGGGTGGTGGTGGGGGGGCTGGTTAAAGAAATTTGAATTGTGTCTGACTCAGTGAATCTTGGCTAAGATCTTAACATCACTGTGTGGATAAGGGGATGCTATTGTTGTGATTTCTGTGTGTAGCTTGTCAGTGTGAGTTTTTTTTGCCTTAATGTGACTCAGATCTGATCCAGTCAAGGCTGTGTGTATATATCAATTAAGGTGTGAGTTATTGGTAGTCCAAGATCGAATATATATATTATTAGTGCACGGCAAATTCATCGATGTTAAACTAAAAGTGTTAATCTATTTTCACATTACAAACCTCATTCATCAGATTTTTTGGTCAGGTCAGATTTGGCTGTTCACATTCAGAAATGTAAGAGGCCTGTATCAGTCTTTAATGTGAACAAATACCTGCAAAGGTATGTATGCGCACATTGATATGTTTATGTACATGGCCTCCTTCACCAACAACAAAAACATCATGTTTGTTAGACAACTTATATAACATGTAGCTTATTATCTGCTATAAGCATCACATATTTGAGTTGAACTTGTGCCCTGACTGTGTGTAGTTTTTTTTTTTTTTATAATCCATGAAGTGTGCTATTTAGGGAGTTTGACTCTATTTGGGACAGAGATCAAGCCTCTGATCCATTGTTGTGCTGTGCTGCGAGTACTGGCTGAGGTGACAGTTCTAGATACATATGTTCAGGCAAAAAGACACATGAAATCTGGCTGTTCACATTCATGTTGCATGCCCACCGGATATGAATCTGATCTAGGACCACACATGTAAGTGAATCAAATCTGATTTGACAAAATTGTATTTGACATGTCCACAAACAGCCGTGACAGCCCTGAAAAGATTAGACTTGACTGACTTAACTCAAAAAATCTGATTTGAGTCACCTCAACCTAGTTATGTGAACGTAGCCTTACATTTGTGGCCCTAGATCGAATACATTTCAGAATTCTGAGCATGAGACATGAATGTGAACACTCAGATTTCTTCCAACTTTTTTGTACGTTTTCTGTACGTATGTGTCTAGAGCTTTTACCTCAGCCAGCACTGGAAGCCCAGCAAAAGGACTACGGAGGAGAGGCTCGAGCTGCATTCTCTCCCTACATAATGTACTCCACGGATTATTAAAAAACATCACACAGACAGAGCGCTAGTTTGACTGGAAGATGTGAAGCATATAGCCGAATAAGCATATAACGTACTTGTGCAGGAGTTGTTATTTTATGACATACAATGTGCTCTATTTAGGGTGTAGGGAAACATTTGACACTGAAATGATCTTTTGGTGGCTGGCACGGTGGCTCAGCAGGTAGTGTCGCAGTCACACAGCTCCAGGGGCCTGGAGGTCGTGGGTTCGATTCCCACTCCGGTTGACTGTTTGTGAGGAGTTGGTGTGTTCTCCCCCTGTTCGTGTCGGTTTCCTCCTACGGTCCAAAAACACATATTGGTAGGTGGATTGGCGACTCAAAAGTGTGTGTCTGTGTTGCCCTGTAAAGGACTGGCGCCCCCACCAGGGTGTATTCCTTCCTTGTGCCCAATGATTCCAGGTAGGCTCTGGACCCACCGTGACCCTGAATTGGATAAGCGGTTACAGATAATGAATGAATGATCATTTGATGCAGCAGTAAAAGAAACTGGCTTTTATTTTGTCTTCTCAACCTAATCATATACGGTCAAAAATACGCTATACACACATGAACTACTAATGCGCCAGCTTTTCCAGGTTGAAAAGAAAGTGTCGTCTCACAAATATGTTTTTGTTGTTAGTGAAGGACGCTTCATGTATAAACATATAAATGTACACATGCCTGCCCTTTCAGAGACAGAGTAGTTCACATTAAAGACAGATATAGGCCACTTACGTTTATGAATGTGAACAGTCAACGCAGCCAAATCCAATCTGAGCCAAGAAACTGATGAATGAGGCCTGTAATGTGAACATAGCCAAATGCATATGTAGATAAAGGGGAAACAAGCTCCTTGACTTGTGCCTCTCAGCAGGAGGGAAAGGAAGAAAGAAAGAAAGAAAAAGAAGGAAGGATGGGCTTTAGTAGAGGAGCATGGGGATATGGCTTGATCATAATGCATACGCTGCCTTGCTAATGACTTTTAAAGCTGGGCTCGTGGGAACCTTCCCCATCCAATGTATGTGTTAATTAGAGCCTTGTTTGTTCTGTTTATTAATGGCTAGGTTTTAACCTTACAAATCCATCTCCGCCAAAGTCAGAGAGCCTGAGCCAGGCCTTCTGTTTGTTTTGTTGCTTTCCATGCCATTAGTAAGTGCTACAGAAAGTCAGTGAACTCTAAAATGGACATGATATGGGTGCTTCTCACCTCTGGAGCACTGTTTGATCACAAATCTTGTCCTGCTGCTTGTCTGAACCATGAGAGAGAGAGAGAGAGAGAGAGAGAGAGAGAGAGAGAGAGAGAGAGAGAGAGAGAGAGTTTTTTTTTTGATAGCCTGCCCTGGAATGAAGGTGGAGTTAAGCAAGGATTCCCCAGCAAATTGACATCATTTGCAGTGAGTGAGGCATGTAAACAACAAATGCATGCTCAAAAGAGGGGTGGGAAAGGGCCATGGGCTACTAGGTGACCCGCACTGAGCTCCACTGAATAGAAGCCCACCTCCAGAGTGCCACCCACACCCTCTCTTCAATAATCTTCCGCTGTTAGAACCTAGCAGGATTGTAGAAATTCTTTTATTCCTGATTTGATATTCCTAGCATTCTGAAAGCCTTTTTCCCTGTAAGACCCTGTGCTGAAATGCACCTTGCCAGGGCCTTGTGATGCTCCTCACCCTCTCCTCTTGTCTCCTCTCGTCTCCTCTCGTCTCCTCTACTCTCCTCTCTCTAGTCTTCCCCTCTCTGTTTGTTGCACTCAATACAGTTCTTTGAAGGGGGAGAGGGAGAGAGAGAGAGAGACAGAAAGAGGAGGGATCGATCCTTCCCTCTGAAAAGATGCAGGCTTGAACAGGGCCCCGACTGCATTGTGAGTGCGGCCCCCTCGCCAATCAATAGCTGAGTTCGAACTGAGTGTGTGTGTGTGTGTGGGTGTATTAAATCCCCTGCCAGTTTGAAGCGCCGCTAAATAAAACACCAGAGGAAAAGCCGGGATGTTGAGAGGAAAGTCGGCTGACAGGCAGACAGATTGATAGATAATCTCAATTCAGATTGGGATCAGGAAGCAAAGAAAGAGGTGAGGGCTTCTCAGAGTCTGCAAAGTCATCACACACCTTTATGAAATTTACACGGCTTATATTTAGATAAGGCTACACTTGAAATCTCTGAAATGGGCATAATGACTGAAATACAGAAGCCCAATATCAGACACATGCACTGTACCACATTAAATGAACTGTGAAACCAGTTGAGTTTCTTTATAAACAGACACTAAATGTCAGGAGCGAGGGGCGGATTGAGGAAGGCGGACGCATTCGCTAAAACACGGGTTCTTTTAATTAAACAGCGGCAACAAGACAAACAGAGATGAACCTAGACATATTAAGCTAAACAACAAGACAGAGAACTGGAATATAACGAAAAGGAGAATAACACTAAACGACAGGACCTCACGGAGAACACGACAAAACAAACGAGAAAGGAGAAACTGTGGAGACAGACGGACAGACTTGAAAACACGACTGACTAAACATGACAAACGAGAATGTGAATCAAAATGTACGACAAACAGGACGTGACACAATAGGGCTTAAATACAGAGACAAACGAGACACACCTGGACAGATAACGAGGACGGGTAACACATGACACGGACGAGGAGGCGGAACAAAGGCGGAGACTCGAACATAAACAAAACGGAGCCATGTGCAAATAAAGCACATGGCGGGGACAACAAACTGACAGGACGAAGGCGTGACAGATGCCCCCCCCAAGAACGCGCAACTCCTGGGCGCGTACTCCTAAACCCCCCAGGAGCTGGCACAGGAGAGGGCACGGAAAACAAGACAGGACAACAAACCAACGGGTGACAGGACTCAGGACAGGACGGGAACAGACACAGGAGCTGGGGACACGACAGGACCGAATATACTAGACGGGACATGGGACATGACAGGAGACTGACAAAGGGGGGCCACAAGAGACGAGAACGGACTGGACAGGACAGGAGTGGACACATGGGAATTGACGGGAGACTGGACTGGAGACAAGACAGGGGACTGAACGTGGGACGGATACGGAAACTGGACACATTTGGGGACAGAAGACTGGACATGAACAGGGGACTGGAATGGAGACGGGACTGATGACAGGACCGGGTGCTGGGACTGGACGGGAGCAGAGACTGGTGACAAGACACTGGACAGGATAGGAACATTAGACTGGACAGGGGTATGTGACTGGACAGAAGACAGGACAGGTGACATGACACTAGACGGATACGGAGACTGGACATGAGACAGGACAGAGGGTTGAAACGGGGACTGGACAGGACTAATAGGGGACTGGACATGAGACTGGACAGGGGTCTGAAACAGAGACTGGACAGGACTAACAGGGGACTGGACATGAGACTGGACAGGAGACGGGACAGGTGACTGAACGCGGGAAGGATACCGTGACTTGACATGTTTGGGGACAGTGGACTGGACAGGAGACGAGACAGAGGGTTGAAACAAGGACTGGACAGGAGACGGGACATAGGGTTGAAATGGGGCCTGGACAGGACTAACAGGGGACTGGACATGTTTGGGGACCAAAGACTGGACATGGGCAGGAGACAGGACAGGGGACTGGAATGGAGACGAGACTTGAGACTGGACAGGGGGTTGAAACATAGACTGGACAGGGCTGACAGGGAACTGGACAGGACTCACAGGAAACTGGACTGGACTAGGTAGGGGAACAGGGACCAAGACATTCAGGGGGACAGACACAAACACAGTGACAGGGACCGGGACAGACACAAAGGCAGAAACGGGTACAGGGACAAGGACAGAGACGGGAACCAGGACAGGGACAGACAATGGAACCAAAGTAACAGGGGGGTGCCCAGGACTGGCTAATGTCTGTGTGGCAGTCTGAGGAACCAGCCTGGGCACAGTTCTGGGGATCGGCCCTGAAGTCCTTCGGGCCGACCTACGGACATGGACAGGGGAGGCCGTAGCCACAGTCACGGGGACAGGAGCGGCCGTAGCCACAGTCACGGGTACAGGAGAGGCCGTAGCCACAGTCACGGGTACAGGAGAGGCCGTAGCCACAGTCACGGGTACAGGAGAGGCCGTAGCCACAGTCACGGGGACAGGAGAGGCCGTAGCCACAGTCACGGGGACAGGAGAGGCCGTAGCCACAGTCACGGGGACAGGAGAGGCCGTAGCCACAGTCACGGGGACAGGAGAGGCCGTAGCCACAGTCACGGGGACAGGAGAGGCCGTAGCCACAGTCACGGGGACAGGAGAGGCCGTAGCCACAGTCACGGGGACAGGAGAGGCCGTAGCCACAGTCACGGGGACAGGAGAGGCCGTAGCCACAGTCACGGGGACAGGAGAGGCCGTAGCCACCATAGTCACGGGGACAGGAGCGGCGGGAGCCGCCATAGTCACGGGGACAGGAGCGGCGGGAGCCGCCATAGTCACGGGGACAGGAGCGGCGGGAGCCGCCATAGTCACGGGGACAGGAGCGGCGGGAGCCGCCATAGTCACGGGGACAGGAGCGGCGGGAGCCGCCATAGTCACGGGGACAGGAGCGGCGGGAGCCGCCATAGTCACGGGGACAGGAGCGGCGGGAGCCGCCATAGTCACGGGGACAGGAGCGGCGGGAGCCGCCATCACAGACACTGGAGCGGCGGGTGCCGCCATCACCGAGACAGGGGAACCTGCAGCGACGTCGTCCTCGGAGGCAGGGGAACCTGCAGCGACGTCGTCCTCGGAGGCAGGGGAACCTGCAGCGACGTCGTCCTCGGAGGCAGGGGAACCTGCAGCGACGTCGTCCTCGGAGGCAGGGGAACCTGCAGCGACGTCGTCCTCGGAGGCAGGGGAACCTGCAGCGACGTCGTCCTCGGAGGCAGGGGAACCTGCAGCGACGTCGTCCTCGGAGGCAGGGGAACCTGCAGCGACGTCGTCCTCGGAGGCAGGGGAACCTGCAGCGACGTCGTCCTCGGAGGCAGGGGAACCTGCAGCGACGTCGTCCTCGGAGGCAGGGGAACCTGCAGCGACGTCGTCCTCGGAGGCAGGGGAACCTGCAGCGACGTCGTCCTCGGAGGCAGGGGAACCTGCAGCGACGTCGTCCTCGGAGGCAGGGGAACCTGCAGCGACGTCGTCCTCGGAGGCAGGGGAACCTGCAGCGACGTCGTCCTCGGAGGCAGGGGAACCTGCAGCGACGTCGTCCTCGGAGGCAGGGGAACCTGCAGCGACGTCGTCCTCGGAGGCAGGGGAACCTGCAGCGACGTCGTCCTCGGAGGCAGGGGAACCTGCAGCGACGTCGTCCTCGGAGGCAGGAGAGGCGCGCGCCGCGCTCACGAAGACAGGCGCGGCAGGAGGCCCCGCGTTCACGAAGACAGGCGCGGCTGGAGGCGCCGCGCTCACGAAGATAGGCGCGGCTGGAGGTGCCGCGCTCTCGAGGACTGGAGCTGTGGAAGGGTTAGGAGGTCTGGTGGGCGCACACTTGTGGGGCTTTCTGAAGGCGCCCCTGTTAGCCTCATCTCCTTTGTCTTGAGGGACGAGGCCAACAGTACCAGCCCTTAACCCCCCCCCAAAAATTTCCCCGGACCTGAGGGGGTAGTCCTCGGGAGCAGGGGTTCCTGCAGAGACGTCCTCGGGAGCTGGTTGTGAGAATCGTCTTTTTAGAAGTTCACAAAATGAGTCAACAGTAAGGGTTGAGGCTTTTTCTTTTAGTAGTTCCTCTGCCCACTTCAACGCTTCTCCTCTAAGGAGGGATTTAAGGAACATGACCTGGATCAGGTCGGGAGGAGCAGGACAGGTTAAAAACTGAAAATAAAGTTTGCACTGCAAAATAAATCCATCACACTTGGGACCGCCTTCGAATTCGGCAGGAACTCCCATAACAGACTGTAAAACAGCGGGTTGATCACCCACCGTTCTGGCCAGTAATTTCTCCCCTTGTTTAAGGATTTCGTCCAATATTTCGGCTGTGTTAGCTGCGTCCTGGGGGTCGTACATTCTGTCAGGAGCGAGGGGCGGATTGAGGAAGGCGGACGCATTCGCTAAAACACGGGTTCTTTTAATTAAACAGCGGCAACAAGACAAACAGAGATGAACCTAGACATATTAAGCTAAACAACAAGACAGAGAACTGGAATATAACGAAAAGGAGAATAACACTAAACGACAGGACCTCACGGAGAACACGACAAAACAAACGAGAAAGGAGAAACTGTGGAGACAGACGGACAGACTTGAAAACACGACTGACTAAACATGACAAACGAGAATGTGAATCAAAATGTACGACAAACAGGACGTGACACAATAGGGCTTAAATACAGAGACAAACGAGACACACCTGGACAGATAACGAGGACGGGTAACACATGACACGGACGAGGAGGCGGAACAAAGGCGGAGACTCGAACATAAACAAAACGGAGCCATGTGCAAATAAAGCACATGGCGGGGACAACAAACTGACAGGACGAAGGCGTGACACTAAAATACTTGATCACTGTCACAGAGTAGAAAAGTATAATTTACTTGGTTTTAATAGTTTTTAGTTAAGTGTTTTGTTGATTCTTATCATATTTTTAAGGTTTTACATGTACCCTCGGCCTATGAGTCAGGTCATAAAACAGGAGGATCATAGTGAAAGGGCAACAAGAGCTTCTACAAGAGAGGACAGTGTTGTAAAATATGTACATGGTCATTTTGGGTAAACAAGTTTCTCTCATTGCTTTCCACTCATTACTGGAGTAGTTCACCAACAGAGTTAAGAAAGAGCACTAATTATTCATTTATTATCTGTAACTGCTTATCCAGTTCAGGGTCGTGGTGGGTCCGGAGCCTACCTGGAATCATTGGGCGCAAGGCGGGAATACGCCCTGGAGGGAGCACCAGTCCTTCACATGGCAACGCACACACTCACACCTACGAACACTTTTGAGTCGCCAATCCACCTACCAACATGTGTTTGTGGACTGTGGGAGGAAATTGGAGCACCTGGAGGAAACCCACGCGGACACAGGGCGAACACACCAACTCCTCACAGAGAGTCACCCGGACTCAAACCCACAACCTCCAGGTCCCTGGAGCTGTGTGACTGCGACACTACCTGCTGCACCACCCAGCACTAATTAGCAAAGTTTTAAATGTAAACGTATATGTGACATTCAAGATTTTAATCAAAAAAAACATTTTATAAAATTCTGAGGATGGAAGATGTTTCCTCATGATTTGCTTCTCTCCAGTCTGTCTGTGAGTTTGAAATACCATTAATGTTTTTAACAAATGTGTCTCAGTCCAGTATGCTATGCTTTGTCTGTTCATGGCAGGAAATACAAAAAAAAATCTGGAGGTTTTTTGAGACAATGGAGAGAACTCTATACATTGAAATGAGTATATTGCTCTAGGCCTGCTCCATAGGTGGATAACATTTAATTATTTCTGCTGTTTCTGATTATTTAAAGTGGAAATATCTCTAAATTTAAGAGGCCGCTAATTGCATGAAACTAAATGCTACAAAACGAAACAACTCAAGTTACAAAGGAGTTTCTGTGGTAATTCAAACAGTGAATAAAAACTTACAATTTAAACTTCAGTAGAATACAAACAAGAATTTTTTTCCACCGTCAAACACGGTGTTCCACATTAAAGACATGCTCCTAAACGTAAACAAACATACATCTTTTTGTGAAAGATGAAAATTCCACTGAAGTGGAAAATGTTCATGTTTGTGTATTGTCCCTGACAATAAATAAGTAAATAATAATATATCTGATATTTTTGTCTAATATTTGTCATTGTGATACTGAGTTAGAATACTGTAAGGCTATTCAGCTTATGTCTAAACAGTTTTACTTGTTTTGAACGATTCAATGTAGAGAAAGTGTCTTATTCCTTTGACATTTTATTTGACATTTTTTTTCTAAATAAATACATATAAAATAAGCAAATTATAGAAATAGATTAAATACTCAAATAATATAAATCCATGTATTTATTTAAAACTGTACTTGCTATAATAATGTCAACATATCAACAAATACAACTGGGCGTTAATCCACACAGAGAAAGATGGCCGCTGGTCTGGTGGATCATGACTTCATCCGCTGCTAATGAGGGCCAGATTTCCATTTTTCTTTAAATCAATAACCAGAACACAAAAGCTTAAGGACAGCATCAGCGTGACTTGACTTTCATGAGGACACAACAAAGCTGCTCAACATTATCATAGATAAGAGGAACAGAGCAGGCCCGTGGGGATTGTTCTTCATTTGTGCCTAGAAGCATTTTTTTCTCTGTCATAGCGGTGGTCTGGAAGCAGTCTTGTAGTACCAAACATGGTACCAAAGTAGTTTGTTATACAAATATATTTTCCAGAAGAATTTAGATTTTTTTTGTAAAAGTATTCTATGATTTCTTTATTCACTTGAATATTCATTTAACAAAAACAAGAGACACTCAAGAGAGATAAGGCAAAATAACAGAAATGTTTAGAGAATTCAAGAGAAAATCAAATGTAAACATGCAGAAATGCTGCCAAGTTCTCTGGCCCTGACCACATATCAGATGATGAAAAATACAGTTGAAATTTGTGCTGTGGTCAGATCAGTTCACATTTCAGCTTTCCTTATATAAAATTTGGACAGCGAGCTCACTCTGCCAAAAAAAGGGGCCATCCCGAGTTTTATTAGCTGTTGTAGATGTATGCATTGGAAATTTAGAGAGACTTATGCCACCATTAAGACATTTTTCCCAGGAAGCTCATGGTTATTTCAGCAAGACAATCCCAGGCATTGTTCCAAACTTTCATAGACAGTGTGTGTGGGCTTGACTGGCTGCCCTGCCATCCAGATCTGACTGCTATGATCATCATGAAGAGTAGAATGAGAACTGTATCATAATCTTGTATCAAGCCAAAATTTACATAAATTCCACTCGCAAAATGAATATTATTAATAATACTAATAATATAATTAATATTCTCAGTTCCCACTCAATTTAGAAATGTAACACAGTGGTAAATATGCCTTTGTACCAACATGCATACATACATACATACATACATTTAAGCAATAGAACACGAGGGGCAATGTGTTATCATGTAATAATAGAATGGCAGTGATGCGGCGCAAGCATGGGTCAAAGGCTCATTTTGTTTTAGTTTGTTAGTTCAGTTTCTTGTTTCATGCTCTTAAAGATTAAGGATAATTTGGTTCATTGTATTTTTGCATTTAAAACTAAACTGATTAATATCTTATTTTGTATTTGTGTTGAATTAAACTTTCTTTAGTGCTAGTCACTGCCATCCGTCTCCATATATTACAAGAAATAAGTTAAATGTACATGTTTATAACAGTCATACGGTTAGAAATCTTCTCAACCAGCCAGAATGCATGACCAAGAAATACCAACTTTCCTAGAAGCAGGTATTAAAATGTAATTTAACTGAAGTTTGAAAGTATAATTTGTAATCACATTACAATTATTAGGGCGGCACAGTGGCGCAGCAGGTAGTGTCGCAGCCACACAGCTCCAGGGACCTTGAGGTTGTGGGTTTGATTCCCGCTCCGGGTGACCGTCTGTGAGGAGTTGGTGTGTTGTCCGCGTGGGTTTCCTCTGGGTGCTCCGGTTTCCTCCCACTGTCCAAAAACACACGTTGGTAGGTGGATTTGCGGCTCAAAAGTGTGAATGTGCGTGTGTCTATGTTGCCCTGTGATGGCCTGGACCCCCTCCAGGGTGTATTCCCACTTTGCGCCCAATGATTCCAGGTAGGCTCTGGACCCTGAATTGGATAAGCGGTTACAGATAATGAATGAATTACAATTATTGATATGAACTATACTTCTATTTAAACTTAATTTCATATGGTTAATTTAAAGCATAAAATTTACTTTTTTTTAATAAATATCCCATGTTATTCCATTGCTACAGCTTTAATTGGTAATATGACCAGTGTAAGCATCACATTCATCATGAAAAATCCATCCATCCATCTTATGTTGTAAATATGACATTGAACGATTAAAGATACAGATTGAAAAAGATGCAGATACAGAAGGAAAGGCAGCTCCAAACTGGCAACATTGATTTTAAAACTTTATTTTTAAAACTTCAATTTCGAAGTTTTAAACCTCACATTATTTCAATGAAGCATGACATTCTTCAGGGCAAAAGACAGAGAAAAAAATAGTGATATATTTTACAATTGATTTGGAATTGACAAGGAATGTCTCTTTCTTTCTAAATTATATACCCAAATAATTTTGAAAATGTTTTGTAAAATTGAAACAAAACAAAACATGAATAAAGATTAAATAAATAGATAATGCAGCAGATGAAATGATATGTGTGAGTTTTAGAGTGTGTGTAAATAATTATATACAAAGGTGAACACATTTAAAGTTTAGGATTAGGTTTAGGATTAGGGTTAGGGTTTGGCAAGTTTTAGTCAGGGAACATAATGGTACCATGTTCATTATTGGAGAGTTTTAAATTGTGTTAATTTTATATGCCCAATTTCATCCCAAGTCTTTGTATAATGTACCTTTATTTTTGACAGTGAACTCAAAATATTTTAATTCTGTGCTGTCTGCTGCAGGAGAATGATAGAAGCTAAGAAAATTTTAATCACTATTTCTTATTTTCATCACCTTTAAAGTGATCTGTCCTTAAATAAGATTAAATTCTGTTATTAAAATGACTTTTTTCACTGTTAATTTCTTTCATGCAAAGTCGCTTTTACCATTTTACCGAATATTTTCAGTGGTAAATGGTGAAATGGTGGTAAAATTTTAAATGAAAAGAATAATTTACATTATGAATATATATTTATATAAATAAAATACGTTTTTTTCATGATTGCATATGAATTTAAATATAAATAAACTCCTGATCTTATGATCACAATGGCACTTTTTTGAAAGTAAAGATGCTCTCTGAAGACACTCTGAAGACTAAACAGGCGTGATTATGTTGTCCAAGTTCTGCCTATGGAAAATTACACCATTTATCCATAACAAAACAGGCAGGTTTAAAGGATCTGCCACTTGACCTGAAAAACGAGGGGATATCTATTCAATGCAAACACTACCTTTCATTTTTTTTTTGCATCAGCTCTAGGTATTTGCTTTGCATTTGCACGTTTGCATCTCTGCGCTCGAGGAAACACTTCTCCCTGGATCTCTGATAGACCGGTCAATCCCTTTCTGTCTCTGGGGAACTGTTCCTTGATAACCCATTAATCTGGCCAGGCATTCCCTCTGCCTGGGCAAACACCATTTCTATGCGGTAAACACCCTCCTCTCTCCCCTCTGCCAGCTCTGGAGTCTGGGCCCTGGATCCTGGGTGCTGTGGGGTTAAATTCTTTCAGATCATGTACACATAATAGGCCTGGTTAATATTCATGACGTGGGCCAGGTACGGCGAAGGTTAAATTTGACTTACTTTTCAAAAGCTTATCACTAATGCATGACGGCAATAAGAATATTCAAAGCGGCTGGGTGACCAAAGGTTGATGAGATCCTTACCTCTCCGCTGACATTTTAAACACATTACCATGTGGGCACCCTGCCTCTCAATCGCAGGCAGGGAATAAATTGTGGGCTAATCATGGCTTGGCCCCTCCGGTCCGAGCGCAGACCTGAATGATGATATTGTAGGTGAGAGGGCCCCATTAGGGCACCTTGGTTACGTGGCTTTCGCCAGGGAGACGGGTCAGTGTAAGAGCTGGGAGAAATCTTAATAAATTTCTTTACCTGGGTGTGCAGTGTCCAGATTGCAGTAACCATCAAAGTCCAAGGACTGATGTGTTTTAATTATCGTGATTCTAATTTAGGCTCAGGCAGATGCAAACATGGCAAGACAGAATAGTACACGACTGCATAACGTTATGATCAAACTAATAACTATTTTTATTTCCCACAGTTTTTATGGATGAGGCATTGCAGTGATCACTTGCAAGCAGGCAATAACAATTACAGTCAGACTCCTAGCTCCTAACCTGGTCACCTGCAGCCATTTGATGGACAAAGCGGCGGTGTTTGAAAACAAATAGAGGGCGAACATTCATCTTTCAAGCTCGATTAACATCAGGGCCTGCTGAAATGGAGCTGTCTGTAGCCCTCAGGCACTGTGGGAGCACACTTTGTTGCAATATGCAGCAGTGGCACAGGCGGCCTGCAGGTGACATGGATGCTCTCACTGGGTTGGCTTTAATTTTTTTCCCTCTCTCCATTGCCTTGCCTTTTTCTTCAAATGATTCCTGACATGTCACATTTAGGAGAATATGAAAAATATGCCAACTTGTGTTAGTTTGCTTACACTGAAAAAAATCTGATCAGTCGCATAATTAAATCTGTGATAGTAAAAATAGCTAAAGTTTGCACCTTTACATAAAATGTATCTAGTTAATCTGTATTTGTTTAAAACACAGGATATTGAGCATTTTTCCTTGACAAGATGTTTTTATTTAATCTCAGACGAGATTCTTAGGTGCACATGCAACACTTTTTTGTTAGGGACCGATTGTGGTTTCACAGAGCAGCATTAATGTAAATGGATGGAACACATACTGATACATTTATACAAGCCCACTGCTTCTCTGTGTTAGAGGGTAAAGGATCATACCGTGTTGCATAATGAGGACTTAAAAAAACATTTATATTCTGTTAGCCACATTCATCATAGGATCTAAAGTTTAATTAAGAAGTTCTTGTTTGGAAACATGAGATGATCAGTAAGAGATTTCCACACTCCGTTCTCCCAACAATTGCAAGAGGTCCCTGGTTTAAGGTGACCATTAACGATTTTCATTCCAGATTATCCTGTAGTGTGGCAAGTCTTAAAATCCAATCTTTACTCCTTCGATCTTCTCCCAGAATAGTCAAGGCCTATGGAGGTATATTTGGTGAGCACGTGTGACAGTGAGATTTGTAGTTGTAGAAAATAGTCACACGTGTATCAGTAAATTTGAAGTCACAGAAAAAATCACTTCAGGAGTTGCAAACCTGTAGATTTTTTCCCCTCTCCCACAAGTACAGCTTAACAGTTATACCTTCACAAACTGCAGCTGGACAAATCCAGTTCTACACACACAAGTACAAATATCTCACAGTTTTGCTCCATTTGTAGCGGTATATATGGTGCATAACACATTTGCACACTTGTATAAAACTTGCACATTCGCAAACCAACATGTGAATCTATGCAGTGCGAGTTACACACCTGTAGAAAGTCTCCTCAGAAATATATATATATTTTAGTTATTTCGAGGTGAACAGAAGTCAGTGACTGCACCTGCTTGTATCTGTGGCTACGAGTCTCAGATGCGCTCTTCCTCGCTCACACGTGACTACTTTTGCGTGCTCTCACATTTGCACCAAATATATCAGATGGAGCGCGGTGCAGAACTAATCTGTACCTGTAGAACTGTTCGGAGATGAACCCTTCTGACCAATCAGAGGAGTTGTTTGTGCACATGCACCTTGGCGCCAAATATAGAGGGGGAAAAAGTCATTCGGCATTGCTGCTGACACCTACGACTGAGTTAGGGCCATGGCATTGAAAAAAAAAAACAAGATATATCAGACACAACAGTGCTGCTTGAGTTTTAAACCCTGTGTCCACTCTGTTAGACACACCTACCTCACTGGTCCACCTTGTAGATGTAAAGTCAGAGACAGTAGCTCATCTTTTGCTGCACAGTTTGTGTTGGTCGTCTTCTAGTCGGTGGACACAGGATGCTGTTGGCTGGGTACATTTGGTTGGTTCTCAGTCCAGTGCTGACACTGAGGTGTTTTTGAAACTATTAGCAGTCCTGCTGTTTGTCATACCAGCATGTCACTGGTGGTCCTGACCATTGAAATTCACAATGAAATGAGGATAAGAAAGTATGAAGAGGTACAGATGGTCTGTCTGGTCAGTGCAGCTGATGTGTGTAGACAGGTGTTCCTAATCCAGTGATTGTTCAGTGTATATTTGGGTTCAGTCCTTTGGGTTCACTGTCATAGAACAATTTTCCAAGTGTGACTTGGGCTTCTGTAAGATTGATAGACATAACACATGTCCCCTTTTTGGGACAGCAAGCTCACATTCTGATCATCAAAGTGAGGCTGCATCGTTTTCAGGCATCAAGGGAATGTCATGTCTTGCTTCCTCCTCCCACCTCTGCTGTTTGTCACAGACTCACAGGCCAGGTCTTTAAGTCTTTAAAAAGAACTACCAGTAGATGAATTTTTCATCTTTTCTTTTCTGTAAATGATCCTTTCTCTCTGTCCTCCCAGGCTCCGGTCCCTCTGGGTGTCTCCTTAGACTCGGGCCCTGCTTCCCTCCTAAATGGTGGTAAATGGCTCTCAGCACAAATAATGCATAAACAGCTGTTTTGCCCAAGTAAGTTATCCTCTTAAAAGATTTAGAAGCCTCTCCCGCACACTCTCCCACACACACACTCTCTCTCTCTCTCGGTTAATTCATCAATTTCTTATGATAGCAACAGTTCGGCATGCCGCGAGTGTTTAAGTACCAATTAGGGGCCTGGTTCCCTTGGTCCTTGCTGCCACACCTCTGTTCCTCCCCTCTTTTCTCCTCCTCTTCCTCCTCCTCCCCCCTCTCTTTCTCTGTCCAGCTACCTTTTCACCTCCTGTCTCGTCCTGTCCAATCATCCCTTCATCTCTCTCTCTCTCTCTCTCTCTCTCTCTCTCTCTCTCTCTCTCTCTCTCTCTCTCTCTCTCTCTTCCTAGTACCCCCCACCCTCTCCCATAAGATGTCTTCTCCTTAAATGATGAGCTTCATCGTATTTTTCTTTATTAACTTTTTAGTACCCTGAATTATTTATCCTAGATAATCACTGATCAGAAGCGTGAAATAAGAGCACATCAATCAAAAGGAGGGTTTTTTAAGAGCTTCTTTTCCCTTGGCCGGGGACATTTTTGCCGCCCCTTGTAAACAGCATGCCATGTGGCAGTGTCCTAAGCTGCCTCACTTAAGAGACGAGGAGACCCCTCCGGAGCACATCCAGACCTTAAGCAGGACACACACACTTCAACCCTGCAAAATAGCAGCCCGGAGACAGATGGTGTTCATCTCTTCCATGTCAGAGGATCTTGGGTTGCCTCCCGAGAGGTGGACTTGACAGCCGTAGCTGAGTTTATAATTAGCTGGTCATCATTTCCAATTCTGAAGTCTTGCCCACTTCTTGGAAGGCGGTTCAGAACTGACATGCTCCGTGTCTGCATTAGCCGAGGAGGAGGAGGAGGATTCTCTTTTTTCTTTTTGGACACCGCGTGCTGGGCACTGGGCTCTGATACTCTGGTCTTGCATTCTGTTACAGTGTTGTGTCCTTTCATTCAAGGCCAGAGCACAAGCCCAGACTTCTGTGTCTCCTGAAGAAAGGTTCTGATAACAGATGACAACTGCAATGAAACTCTCAGGAGATAAGCCTTTGGGGACCTACTCTCAATCAATTCATTGTGATATTCTTGGCATATTTGTTTGTAGAATATGGGAATATGGGAAGAGGTGGTATAGTATAATTAATTTTCCCAGGAGGACAGGTTCCAAACCTTCAAAGCTGTATCGGCCAGACATGAATGAGTGAAAGAATCAATCCCATTCAGATCGTATTGGTTTTTCATTTCTAATAAAGTTTTACATGCCCCCTCTGATCAAACTAGAAGATGTCCAAGTAATTAGTTCCTAAATTGCAATGCATTGTCACATGATCACTAGTGAGTTTCTGCTTCTCTAAATATATTAAATGAATATAAAACTAAAGCTGTATGTCTGCAGCTGCAAGTATAATCACTCCTTTTATCAGCTTGCATGATCTCCCAATTCAATTGATTATTTTTTCCTTCATCTGAAAACACTCTCCCAGCTGAAGTCTGGAGAACTTTTTAACACATACAATTAGTACTTGGTTCAGTAACTCTGCCATTTTCATATTGTTTTGCTGCTATGAAAATATTTCCTGGGAGTATCTATAGAAACTGTGAATAGAGGCTAAATAAAATCATGGCTGAAATTTTTCCAGAAAATGAAGTATATCTCCCAGAACATTATTGCAATTACATGTTTTGTTATATGCATGTTTATTATCATAAAATACAGAGAAGTTTTTTTTTAAATTGGCTCAGGAGCATTAGGACTGTACTGAAACCAAGTGTTATGATCGGCTCAGTTTGTCAGTACATCATATTTGAACGGGGAGACCTGTCAAATTTCCCCAATTACTGCTCATTGTCTCCATTGTTCCTCCTTCTTTCCTCTCTTCATTTCCTCCATCTCCTTCCTGGACAGGAGAGGAGCAGTAGGAGGGGAGTGGGAGGAGAGGAATAGCAAAAATTTTTTGAAGCACCCTAGGTAAGATTTGGGACTTTTGCTCCAGGGGCTCCCTATCGTAATTCATTTTTTTCAGCACCATACTGCAATATAGGGATGGGTAGTGTGTGTGTGTTACATATTGCAGTTTCTGCTGATCCCAGAGTAGCAATGACATAGAATCTATTCTCCCTATTACAGGTCAGCGACGCATAAAAGTGAATTTTAAGCTGTAATTTGTATTGTTTTTTTAACGCACAGTTAATCATGGTGCTTTTCCACTGCATGGTAAATATTCTAAGTTATTCTACTTGCTTCTACAATGGCTCCCTTTGGCAATGTAACCAATGACATTGGTTGAAACTGCAAGCTTTGGAAACCACAGCAATGGTGGTGGTAACATTTAAGCATTGTTTACACGTCATATATTCATGTGCTTTTGTTTTTTTGGGACTGGACATGTTTCCACGCATGAGTTCAGACTGATCTGTAGAGATTTTTCTCTACAGAAAGAGACTGTTAATTGGCCACGGATCCAAGGAGAGTTTGAACCTGTTAAAAAGACCACTGGGTGCTGCTGTGATTCAGATATAAACAGATGTACTCTCTACTGTGGCTTAGTGCTTTTACAAATGCTGAGCTTATCCTAGATATCTGCATTCTGTCGTGATTGACAAGTCTCTCTGGCCAATTGATGCTCTGCAAGGTCTACATGTCATGGTTTAGTCCCTACTCGGCTGGTTTTGAACTACGAGTGAACCAGGGACCACATTTGCCTAATGGATAAGCAAAAAAGCAGAGTAGAGCCAAGCAAAGTCAAGTAGATGCCATGCAGTGGCAAAGCACCATTAGTCATGGCAGCCTTCAGATCTGAGAATAAGAATTGAAAATACCATAGTGAAGTGAAGTCTCTCTGTAGTGCTTTAAACAGACCCCTTGTGCATATCAGACCCCCAGTAACTCCACAGTGGGAATACAGGAGACATAACCTGTTCCTCCTCTACAGCAGCTGCCCAGCTGGAGCTAAACAGGCTTGCGTCTCTTTCCACAACTTCTGCTGGTGCCCTCATCTTAAAAACTTTGTCTCTTTATATTGCTTTATGATTATTTCATTTTCCCCCTGCTTTGATCTGACTTACTCGCCATGGGACACGTCAGTTTTTCCCTTCGTTCAAAGATGTTTCGGAGCCAACTAACTTTCTGTTTTCTGTTTCCCTGCTCATCCCACCTCCTCTTTTTTTTTTTTTCCTGGAGTGCAGGAGAAAGGAGCTTCACTCATATTTGCCACTCTGGGTCTGTGATTACTTCTTCTTCTTCTTTTTTTCTCTCCCTCGCTCTCTCACTCTCTCTCCCACATCAGTTGCACTGTGAAGAGAAAGAATAAAAGATCATCTTGGAGAGCTGCCCGAGATTCCCAGGGCACTTTCAAGCGGCCTTTCTCGATTCATTTACTTGGCTTTCATGTGAAAAACTCGGTTTCATTACGGCAATTAGCCACTTTATCTCCAAACCAATTACCGCATTGAAATACTCCTTTTCTTCTTCTTCTCCTTCTTCTTCTAAAGAATAAGGCACAATTACTCTTGCTCTAATTGACTTATGTGGATAACATTCTTTCTGCTACAGATTGTAGTTTGTTGTTGTACCTCATTTGAGCCCCCCCCCCCCTCTCTCTCTCATTAGTTGTAGCATATTAAATTTCACGGCTGTGATTGCACCACATTTTTTCCCCTCTCCCTGCTGCCAAATCAGCAGTAGCAGGACTGTTAAGTAATTTGTCTGATAATGGGGCTACACTAAGAAAACCACAAATGGGCGACACTCATTCTTTTGTTGTTGCTAGAAAGAGAAAGCATAATATGGTGGTGTATATGTGTGTAATAATAATAGTAAAAAAAAAAAAATTATATATATATATATGTATAAGTGTGTGTGTGTATGTGTGCGTGTGTGTGTGCGTGCATTGGAGGGTGTGCACACTATATGCATAATTCATGAGGGTTCACGGAGAAAGGGAGCATGGAGAAAAAGAAACAGAGAAGGAGGCGGCTTCAAAGGGGGAGCGCTGTTGATTTTTCTGCTCCGTCCAGAAATCCAGGAGGTCGGGCAGAAGAGGGAGCCCAGGGGAGCGCCTCCTCTGCTGCTTGCTCGGCCCGAGCCCCCCACCCTCTATCTCTCTCTCTCTTTCTTGCTCGCATGCCCAAACCCCCCCTACACCCTGCAGCAGCCGGGGTCAGCCTCTGGCTCTCTCTAATGAAGCCCCTGGCTCCCGGCCCCCAGCCCCCTCGCCAGCGGACTGAGTGGCATGCCTTCGTTTCGACAGCTCCCCCACCCTCCCTGCAAGCCGTCCCTGTGCGCCCACTCCAGGCTAGCATTATCCACATGTGTGCACACACACATACAGACACACACATTACACCAGCAAACTCAAACCTTTGATTTCTGCATTCACAAGCAATGAGGAGAAGCACACCACCCCCCCTCCGTCCCCCGTCCCCAATCCACCCCACCATAGCCAGTCAAGCTGCCCAATCATACACCAGAAAATGCAGATGAAGGCATAAATAATCATTGTCCTAATCATAGACACCCCACCCCCTTTCCCAACCAGTGCTAGTGAAGTTGCCAGATCATACACCAGAACGTGCAAATGAGGGCATAAATAATCATTTTTGGGATCATTATTAATACCTTCTGCTTATTAGCTTTCACGCTATGTAAGGATCAAAGTTACGGACATTGTCCTGACATTTTAGACTCTCCCCTGCGTGACAGTTGAGCCCTGAGAAGGAGAACTAGGATAGGACATCATCCTCCACATGCATCTATAGTTCACACTGTATGCTAATTACCTTCCTTGTCCTAACACATAATTATATATATATATATATATATATATATATATATATATATATATATATATATATATATATATATATATATATATATATTTCTATTTGTATATATATGTTTTTTACATTCCTTTTCCTTTTCTTAAAACTGCCTCTAAACTCCATGCCCTCCCACATTCCTTCTCTCTCCTCTGAGTAGATCACTTCTGGGAGGCTTGGGTGAGGGGGGCGGCTTTGCAGCTAATTAAATTAGCAGCTAAATTAAAACTTGATTATCCCCCTGGCGTCAGCACTGAAATCTATTTGCACAGTAGCATTTAGCTTTTAAAACAAGAGATCTAGTCTTTTTCCACTACGGTGGCGCGCGTCTTCGAGGCCGCGTCTTGGGGGGATCGTTTCCAGTGCTGAGAGCTTCTGCTCGCTGCTAATTACACTAATCCAAACACTTTCAAAGTCCTTCTGATGAGCCTAATTGCGTCTTCTCTGGAGCGCTCGGAATGGGAAGGTTTGGTTCTGTGCTGCCAGAGACTGATGCCACAGGCACTGAGAACTCTCAGAGGGACTTCTAGCTCTTTTCCTGCTGCTGTTTGTCAGGAGGAATTCCCCCCACCCCAGGGGTTGGAGCCCTTGTCTAATTTGATAACCCTGATGTTTGAGACGTGACCTTAAGTCTGTGGGCTTCCACACCATGGCTGTTTCTGAGCCTTGTGAACCACTAATGGTAGATTTGTTGTTACAAGTAAACAGCAATGACTGAGATGAAGGAACATGCTCCTCATGAAGCAAAAAACAATAGTTAGCTTATTAGGAGCTCATTAGTATACATTTGATTAGTGTAAAGTACACTTTACTTCAGGCCTGGTATTTGAATCATATCCAAATCTCTAAGGTTTAAATCACACGAGTCTGTAGTTTTTAATCTCACATGATTGCAGTGCTGGCAGAAGAGAACAGACGGGGCCTGAGCTGTAAAGTGTGATCGGATGAGCTCAGGATCTGTAGTTAATATTTACTGTGACTGAACTTACGTTTTATCTGTGGACGTTTGATGGGACACAAAAAGGTTGTTTGATTGAAGAGTCAATTCCAAAAGAATCAGTTCTTTGACTCTAAAGCATTTGGGAGTCAGGATCAACTAACAGGATCACAATCTAGAGCTACCACTGGTCTAGGAGATGGGGAAAATCCGATAAATTCATGACAATGTTTATCTGATACAGGGAAGAATTTATTGATCCTCAAACAAATGCATTTTAATAAAATAAAATCTCTATGTGCTAGCTTTTTATTGTCCTAAAACTGAACCTAGGAAACTTAAGAAATTCCCTGACATATTTACGCATCCTCTTTCCAATCATCATAATTAACTTGCATTATTTTTTTTTTGAGTGGCCAGCAGTGATGGGCCACTTTTTTCAGTTCAGTTCCAATCCGATTCAGATACAAATCCGCAGATACCAATACAAGAGCACATTTTACTTTAATATTATTGCTATTGTTGTTGGTTTTGTGGTAGGGTAAATCATGAGGCTGAAATTGACCTCACTGCACATATTATTAGGACAGCAAGAAATATAAGCTGGTGTCTGTTTGCGTTTTACAAAATAGCTTCAACCACATCAACAGCATTTTCAAAAATTCACACATCTACACAAGAAAAATGTTTTTCTTTCTCTTCATTTTCTCTTTTTAATTGCTCTTATGTGTTCTCTTTCTCATTCTCTCTGTATGACCTTTACTTGCTCCCTTGCACTCTCTCTCTCTCTCTCTCTCTCTCTCTCTCTCTCTCTCTCTCTCTCTCTCACACACACACACACACACACACACACACACACACACACAGACACAGACACAGACACACGGTTTTCCAAAAGCTCTGTTTTGCCTGTAAACTTAGCCATACTTACAACAGAGCTTTCAAAAATCTCCCCCTTGGAGTGTGTTTTCCAAACCCTCTGTTTTAGTGACACAAAATGCACAGTCCTATTTGTCCAATATCTGATAGATGACTTCAATATCAGACTCGATACCTATATAGGATCGGCTCAGGCCCATCTCTAGTGGCCAGCAGACAAGGGCTTGGAAAACCAGACCCCCATTCATAATTTAAAAGTAGAGCATGGTGCCCCATGCATTAATGGTGTAATGTGGTACCGCCTTCCCAGGAAACATTTCTGGAGTATGGACTACAGGGAATCTAAGGTGCTTTGTCTTTTCATTGAGATCACTGTTAGTGTGGTCAGATGAGTTCATTGGAGTGTGTTCACTGACCATGTGTGGTTTGCTTAATGATATTTGCCACAGGGCATGTTATGTGAATACTATGCTCACCTGCGCTGATTGAAAAATATGTGATCAGA